>NC_051199.1:18827963-19136519 GCF_015220075.1 Falco rusticolus | reverse complement strand
CTGGTACATCAGGGTAACAGGGCAGTCTTCTCATCTGCTGCAGGCAGGAGCTGCTGGGGAAGTCACGTATTGTTGCTTTTGTCTGAAGAAATCAAAGGTTGTTTGATTGCCAAAATGCCTAAATTGGTTCCTGTTGCTCAGCAGTGAAAAAAAATGCTGAAATTTCTAAGAGAGTTAAGCTTCTCCAAGACTAGACTCATCTGGACAGAGATACAAACCTTGAAACAATAGCGTCTGCATCCCTAGTTCAGCTGTTTGCAAACCACTGTAATTTATTCTTTTTTACTTTTTTCCCTCCTGATGACCCATAGCGTCATGTCAGTAGGTCTGTAGCTCTTTCCTTCAAAATGTGCATCCATTTTTTCTTGCTGTTTTGGTTTGGGGAAGAGAGGAAGAGTCACTGAAATGGAAGTTTGGCTTACTTTTCAGTATTGCTGTGTATTACTGAAGAAACAAAACCCATTTTCCCACCCTGCCTGCCCATGCTGGACACCTCTTCCCAGAGTCTGGGAGTGATCCGTCTTCATTATTTTTGCACAAGTACCTGCTTTGGTTAAGCCTACTACAGGTGTCACCAATTCTGATTTAAATGTTTAAGATTTGGAGAGATTTTACTGTGAATATTTTCAGACAGTAAATTGACAAAAGTGAAAATTAAATGTAAACTAAAAGCAACCTCTGTACCTTGTTCTGCTATGTAACGTCACTAGGGTGCTGTGGAGATCTGTGTTTTGTTCCTTTTGATGAAAATAGTGAATAATAATTGTATTATTCAACCTAAACTGTTTGAAAGGCACAGATGTTAAACTGGATAGTTTGCATAGATTTTTATTAGCGAATGTTGGACGTGGTTTTACTGTATTTCCAAAGTATGCGGAGTTAAATGGCTTCTGTGTTTCTCTAGTTGGATTAGCAACTCTTTGCAGCTGATCTGACTGTGAATTGACCTGTGCTGCATTTTTGTTGTAGACTTTTGCAGTGTGCCTCAACGTGAGCCCTGCTAAGATAATATATATTCAGAGGTTCAAGCAGGAAATAGTTTCATGGTAGGAACATAACTCATCTTCTAAATGGTTACCCAAGGTTCAGGGAGAACGTGACACACAGCAATGAGTTTAACAACAGGACCAACATTACTGTGCAGCAGAAATGATCTGAGGTCTACTTAATATGATATAAGGTGGCAGTATTAACTTCTGCTCTATTAGCATAACTCTGTATTACAATTAAGGTAAGGTTGACATGGTATTCAGTAACATGTGTGACTGTCTTTCCAAGTATGGTCCAAAACCACCTTAATCCAGGACTGTCTGATGGATGTTAGATGGAAATACACTGTGGTGATATAAGGCCCATACAGAGGGTATCTGCACGCAAAGATGTAGGGCAGAAAGTAAAAGGGGAAGTGCAAAGTGTACAAGTATATGATACTGTGTTGATTTTTTTGCTGTGATGCTATAGCTGTTAAATATATCCCCCCTGATTACATAATTTGGTGTGAAATGACTTTGTTGGTTGCTGAGGATATTTGCTTCATTTTGTCATGTGGTGCCCATTAATCTGGATCTCTGTGGCTTCTGTTGCACAGCAATGCTGTGCAGGAGACTAAAAGCAGGCTTTGTTACAGTCAGTACAGGAGTGTCAGGAGTGCTTTGAAGGGATAATTGGCTTCCTTCCATTTGAGGATTTAATAGAGCACCTCTCCAGTCCCCAGCACCTCCCATCATTTGGAGAAGCACAGTAACCTGTATCTTGTGCGTCACTCCAGGAAAGTTGGTTTATAATAGCGGATTTTTAATACCTGCTCCTGTAAGAGCTGTCATAGCATGCTCTCTGACTAATCTGGAACCCAAGAGAGTGTGCTGCTGCCTGAAAGCAGGAGAAGTTGACAGTGCTATACCCAAAGGCTCCAGTAATGCTGAGGAATAGCTTCCAGTCTGTGTGTTTGTTTTGGTCTTTCTGTTACTAGACAGAATGGATGGACGCTCATTCAGTTCCTTCAGATATGATTTCGCACTGAATTTCAGCCTTAGCCTAGGAGGAAAGACTCCTTTTCTCTTACCACACTGCCAAAATGTACGCCTGTGGTTTATTAAACACAAAAGGCAGCAGCATTTCTCTTGAATGTGAACAGAGTGAACTCAAGGACCTGATTCAGCAGAATATCTGTGCATATGCTTAAGTGTAAGCACACAATTAAGAGTTCTGTGGAAAAGGGATTTGGGAGTTGTAATAAAAAGTGAGATTAGAGATTGGAAAGATTAGGGGATGAATGGCATGAGTGGAGTAGAAGCATAAGACCATTTGGGTGGTCTACTTTGTAATCTTGTAGTTTGGTAGTTGTTTTGCATAATTTATTTTGGTCCTTACTCCTCAGACTGGATTGAAACAACTGAGATGCAAATATTCTGGGAAAATATGTCTGATAAAAATATAATCTCTAAAGGTTGATCTTTACTTACATGTAACAGTCTTTAAATTAACGTGCTGGCCCATGTCATGAGTGCCTGGTTGTATCTGCTTTTCTTGACAGACTACATAAACTCAGAAGTGAAATTTGGGCACACCAGATCAGAAGCTTTTCTGGGTCTGCAGGAGAGATGCAAGTCTGAATTGTTCGGGGCTTTCAGCTCCACCTTCTCTCCGTCATTTGTCCCACAGGACAATTCTTATTAACACATAATTGTTGAGAACCTGTTTGCACCTGGCATGTAGTAAACTGTTCTTAATGTTGGGTTTCATGTACACACACACAAAAAAAAAAAAAAGCTGGCAAAGGTGATGAAAGACCTTACCCTCCAGGAGTGATTATGGACATTAGGCTTGATTTTATTATGAAAGATAAGAGTGCAGCAGTTCCTAAGGTTTTAGAATGGTGTAGACAGCAAGGAATAAAATGAAAAATGGACCATTTTAATGGAAGAAATTGCACCTACTGTTTGCTGCAGGCTTTGAGATATTTAAGAACTGCTAAACATTACAAGATAAAAATAATAGTCAGGAAGATTGGGGCAGAACTTCTTTAACTCCATACTCCTTTAATGATTAATTTTGTTTGTGCTCGTTCTCTTCCTTCAAGGTTATTCTTAATTACCAGTGTGGTAATACATGGAGATCTTTTGCAATGCTAAAGCACTTAAAGATAAGTATGTATATTTTGATATGTTTGAACTAGGAGATCTCTATGACAGATACCAAAAAGAAAGAATTTCTGTTCTGAGATCAGAGGTATTCAAGACAACAAAACTTGGATTTAGAAATGCACAAACCATTTCCCTTCATCAGGCTAAACAGAGCAGGTCTGTGAAGAAGCTAATTCATGTCATGTATATAAAGCAAGTCAAATTCCAGGTACTACAAAGCTTTTATGTAAGACTTTGCTGACCCAATAGGTGGTGGAATATAAATAGATCAACAGTGCACCCTTCCTTGTGCTGTTCTACCTAATCCTTTCCTTGCCTTCAGGATTGAAGAGTATTTGATCTATTGAGTCTTAAATCAGACACTGTTTCCTACCAAAAAAAAGCAAAATCCACGAGAATGAAAGTTTAACGGTGTAAGAGTGTTCTTGTGATTTTGGAATGAGAAGCTGAATTAGGAATATACTATTGTTCTTCCTTTTTTTTCATATATATTAACTTTACAAAGCTGTAACTCTCTGGCTCTCTGATTGCTCTTCGTAGCTACCCCTGCCAGGTGGCTTGACATGAGCCTCTGCAAAAAGAGTAATTGTGTTAAACCTATATTAATTTACTTTCTCCTTTTCAATAATACTTAAAATGCCCTCTTCATCCTGCCTGCAGGTCTCCACTGCTGCTCGGAAGATGGAGCACTTCTTATTTTTAGTAACAATATCTCTCATGCTGGGATGGAAGAATCTTAAACCAATTAAACACATTAGAAGATAACAGTGTGTGTGGGTTTGGTTCAAGATCTCCATTTTCTTCACTCTGGGGTATGTCCTAGTACCAGCCTTTCTATCCAAGATGACAGAAGTAGTGATAAGCTGCTAAGTAAGTAAGCAATGCAACTGCTGCTTTGTCAGGTATTCCCTTGCCAAAAAAATCACTTCTGATGGGTTTTGCCTTTTTTTTTTAAATTCTGTTACAGTTAAGTTTTATAAATTATCTCAATTTTGACTTAGGAATTTTTTTCAGATGCCTGTTTCTTTTTAAACATATGTTTTTAAAAAAGAATTACTATCTTGAGTGTGAAGGTTTTTTTCCAATAGGAGAGGACTCTGTGTGTACACTTTTAAGATATGATGATTTGTTCTTCCCTTTTAATAATGCTTAGTTACTGGGGAAAAAATTGTGAACTGGCTAGAGTATTCTTATCCCTTAAAGTATGTCAGGATCCACATACTTTACCTCTGTATATACACTCTGAATAGCAGGTTGATTTCATTTGTTTTATTTGTAGAAGTTGGATAAGCATGTCCTGAACCTGCTCATGCATCTGTCTAGGCCAGAAAGCCTTTGGCTACACTGACAGTAAACGTTTTTTCATTTAATGTGGAATTTACATGGATTAGCAATGTCCAGACTGTTTAAATACAAGAAATATTCTAGAAACTGTGGCTTGCGTTACTGACCTGCATGCTGTCATCAGTAGGGATACAGTCCTGAGGTTTTTGTTTATTCTTCATCTTTCATTTGATAGTCAGAATATAAAAGCATGGGGCAGGCTGTCCTGCATCATTTACTCTTACAGTGGAACATCAATACAGAATAGCAGCACTTTATAGAAGTCTTAACACGCCAAATGTTAACATATCTGGCATTGTTCAGCATGACAACGTAACTTGTTATCATCTCTCTTGGGCTGGACTGAGAGATAAAACCTTATAGAGAGAAGCAACAGAGGTCAATAGTCTACAGCAGTGTTTTCTCTCACCGGAAATAGTAGGTCACTATCACTCTATAACTATGTATTTCAAGTAAGGATAATAATTAAGCTGAGAGTCTACATACACTCTTTGAAGGGCAGTTCTAATTTAATACTTTTGTCAGAGCACTCCAAAAATTGGTAAGGGAAGAGGGACAGGAAGGCAAAGCAAGGCAAGGCAAGGCATGGCAAAGAGAAAGGAAGGTAGTCTGTTAGTTAAAAGTGCTGGTATAGCACCTGGGAGGCTGGATCAGTTCCTGTGCAGCGGTGGGTTTGCTTTTTGTTAGTGTTTCATTTCCAGTTCAGAGGAACTTGTCTACTGCTCAGCTTGACACTGCACAGCCTATGGCCAGACCTGTGAGCTCATAACTCCCACTGATAGTGAAAAAATAGGAAGTAAATACTTCTGAAGGGGACCATTTTTTAAAGGTAATACAGGGTTTTGATAATCAAGTGCCCACTTTACTGAATTACTGTACAGCTAATAGTCAAGAGTGTTTGCATCGTAGGGTGTTGTGAAGATAAATGAATTTGTCAGTGAGATGCTCAGATCGTCTCATTTGTTATTTTTCCCTCGTGCATGGCATTTGATAAATTGCACACTGCTTTCTATGCAAATAGCTTCACCCTGGCTAGTTTGCGTGTTTGTCTGGGGGAAGATAAATCAAAAAATGGTGGATTTTTTTTTGGACATTGTAAATTACAGTTGGGGCGGTTCCATCCTATGGGTGGCATTGGCTGGGGACTTTTGAGTTTTCCAGTCAGCTCCACATGAGAGCCCTGTCCTGCTGCAGGTCCTTCTTGCCATGCTGCTGCTCATTTTCTCTCTCTGACCTGCCTGCCAACAGCCCCCATCTCCCCTGGTTTGCTAGCTGGGGAGAGATCTCCGCTTTCCAGCTTTCTGTCAGGATATGGAGGTGGCATATGGGGCACTCAGATTATGATGGTTTCCACCTTCTCTCCCTTTCACTTTTGCCTTAATCACAGAACAAGTGGTAGATATTATGTATTTTAGAACATGTTTGGAAGAACATGAGCAAGCTGCCCTACACTCCCTCTTCCCATGCTCCAAGTTGTTGCTAAGTTTTGGAAGCTGTAAGACCATGCCTGTGTAAAAGGACCCTGTGCACATATTCCTACTTTCCTCCTCCCTCTTGCCCTTTTAGTGGGACATGGAAAGTCTGGCCATACTTCAGAAGGGGAAAGGCTCCTCACAGCCCTGCTGAAGCAGCCATCTTCCTTTCCCTCCTCCACACACATAATTTTAAAACAAATGTTACCCTGTAATGCAAAATTTGCTAAAGCATCTGTTTCTTCCCTGGAGCTCTGGAAAAATTTGATCAGTGTGACGAGTTTGTGTGAGTCTGCCTGGAAACCTGTAGTGTTAGAGGATGAGTTCAATATGCGTATCTCTGACAGCTCCTATTTATACCAACATCAAGGTCCATATTGTCCCTCTTCTGTTTCTCTACCCTCCTCAGTCAGTTCCTTGAGCAGTTGGTCTCTTCCCCTTCTCCCAGATAGTTTCCAGTCTCTGTCTAGGAATTACTGAGTACAAAGGCTACACTGCCGTAAACCAGCAAAAGAAAACACCTGGAAAGGCATTGCTTATCTCACAGATCCTGCTCTGTTCAGGCTGTTTGTGTTTGTGCTGGTGACTCCTCGGAGCCACCCTGATGAGCTGTGGAGCAGGAGGCTGCTGCAGGGCCTCGGGCTCACTGATGGCTGTATCCCTGTTCAGAGCGGCGTTGGGCAGCTGTGCAGGCACCTTGTCCTGATGTGTCGATGTCTGAGCTATGTTATGGGGGAGATGTTTTAAAGGTGTGCTTAAGATCGTTATTAATTGTCCTTTTGAAAATATGAGTATGCCGTACATGCCTGTAACTTTAATGACTAAATCACTGATCTGGGCTTTCTGAAAGCTGGCACAGCCTCACTTGCTGAGAGTGAAAAGAGAGGATCTCTCTTTGCTTAGCACTCAGCAGCTGAAGAATTCCCATGAGTGGCAGTTACAGGGTCAACAGCAATAGAACAACCCTTGATATTAATAATTTACAAGTTAGGAAAACAAGCTCTATCAGGTGTTACTCTTTTTCTAATGTTATAAAGGAAGCACTTCTTTTTCTAGCATTTTTCAAATGCTGAAGAACAGCCATTGCTTGTGTAGAATTATCTGTTATTGTTAGCAATGTTCTTGCTTCTCCACAGCACAGTGACATTGCCTGTATCCTTTAGAACAAATGGAAAATGATAAATGAGGTTAACAAGCTAAAGTGAAAACTAAATCTGTGACTATACAACTCTCGTTGCATTCATTCTGGTCAAGGATTGGTTTGTTCATTTATTTTCTGGGGAAAAGCATCTCTCTTCCTTGGCCTCCTGAGAATCAGAAAACATGATTAAAACAGCTTGAGTAGCCTATTTCAAGGCTTAAGAAAGAATACTAGACACAGCATTTAGGGATGCAGATAGCTTGTTTTCCTTAACTGTTTCCCAATCAGAAATTGGATGAACCTTCGGGATGCTGAAACAGGGAAAATCCTCTGGCAAGGAACAGAAGATCTCTCTGTACCTGGAGTGGAGCATGAAGGTACTGTGTGGTCTTATTGTACATTTTGGGGCTGGGTGGTGCTACATGTCTAAGTCACCAGGGTTGTGAGCGTGCACCTGCTTTGAGAGACAGATGTCCTGGTTGTTACTTCACATCTTCAGAGACTTCCACCACAATAACCTGGGGACATGTGGAGAAGGGTGGGAGTGGATCAGTGGCTGGCAAAAGGGACAAATTAAACTGCTAAGCAGGGAGCTCAGCAGGGTAAGGAATGAGTGGCCAACCTTTGCTAGGTTGAGTGTTTGTTCCAAAATGAAAAGTATAAAAATATATTGACTTTTCTCAGTGTAACAACAACGTTTAGTCAAGGTAGAGGTCAAATGGACAACCAGTGGGAAAGAAGCGTATACGGTTATTATCTTGCCTGGCCACAACTGTCCTAATACTGTCCTGGGCTAAATTTGACCTCTGCTTTGAAGTGGTGTACATGGCATGTTTGCTCTGCTCTCCTGTCCGTCTAGCATTGCTAGGAAGGACTGTTGCCCTTTCACTTCTGTCCTCACTGAGTAGCAGAGGACTTCACTGTCCCTTACTCTTCCCCCTTTGTGACAAAGCACTGTGATAGGTGACATCCCTTGCCAAGAGCTTGGCATTGGCTCTGTGAAGTCTGGCCTCACTGAACTAGTTTTGAAGGTTTTTCTATTATGTGAGTACCATAGCTGATCTCCAGTAAGTGGAGTGAAGTTGATCGCTTAATTATGCTGGTGACATTTGCTGGTATTTTTGGTTAAACATCAAGGACTGAGTTCTGACTGGCACTGCTAGGACTCATTTCTCCCATAAACTGGAAAATCTGTTACGTCTGAAGGAAGCAACCAGTATAATCCTCCTCTGCCCAGAGAGCATACAGAAGATCTCTGGCAAAACACTGTGAGTCCGGTAGTCTCCCAGCAATACACCTGGTTTCAAAGCCAGATTAAGGCACAAGAGAAATAACTTGCCTTCTCCTCATTTGGTCCCCAGTTAACATTCATCTGCTTTATGACAAGAATTCATTAACAGGACCAGTGGTAGGTTGTCTCAGCTTAAGAGCCTGATGGTTGGAACAGAGGATGCCGATCAGAGCTAGAGGAAAGCAAAGCTGTGATTCAGCGATTACTAAGAGCATTTTCCAAGCTTTGTCTCCTTCAGCCTTGCTAACCTGTACTCCCATTCTTGTAGCAGTGCCAAGAGCAAACAGTTTTGCTGATGGGCCTTAACAGATACTTACTCATGTCTGTCATACAAGCTACCTGTATTAAAGCAAAGCATTCCAGCATCTTCGTATAAAACTGTAGGAAAGCAATTGAAATACAACTTAAAAGAAATGTGGTACTATATGTCTTAAACTGTGGGTTGGTGATGCTTTGTCTTCTTAAAATAACTGTGTAACAGGAGACCTAGGAGAAATGAGGAATCAGGCTTTAGAAAGCAAAGAAGATTAACTCAAAATATTCCCAGTCTTCCCAGATTTTGCGCTGTAAAAGCTTCCCCTTGGATGCATGGATAGTCTTTGAATCCTCTTCACTGTCTCAACAGGCCGTTGCACTGCCGTGGTTCGATACAAACAGCAGAAAGGTGTGATCTGGGGCAGAGGTGACAGCTGGAGCTGTGTCTCAGGAGGGTTTGTTGTGGTGCCCCATTTCCCCACTGCCGTCTTTCTCATTTTGGCAAATCATATCACCTCACAGGGTCTCAGATTTTTCCCACATATGAAACAGAAACCCTCCCCTCCATCAGAGGAGCTTGGGGAATTAATTAAAACATACTCTGGCATGAGATTAATGCCCATTGTACAAGAAATTGTTAAGACCTTATCCAGTGTGCAGTTCAGTCATCCATCTAGAAGACAGATGACTGCAAACTGGAACAGGTGCAGAGAGCTACTAGGAGAAGCCGCTGAAAAGATTGCGCATGGGAGGATGGTCTTCCTTAGGAGAAGAGAGGAAAAAAGCCATTCTCATATGGCTTAGTAAGAAAAGAAGGCTGAGATGGATAGATTATTCTCAATAAATAGGCTAAGAAGGGGGGGAGATTCCCACAAAGGAGGATAATTTGACTATGAATTAAAAGGTGTGGGGAAATGTGATTCTGATAGTCCTGCAACAGAAAGGCAAGGGCAAACAGTCAGAACAAATGTGTCCCTGGTTTCAGCTGGGATGGAGTTAATTATCTTCTTAGTAGCTGTGCAGTGCTGTGTTTTGGATTTGGGTGCGAGAACAACAGTGATAGCACATTGGTGTTTTAGTTGTTGCTTGCTAGTATTATACTAAATCAAGGACTTTCAGTTTCTCAGGCCCTGCCTGGGAGAGGGCTGGGAGGGGCAGAGGAAATGGGGAGGAGCGCAGCCAGGGCAGCTGATTCGAACGGCCAAAGGGATACTCCATACCACAGAACGTCATGCTCAGCGTATGGACTGGGCAGGGGGGTGGCCGGTGCCTGTTGATCACTGCTCAGCGCCTGGCTGGGCATCACTCAGTGGGTGGTGGTGTACTGTGCATCACTTGGATTTGTCCCTTCCCTTTGGATATTATTCCTCTCCCCTTCCCTCAGCGGGAGCAGAGGGAGTGGGAAAGGGAGTGAGCAAGCTGCTGCACAGTACTTCTCTTCTGGCTGGGGTTAAACTACAACAAACTGTTCTAAAATGAAGGCCATGTGTGTTTCAAAGTCATTATATAGTACTTGTGTGTGTGTGTTCTGTGGCCGTTCAGAGCAAATCACAGTGTAGACACAGCAAGCAAAGAATCAAATATATAGCAGAGTGAATAAAATCCTTTCCTTTAAACAGGACTTCTATTTGATTTAAGCACAGGTTTCTTTTAAAAATGAACTCTTTTATTTCAAAATCATGATACTGTATCGTGTAGTATCTAGTTTAAGTCATGATACTGTATTACTACCTAAACTTACTATTACCACGTAGATTAATTAAAAAGAATATTAATGTGGTATTGGATAGCTGCCGCAATCTTAACATTAAACTGCTGAAAGTAGTGAAAATCACTGCCTGAGCACCTTAAACTGGAATTAACCAACCAGCTTTTGACAGCAGGACCTTTTCTGTGTATGCAGTCAGCTCAGTTCAGTGACAGTGCATTCAAAATTGGGAGGCAATCTGGGAGATACAAATCCATAAAGTTTGGTTTCTTCCAACATACAAGCAAATCTTGGAGTAAGCTGCTGAGGTGTAGCACTTGTAGAATCCCCAGTGTTGTTCCCAGTCACCACAACCAGCTTTCATTTAGGAAATACAAATAATCCTTTCATTATCTAAGAAAATATGTAGTTTGAAATATAAAATAAGCTTGAGTAAGATAGCTTGCTTTCTTACATGTCCCAAATATTTACGGTAGTTTTATTAAACTACTATATGAAAACATAATTATATGGATATTTCAATTGAATTTCAGTTTCTAACTAAATGCAGTTGGACCCAAAATGACTTGCTTAGTAAATAAGAAATGTGTCATTCATGACTTTCAAATCTGATCAGAATTAAGTATCTGACTAAATATAAGTTAGCTGTATAAGTGCTTAAATAAATGGGCAGGTATTAGGTCCATTTTAAAACATGCTTACCTGCATTTCAGCATGTTTTAAAATGGACCTAGCTGATGTGAATCAAACCGATTTTTCTTCTGTCTTTGTAATGGAAAAAAAGGTATAAAAATAAATTTAATTTAAAATAATTCCAATTAAAATTTTCTACTTGATGGTATAAATATAAATTTAAATATCTTAGATCAGATGTTTAAAGTCTACACAGTCCTTGTTTTATTAAAATAACCTTTTGTTTTGTAGTTTTACAATATTAAAGCAAACATTCTCAGCAGTCTGTCTTGGGGATGAAAGAAATTAATTACTAAATTACAGAATAGTTTTAACAAGTCATTTTACACTTAACTGCAAAGAGCTGTTTATTCACAACAGACTGTAGTCTGTACTTGTGAGGGCAGTAAAGGATGGTGCCATGCAGATTTCTTGCTGAAAAAAAAAGACTAAAAATTATTAGAGAGCTTTTACATTTTAAATTCTTCCATTAGACTTTTAATTTTCTTTTTTACCTTTTCTTTTTTTTTTTTTTTTAAACAATCCGTGGGCTGTGTACTTCTCCATGGGATAGGATGGTAGCTTATATTCCCTAACCCCTCAGCTCTCTAGATTGGTTTCTTATCAAGGTCCTACTCCATTAAACTGTTCTACATAGATGGATTTGCCTGGGGTTTGGTAAACTCTTCCTTTTATTAAACAGCAGCCTGCTGTCTACTCATGGATGTTTTGATACGCTTTCCATTTAGGAACAGTTTGGCTCATAAAGCACACGCCAGCTGTATTCCCTCCCCTCTTTATTTCTAATAAATTTACATGAAACATTTTCTAATATGCAGGAAGGATTATGTACAGTCACGCCACTGAAGTATGACAGGCTTGGGAGATTTTTAGTACATTGACTCCCCCCTATATTCTCCTGATCGGGGCCTTTCAGCATTTTAATCAGTGCTCCCAAACTGTCCCTGCTCTTACTCCTCCACCTGTAGAAAAAGCCTTATCAAATACCTACCAGGTACCGTTTGCCACTTGCTGTTGGTGTCTCGCCCATTGCAAGAGCCCAGAAACCCCGGACTGCCAAACTGCTCTCTCTTAAACTCTCTGGTACTGACTTTACTGCCTGTGTGGGTCTCAATGTTTAGGGAACAGACATTTTGTACTTTCACAGCACGACCTCCCAGAGCTATGTGAGATGGCTGGAACAATGCTGCTGGGCTGCGAAATAGCCGTTTGTGGTTTGCTGGGGATGCCCAGTCTGAAAGGGAAGGAGAAGTGAGAAGGGCTAACACGCTTGGTGCGCTATGCAGGCCTGTGGCTACTTGTGATCTTCAGCACACTTCCTAAAATCAAACTTGAAGTTGGATCTCATATTTCAACTTGAGGAATTGCGGGCTTTAGTACTGAACAGCTAAGAACAGGAGTCTGAAAGATCAGTGTTGTATCCCTGGTTCTGTCACAAGTTTCATTCCTGGCTCTGGGCAAGATACTTAACCTATTTGCATCTTGGATTTCACTCCTGCAAATGTAAAACCAAAATCCTTTGTGTTTGCATTTCTCCTGCTACTATGATCTTGTACTAGCACTAATCGTTATTTCAAAGTACATTATAAGAGCACCTGAAGCAGGTGGGTTTGTTTTATCGTGTCCAAATAATCCTTCTTTATCTGTTTCACAGCTCGAGTTCCCAAAAAAATCCTGAAATGCAAAGCAGTGTCTCGGGAGTTAAACTTTTCCTCAGCAGAACAAATGGAGAAATTCCGACTGGAACAGAAAGTTTATTTCAAAGGGCAGTGTCTAGAAGGTATGCATCTGCCCTGTGGTGCAGTCCTGCTGCAGTGCAGGGAATGACCCCCAGCGTGCTGGGGATTAGAGAAACTAAAATGGGTTGAACGTGGTGATTTTAATTTTTTAGAGTAGCACAGAAGCACTCATCTTGTCAGGACTAATGGGCCACAGTATTAGGGATAGCATTTCATAAGTGTATTAACACTTTGTTATGTAACAAAAAAATCTGGGTAATCATGCTTCAGGGCATAAATCCACCGCAGGCTGCCTGAGGCAAGGAAACAGGTTATTTTAGAGTCACCTATCACAGGGATTCATGTGTCTTCCTCTGCAGCACCTAGTGCTGGCCACTGCCAGACTGGAGGCTGGGCTAAAGGAGCCTCTGGTTTACTTTGGTTACAGCAGTGCCACTGAGCGTTGGCTGCGTGCCTCCAGAGCTGCACCTCTGACTTCCCTCACTGCAGAATTACTCTTAATCTGGGGTGGAGGAGGGGGAGATAAAACATGGAGCTCCTTGTCTTTTGGGCAACCAGTTGTACACTTAATCGCAACGGGATCTGGGGGATGTCTGCAAGAGGGGGAGTGTGGTTTCCCTGTTCCCAATTAGGTGTGGTGAAACTTCCACTGAACGCTAAGGAAGTGGTGTGACTTTATCATTACCATCAGCTATTTTAGAAAGGGAGTATCTGCTTCAAGAGGAGGGCAGGATTCAGTGCAGTTTAAGCTGTACAAAGTAATTTAAATGTAAAATGTTGGCAGCACAGCAGGACAGTTTAGGGAATTCCCCAGCCTGTCAGGTGAAAAGCAAAAGGACCATTTGTGGATTTTATCTTCTTTCAAATGCCTCTGGATCTTCTTTTTACTTTGCAGAATGGTTCTTTGAATTCGGTTTTGTGATTCCTAACTCCACAAACACTTGGCAGTCCTTGATAGAGGCAGCACCTGAATCACAGATGATGCCAGCTAACGTTTTAACGTGAGTGCCTTGGGCTTACAGAATCTGAGAGCAGGCAAAGAAAAAGCAGTGTGGCGTTTCCTTGGGGGCCACAGTGGGCATGAAGAGAGGGAGCTGCTACCAACTCTGAATCACCCTCACTACTGTTACCTATTGAGAAGTAAAAGGGGCTAAGCCGACCTCATTACCTTCCTTCCCATAGGTCCAATTTGCATTAATACAGCAATAAAAGCTTGGAGAAAGTGGAACTGATCCTTTATTAGAGTTGCTTAATTTTTTTGAAAGGTGAACCGTGAAAGAGTTTAAAAACGCTTTGCAGCTTAGTACCCCTTACACCCAGGAAAAAGAAAGATGTTTGGGCCATTTTCAAATCCAGCTATTGATCACTAACTCTTGTCCAAGGTGGTTGTCTTTCATGCAGTGTATCACCCACAGGAGCTGCTTTAGCATTTGTTTCATCACTGTACTGTTTTGCCAAGCTTTGTGTCTTTCACATTGGCTTATAAACTATGCATTTAGTCACACAGAGTTGTTTGTGGGGATAAAATACCCTTAACAGGTAGGAAACGGTTATTTTATAGTCACCTGTAATGGGACTCATACACCTTCCTCGGAAACATCTAGTCCTGGCTTCTCTTTGCACATTGACTTCTGAGTCAGCAATCTCTAGAACTTGCACCAGAATAACGCGCGCTGGGCATCGCTCTGAGTGTGGACAGCAAGGCACAAGCTTTCGTGGGATGACAGAAAAGGCTCTTTGAGGGAGGCCCCCCAGGAGGTTGTAATCACTGACAAAAAGCCATCCTCCCTGCAGTGCTAGATGGGTGCTGGCAAGCACATGAGCAGCACGTTTGCCAGCAGAGACAGAAGGGTATGGGAATCCTGCTGCCAACAAGAGGCAGACAGGGAGCAGCTAGTCTCACCGCAAGGTCACTCTGTCCTCTGGAAGACCTCCCTCTCCAGCGTTTTCCCTCTCGTTCCCTGTCTGGAGGCAAGCCAGTCGCATAGAGAAGGCACTGGGATGGGAACTACCCTCACCGATTTCTATTCACAGCACGTTTCAAAGAGAGAGTGGACTCAGAAGAAAGCATCAGCGTTCGAGTAGTGCTCCCTGCCACAGTCTGCTCAGAACGTTGTAGGTGCTACACACGTCCTGGGGTCCCAGAACTCGTGGCTTTCAGTCAGTACCGGGGGAGCCAGATTAGGGAGTGGGGGTAAAGAAACCGACATCTGATGCATTGGGTTTGACCATTGGAAGAAATCAAGGCGTTTTTAGGACTGGGAGTCTTGGCAGTCCAATTCTCAAGTAACCTTGAGGATTTTCCAATGCCCCATACTTTCCCTGGAGTCTGTCCGCTTCTAGTGGGCTGCACAGATCTCTCTTCTATTCATGGAGGTGTCCTAAAGTCATTCTTGAGGCTTCTCAGTAGAATCACTAGTCCAAAGAAATCCAGAGGGGGGGTTGTGGCCCAAAAGAAATGAGGTTTTTTCAGCTGCCAAGACTTGGAGAGAGCCCCTCACTTTTTGGTGTTCCCAAAAACCTCATGTTCGTCTCGGTGTTTCCATAGCAGGACAAAATGGAGACGTGACGTTTGGTGCTAACCAAGGCACTCTGCGCAAAGGATTCCCAGGATGACTGAATACCAGACTTAGAACATTCCCTGACATTTGAGTTCAAGCATTGTCCACACCACAGCAAAAACCTTGCACTCTTGCCAGGTTCAGCTTTGCCAGTGTTACAGACACCGAGAGCCACAGTGGAGATGGAACAGCTGCTTTGATTTTCAAGAGCCAGGTTATTTAGACATGGTCAGATCACGCTGCTCAGGTGTCCAGGTGTTGCAATGGCCCCAAAGCTCTTACTTTTGTCTACCAAAATCTCAAAGTCAGCAAGTTAAATCATCAGAGCTTTTGTCACACCCAAAACTACATTTCCATCGCAGTTTGCATAAAATATGCTTGTGTGTTTGCATTTAAGCGCTTCTTGAGGGAAATGACAAGTTGGTTGAAGTAGCTTGCTCAGCACTAGAGGACAGAGATGGGAAATAAAAAAAGAACTCCCATCAGTTTTCACAATTCACTGCAAGAGAGAGGGGCCTGAAGGTGCTGGGACTGCTAGTTTATTTTTAGCAGTAGATGTGAGCAGTTTGTGAGCACTCTGCAGCCTGCGTGGTACTGTGCCCAGAAAGGGGGCGAGAAGGGGGGGACTGGGGGAACTGCTCCATGTAGGAATGCGGTGGGGAGATCCTTCAGTCCTGAGCACCCCCGGGTCAGGACGCAGTGCTCCTCGCATGCAGCTCCAAACCAGAGCTCGTGCTACAGGGGTAAGGTGTCAGTCCCGGCTTGTGAGAGCACTGAGAGGAGCAGTCATTGCCTACTGTTCATGCATTCTTCTAACACCTCTTCTTTCTCCTCTTTTCCTTCCACAGTGGTAATGTTATTATAGAAACCAAATTCTATGACGACGATCTTCTCGTAAGCACTTCCAGAGTGAGACTTTTCTACGTTTGAGATGGGGCTTTTTGGAGCTGTTTTAGTTTTCCTCCACACAGTTCTTGGTGCAGAACCCCCCCGACTATCCAGTGGAAGACACTCCTGTAGGCGGTGACCCTGGGGACCAGCTCAACGTGGGTTGTGACCTTTGCCCATCAGTTATTTTGCTTTCTCCTCTGACAAGACCAGACCAAATCCTCAGAGACAGGACCATCTGCTCAGCGATGCACTGGGGAATAGAGGCTGTCTCTGAACACAGGCAAACGATGGTCATGCAGAACCAATACTGTAAATTACGTTAGTCTCATCCTTTGTACTTCTCTGGATCTTGGTATAATCTCCCATTCCACTCACACCAAACTCTCAATGCGTTTCATCTTTGACGGATTACGTTAACCTTTTCATTTTTCTCACGTTGTAGGTTTTTATCCTTTTACTGGATTTCTGTGTAACTGGTCCACATATCCTCTTACCCCGAACTTGTAAAATAGACTGTGATATCACCTAATGTAATTAAAACAAATTTCTCAATTAAAACATTCCTACTGTCCAAAGAAGGGAAGAAATGTTCGTTCTGTGCGTTTTCCTTTCTGTTATAAAAATGTCTCGCACCAGGTACAAACTCCTGCCACTCGAGCCAGCAGCAGAACAGGCCTTTCCACAGCCCCCGTATTCTTGTTACATTTCGCTTCTTCCCGCTGACCACGTAGGAAAGGTTTCCCGACTGCTCTCACCGAGGCTTGTCCTTGGCCTCATTTCTGTCCATCAATCCCGCGGGGCAGTTTGTCCTGCTTGCCCAGTCACCGGGTTCTTGAGCAGCACTGCACGCTGTTCTGCTTTTCTGGGTTCCTGGGGATGCTCAAAGCCCTCTGGAAAACCTGTGTTCCCCTGAGCCCGCCAGCACCAGTCCTGTGCTGGGCTGAGCTCCCTGAGGCACGGCTGTGGCTGGAGGTGCTGGTGCCAACAATCCCCACGCGTGCACGGCTTTGATGACACACGATGGCACTTTTGCTGTGACAGGTTTCTCGAGCGCTACCACTACTCTTTTGCTTTGTCATTTATAATTAGATCTAGCACGTGTAAATCTTGGGAAGTGAGCATCTCCAGCTTCTGCTCTTAAACGTCATGGGCAGCTTTATGATCACTCCACACTTTGGTCAGCCTGTCCTGTGGGTGGGCTTGAGATTCTTGGGAGGGTCACAGGGAAATGGAATGCATCATTTTGGATCCTGAATTCAGCCACTGAGGGTACGTGAGAGGGGTACAGCATAAATTTTTTGTAGACAACCTGAAGTTGGACTTAATCCCCATGAGAAGAGCATTAGCCATTGTAGCAGCTTTCCCATGAGACCTCACGGATGGATTTCAGCCTGCTGGGTCTGTGGGGCAGCACGACCCGTTGTGGGTCAGCCTTTATACAAAGAGATCAACACCCCGCGATGGTAGTATGCCCGTCAAAGAGTATCCAAAAAGAAAAAAAATGAAAGGTCGAGGGTCTTGAGAGCAGGTACTGGTATGTTCTGGGATAGACACTCTGCTAGGCACACACAGGAGGTGTCCAGCAGAGACAAGGAGAAGGCATCTCCTTTTGCCAAGCTGAGCTACAACCGAGTGCCAGGGAGCCTCTGCCACCGTATCCAAGGTTGCTCCCGGCAGGGCTGGCTCTAACCCGGCTGCGTGCCTTTCCTTCTACCCATACACTCATCGAGCCGTTTAGGTTGGAAAAGACCTTTAAGATCGTGGAGTCCAACCGTCTGCCCAGGACTGCCGCGTCCGCCGCTAAACCACGGCCAAGCCCTGAATTTTCACACCCACCGAGCCCCAAACCTCGCCGGCGGGGACGGTGCCCGCGGGGATGCCCTCCCTGCCGGGCGCCCACGCTTGGGGTCTCTGCGGGGGCTCGGGCGGCCACCGACACGCGTGATGGCCTGACACGGCCCGAGGCTCCCGGAGCCCCTTTGCTCCCCGCCCGCCTCGCCCGGGCTGTCCCAGTTCACCCAGTTTGCCCAGCTGGAGCCGGCGGCGCTGCGGCGGGTCGCTGCTGCCCTCAAGCGGCTCCGCGGGGAACAGCTGCAGCTGCCCCGCTCCTGCCCCGGGCCGCCCCGCCCGGGCCCCCCGCACCCCCGGAGCGGGACTCGGCCTCCCGCCGGGACCCAGCGAGCAAAGGCCGGGGGCCGGGCCCCGCCGGCCGAGGAGCCCCGGTGGGGCGGGACAGCGGGGGCTGAGCTGACAGCACCCACAGTCCTGGTGAGGGGCCCCCGGGTGCCTGGAGCAGGGGTCGGTGCGCAGCCCGGCCCCCCCGTGGGCCTACGGGGAGGGGGGAGCCCGGGGGGAGGGGGGGAGCCCTCAGCCGGGCCGCCGGCACTGGGGCAGCGGAGGTGCCACCACAGGGACAAGTGGGGCAGGGGTTCCATGTGTCACCACTGCCACCACCCCTCCACGTGCCCAGGCAGCCCCGTGCCACCGTCTGCGCAAAGCCAGCTGGAGGGGGGAAGCGGGTGCGAGGAACACCACAGCGATTCCCCCTTTTATTTAACAAAAAAGTTCCCGCTTGGATACTCCCAGCCTTGGCCGGCACCTCTGGGGCTGGGAGACTCCCCCAGCCCCATCCACCCGCCGCGCTCTGCACCGGGGGGCTCCATGGTGGCGAGGGGGGCTCCATGGTGGCAGGACCCGGCTGGGGCAGGTGAGGAGCCTCTCGCCACGCAGGGCCCTTCCCAGAGCCCGGCCGCTCGCAGAAACCTTGGCTCACCTGGAGCAGCCACCTCCTGGCACTCACCACACTGGGACTGGGAAGCGGCACTGGGGAAAGGGAACTGGCCGGATTCAGCTGCCACCGCCACGGCCTCCCCCAGCTCACTGCTGGCAGCTGCCATGGTGGGCACTGGTGGCTCCCAGCCGCCCGCACGCAGAGGGCGTTCGTTTCTGCAGGAGCCTGGGGGCAGGGAAGGTGCTGGCGAGGCTGCCCCCCACCAGCCGCCCCCCACACCGGGAGGGCTGTGGCAGCCTGCCCCACACCTGGCAGCGAGGGCAGGGCGGCCCTGCGGAGCTCGGACTCCCAGTCAGAGGCCACAGAGGCATATGGGGAAGTGGAGGGAGGGAGAAGCACGCGAGAGTCAGGATTGTGCACAGCCTGGGGGGGTGGCACGGAGAGATTTGGGGTGAAGCTTGTAAAGAGCAAGTTCCATCTTCACTGCCCTCCAGCCACGTCTCTGCCTGGGAGCCCCTCCAAGCTGGGGTGTCACATCACCACTGGATGAAGTCAGAAAGGCAGCGCAGGAGGAGAGTGATGCACAACGTGCTTTTGGCTTTAGGGGAGCCGTCTGCATGGGTTTGGGATGCACCACGCCGCAGAGGCTCGCTGAAAGCGCGGGCATGGCTTACGCCACTGAAAACCACCCATCAAGGGGTGCAGGGCTGGCTGTGAAGCGGGACCCTGACTCCAGGCAGTTTGGGCTTTTGCCTGCTCGCTGCGATGAGGGTGATGGAGAGACATGGCCGGCTCCTCCCCGCCACACAGCAAGCATCAGGCTCCCACACCCTCACTGCCCATCACCAGCACCCCCTGGGGCGTTACCTGCCCCGGCTACTGCCCAGACACCTTCCCCGGCCACCGCGGGGGCTCTCAGCTGCCTGACGAAGCCGGCTAGGGCTCCTGCTGGCACACTGCCCCAGATCTGCCCTGCCCAGGGACGCTCCGGTGGGAAGCAGAGCCATCCTAACGCGGTTAGTTAACTGATGCATGAAAGTTACTGGTGAACAAAAGGTGTACAAACAGCCCAGGGCCACGTTATGTTCGGTGCCTGCTTTGCTACTCTTACCTTCCCGCACGGGCAGGCAGCGAGCAGCACGTGGCAGCGGCAGCAGGGGCGGGCAGCAGGGGCGGGCAGGCAGCCTGCCGGGTCAGTGCTGTCTCTTCCCAACTCCCCCAGCAGCACTGGGAGGGGACAGGAGGCCTGGGAAGGTTTGGGGGGGCACAGATCCTGCTCCTGGGTCACCAGGCCAGTGCAGGCAGAGCCCCAGCCAGGCGTCAGACTGCTCAGGCACAGGGACCTCGGGGCTGCCAGGTGACTTGCCCGTCCCCAAAGACAGGAGGGCAGCCAGGGCAGAGGCAGGAGCCAAAGTGCCTCTTTTCAGTCCAAGGTGCCCAACTCCTCCTGCCCTGGGGAGCCTCCAGCCACCAGCCCCTCAGGGCTCAGCACCCACCTCACCCCACTGCATGCCTGGCACCCACGGCAGCGCTCTCCATGGGCACCCCCCACTGCACTGCGGGCCCAGCCACCACCACAGCCCCTCTTGCAGAGCATCCCATTCTCATGGATGGCATCCAGCTCCGTGCCAAAATCCTGCCTGCATCACCTTCCCTGTGCCAAAATCCTGCTTGCTCGCCCAGCACCCTGGGGTCATGCAGGGTAGGGAGTGCAGCAGGCACCCAGGAGGGATGACAAGCTGAGGGGACCAGCTGGGGACGCAGAGCAAAGGGAGGAGGGGGCAATGGGACAGTGCTGCAGAAAGCTTTCCTGGTGTCCCAAAAGCCAGGCTGGAAAGGGCTGGCATTACCCCAGGTGTGCAAAAGGGGAACAGTGGCAAGTTGTGGGTAGAGATCACACTCACATCAGCTATGGAAGCTGGGCACCAAGACACTGCCAGGGATGCAGGAGGAAGCCACAAGAGTGATGTGGAGACCCTGACAGTGAGGGACTTACAGAGCTGAGGTCACCTGGCTAATAAAGAAGCCAAAGGGGTTGGAGGAGAGGGCAGAGGCCCCATTTTCATGGGAGGTGGCGGCAAAACCAGCAGCTGAGGTCTGAGCCATACATTTGGCTCAGGAACTGGGAACGCCTGTGCCCCTTGAAGTTTCCCGGAACCCTTGCAGGAAATTCCCTGGCACAGAGCAGAGGCACGGGAGGGAGAGCCCTGGCTGCCCCGCTGTGCTGCCCGTTTGTCACCATCACCAACAGCCTGTTCGGGTTTCCTGGCAGGTTGGCTTTGACAGCGTGACCCACAGACACCAGCCAAGCCACAGCCTGTCCCCACAGCCTGTCCCCGCTCTCCGGGGGAACGTCGAGGTGCTGGGCTTCCCCGTCCCACAGCACTAGATGGTGCTGCAATACAGCAAGACTGCGCGGACCGCACAGCATCCGCACAGCCACACGGCCGAGCGGGGAGGAGGCTGGCTTGGGTCCCCTGCGCTGGCCAGGCACCCCAGGAGAGCCCCCGAGGGCCAGCTTGGGCCGGTCACCCCGTGCCACGTGGGCTGGGAGGTCACTCGGGATGGGACGTGCCACCAGCTCTACCCCAGGAAAGGAGTAGCCCTTGCACTGGGTTGCACGTGCCAAGACCCCTGCCAGCCCAGAGCCGATGGGGACACTGAGGGGCACATGCTAGGACCAGGGCTGCTCCTGCTGCGGGGTGAGGTGTCCCAGCATCTCCCGCAGGCGTCGACACCTCTGTGCCTCGTGCCTACCTTCATCCCGTCCAGCCCCACCGCTGCCAAGCCAGGGGATGCACAAGAAGCCCCAGCCCCCCGGCTAGCAGCCTGGCGGGGCTCCCCACAGCCAAACGCAACCCCAGCCCTCGCTGGGGACCAGCCTACTCTGTGGGGTGCCCCAAAGCCACCCCAAGGTGCAGCATGGAGAGCAGGGAACAGGAGTCCTAAGTGCCTTGCGTTTGCCCCTTCCCACAGCAGAGCCCCACAGCCCCGCTCCTGCCCACTGTTGATCCCCCAGGACATCGCCCCGGAGCTGCAGCCTTGATCCCAGTCAGACCCAGGGACAGGCCTTCGTGCTGGGGGCATCCCCAGGGAAGCAGAACACCCTCGCCTTGGGGGGTAAGCAGGGATACGGGGGATTTGCCAACTGCCAAGTCAGGGTCCAGGCCCAGAGCTGCCCCAGCTCACCGAGGGGGACACGCAGCAGCCAGGGACAGGGCAGGAACTAGATCTCCCACATCTGTTCTTCACCATGGGCTGGCACCAGATTGTCTTCAGGGCAAGTACACGAACCTCCCTGCGACATTTAGGAGGTTCACCTTTGCTACATGGGATGAGCCAAGACTTCCCCAGCCCGTTCCCAAGGGGTCAGCTCCCCTTGAGCTGGATGGCAATTGCCTTGCCAGAGGAACAGCTCTTTGTGTCTTTTCCAACAGCAACACCCCAAAAGCGCTTCTGTTTGTGATCTTGAGGAGTTGTGCCTGGAAGGCAGTTTCACTCATCAGACTCTTAAGTAGAGGCCAATTATTTGCCCAGACACAAACTGCACCAGTAACCCCAAGCCCGTGTCTAGTTTGGAGTCCAAGTCCTGTGCTCCCCACAGGCAGGTTCTCCATCAAGCCCTCAAGGTGCTCCAAATTTCATTAAGGTTGTCAAGATGCAACGAGAGTTTTGGATAAGACAGTGAAAGCCACAGCTGGTGCAGGACAAGCTTGAGCCGATGAAACAGGTCCTAACCTACTACGGGCAGGAGATAGGGCTGCTGGTCCAGATCCAGTCTAGTTGCCCACAGGGCATGGGCTCAGTCCCACCGGTTCTTTTGGCTGTGAACTTTGGTAGCACAGCTCCACTGGTGTGTTGCATGTCAGACCAACCACGTAGAAGCTGCTCTCGATTCACCAGGTTGTTCAGCCACACGCAGGACACCGTTGCTCCAGCCAAGGTCCAGCCACAGCAGAGTCCTTTGGGAAGGGCTGCACTTGGTCCAAGTGGCAACCTGTACACACCAGCACGCCCAAGTCCTTCCAGGCTCATACAGAGCATCCTGCAGCTCTCCTGACATTTATCTACACCTGGAGCTACCTTGCAGTGTCTTCAGCAGTCTGCAGCCAGCTAGCACACCCCAGAACAGTTTCAGCCATTTGCCTCCATCATCCCCAGGACCAGCATGATCAGCATTCCAGCCAGGATTCAAACCACCCATGACCATGGGTCACATCTGCAGGCAAGGGGCAGCATGAGCAGTACCTCAGCTCTGCAGGTTACAGCTGAGCATGTGACCTGTGCTCTAGTCGAGGGACCCAGCACCATGCCTGAAGACACACAACAGCCACGTGCTCTTCACCTCCAGTCCTGCATGTCAGTCCCCTACGGCACCTGGCTCTGGCCACTGGGCAGCACTGAAGATCCTCCTCCGCACACCAGAGGCAAGGGAGACTCCCCAGGTCCCAGTGGGCAGCCCCTGGCACCTGGCTGGCCCACCAGGGAGGCCATTTCCAAGATCCTCAAAGGTGCCTTCAGTCAGCACAAGTCCTGCAAGCCCTCTCATGCCAAGGAAGAGCTGCTGCTCCTGGTCCCCATCCCAAGGCATCATCCAGGTGAGCAATCCCTGTAACATTTTGAATCCACCCAGAAGATCCTGTGTGGCACTGAGCACCAAGTCAGATGAAGAACCCCCTCCCTGCCAAGCCCTTACAGACAGGAGACTCTTTCACCGCGGATACCGCACCGCACCGAGGGCCTTTATACCCCTCGGGGAGGTGTGGTTGCCCCTGATTGGCCAGACCAGCAGACAGGTGGCAGCTCCGGATTGGCTCAGAGCAACCTCCCTCACCCTGTGATTGGTGAGCTGCTGCCACAGGGGTGAGGCTGCAGCCCCCAGGTGGCAGCACGCGGTTGGCTGGGGGAGAAGAGCCAGGTGGCAGACCAGGATTGGTCAGGCCTGGATGTTGCTTGATTGTGGTTGGTGGAGGCAGCACGAGGGCGGGACGGACCGGTGGCAGTGTGCGATTGGCTGACAGGCTGTGCCGGTGTGTGGGGATTGGCTGGGGCTGGGCGGCAGGGCAGTGGGGCTGGGCCGGGGCTCCCTGGGGTGGTCGGTGCACTGAGCTGTGCCCAGCCTCAGCCCCCAGGGCCGGGGCAGAACAGGGGCACGGGGCGGCGGGGGCTGCCAGACCCACCGGGACGGGGGAGGGGCCAGGCGCAGGGGGCGGCGGGGGCTGCCAGACCCACCGGGACGGGGGAGGGGCCAGGCGCAGAAGGCGGGGCGCAGGAACACTGGGGCTGCTGGTGGCAGGGGAGCGGGCCTTGCCCTCTCCATCGCAGCACTCACAGGGCTCATGGCAACCGGGTAAGGACCAGGAGCCGTGGGGCTGGGGGTGCTCCCAGCCTGCCCTCTCCTCACCCCACACTGCTCCGTGCCCCACCCATCACCAGCCTGTCCGGCTGGGGACACCTCCAGTTCTACCCCACACCCTGCATCCCAGACCAGAGGACCCTACTACCGAAGACCCCCAGGTCTGGGGGGGCTGCAGGACATAGGACTCTGCAGTGGGGGGGGGGCAACAAGGCCACTGCTCCCCCAAAAATCTCTCCCCAAGGAGCCTCGTGCCAGCTGTGCATGCAGTGTCCCCGCGTTTTGGTGACACGCAGAGCCCGCTCTCGCCTGCTCCTTAGCTGCAGAAACTTATTTAATAATTGGCCTCGCAAATCCACAAATGCCAGCTCGAACTGCACGTGGTCCCAGCCCATTGCAGTACATGAGCTGCGCGCAGGGCAGCCACAGCGAGGGCACAGGGATGGCTCCTGGTGCTGCATGATGAAGCACTGCCCAGCAGCGCGGTGACATTCGGAAACACCGTTTGCCACATGCTGCCATATCCCATCAGGGACATCAGGGCACCTGCTCATCAAATCTAGCACTGGCCTCCACCCCTTCCGCGAGCACCCCATCACCCATGCAGGTTGGACAGGACCCCTGGCATCGAGGCAGTAAATCTGATAAGCTATCAGCTAGCACCATGATTAGTTGGATAATTAAGGACAAGGAGCCAGATTTTGAGCTTATTTGCCACCAGTGTAAATAGAGTAAGTGACCTGACTGCTCCTGGGGATCAGGAGCTGTGACCCTCATAGCCAGCACATTAACTGCACAATTTCTTTTTTTTTTAAAAAAAGGGGTACAATAATAATAATCCCCAGCATCTTAATGCTTAACTGCTGGGATTCAGCATCAGAGGAGGAAATGAGACCATCTGGTAAGGCTTCGGCACAGCCTGGGTCAATAGGGAAAGGGGACTCGCTGGAGCCTGGGTGAGGGTTTGGGAAGCACGGACACAAGGCAGGCTCCTGCAAATGGGTCTCCACGCACCTGGCAGAGCAGGCTAAGCTTTTCTGAGCTCCAATACCCTGGAGGAGGGAGGAAAAATGAGTCGGAGGAAGGTCAGAAGCAAAGCACCAGAGGTCTAAGCTAAGTTAACAGCATTTTTGGTTTGGTTAAAGCAGATAAATCCCAACCTACCTCCTGGGGTCCCACCACCAAACCTCTGCTAACTTGGCACCCCAGAAACCAACTGCGAGGCAGCTGGCGCAGGCTGGAGCATCCCTCAGGGACCTGCTCTGGCTGAATTCAGTCCCTGCTGAACACCATCCCCTCCAGCACACACACCCTACCCCACAGCCAGCGATGCTGTAAACAAGCCCTGTGCTGCCCTCAGCTCAAAGGGTGGGCGAGGATTCACACGGCCTCGGCACCCACCCACAGCACTTTCCAAGGAGGAATTCTGGGGCATGGGTTTCTCACCCCCACTGGACCAGCCAAACGCAACACCAGAGTCCGATTGTAGAGGGACTGCCAGGTGGCTGAGCACCCCATACCACACACCCTGGGGCTCACTTTCATTTATTCTCTATCTCCAAGGGTTTCCCAGTCCAAGCTGCCCCTGCCCATTCCCAAGAGCAGCCAGACCATGCGGGACCATGCAGAGGCCATGCCAGGGGCACAGCACCATCCTGCCCATGCCAGCTGGGACCACAGCCCCAGACCCTCCCCATCAGTACCCTGCACCCCTCTACCCTCTCTCCAACTCTCTTCCCAGCCCAAATCCAAAGCAAAGAAAGAAACGAAGGAAAGAAAGAAAAAAAACAAAAAAACAAAAAAAAAATTAAAACTAAAACAAAAAGCAGCAGTTGGGAGGCAGCCTTGTTAGGACAACTCAGCAAAATAAAATTCCGGTTTATTGTTGGACAACATTGTTTCACACATACATCAAACAGGCCAAAAAAAGAAAAAATAAAAATAAACAGCAACTTCATAGACAGAAAAAAAAAAAAAAAAAAAAAAGAAAACCTTTTTATCTTTGGCCTTGCCACCTCATACAAACCACGATCTATGGTACAGCTAAAGTACATACACAAAAAAAGTTACTGGAATGCTCAGAATAAGATTGTAAATATTTTTTTTTGCATTTTTGTCTTTTTTTTTAATTTTTTTTACAAGGTTTTGTTTTATTCTCCTTTGAGATAATGGTTTGGGCCTGGTCACACCACAAGTAAAGTCAGAGATAGGTAACAAGAGAGATATACACTTCAAAGCCCCCCTTTTGGTCAATCCGAGATCACTTAAAAATGGCGGACCTCCTAACAATATGTACAAAAATATAAAATGTAAATAAAAAATACAAACAAATTCTCCTTTAAAGTACTTTTAAGAAAGAAAGCAGGGCCTTGAAGTTTTGGTGCTTGGGGGGGAGGGGGTCTGTGTGGGCAAGGGTGGGGGGTTTCTCTCCCCGCTAACGGGCGAATAGTTTTGTATGTTCGTTGAGTGGCAGCGCCGCGCTGGGGGGCCGGGGATGGGATTCACTCTACTTGGTGAGGATGACCACGGCGGAGGGGGAGGAAGGGTGTGTGTCTGTGTGTGGGGAGGGCGTTTCAACGGGAGGGAAGGGGGGGGGGTCCCAAGGGTGAAGAGGACGCGCTGGCCTTTTTTGTTGGTTTGTTTTCCTCCTTATTTAAAAAAAAAAAAAAATAATAATAATTTGCTGCCTAGTCATCTTCATCGGTTTTCTGCTTCTTAGGATCGACGTCGTCATCCTGGGGGGAAAGCAAAGCTGTCAGGAGCAGAGACAGGCAGCAGGACTGCTGACAGCCACACCAAGTGAGGCAGGAGAGGGTTCTGGGTCCCCCTCCCCCACTGGTACAAGAGCAGAGCAACACAAGTGTTTCCCTCCCACAAAGTTCTCTCTTGCAGCCAGCTCCAGGAGCCCCCGAGCATCCCTGGCCTGGCCTGCCATGAGCACCCTGGGGCTCCCCAACCTGGGGCCAGTGGCTTTGCACTGCCAGAGCCGACACCCCGTTAACCAGGCCAGCGTATAAACAGAACTGGGCCATGTCCCCAGAGCAGCACGGGGAGCACGCAGGCAGGGCGCTCCAGCCCGAGCCCAGCCCAGCCTCTCTGGCCCCACTGACACTCCCCTCCCCAAGCCCGCTGGCAACACGGGTAGCTCTGAGGGGCTGGTTGCTCTCCCTACCTCATCATCCTCAGCTGCCCGTTTGCCTGTGGCTCCCTCAGCTTCATCATCTTCATCACCATCCTCTTCCTCACCTGCATGGAGAAGGGGAGGAAGTGAGACCCTCTCAGAGCATTACAGCACCATGTACCTCCCCCTCTGGGTTTAATTCTGGCTCAGAGCCACACTGCGATGTCCAGTGTCCCATCTCCCCAGCTAGCACAGCCCCTGCTGAGGGCAGCAGCTGCCCAAGGACATGGGGGCATGTGCAGCATCCCCCAACTGACCTGACCCACCGAAGGGGGAAATTAAGAATTGGCAGCACTAAGTCTGGCTCACACATCTGTAGTGCAGGCAATGGGACAGCAAAACCAGCACCTACCATGAGCACCAAAATCATTGCCAAAGAGGGGGGGGGGGGGGGGGGGGGGCGCGGCATGGGAGAACAACCAAAAGGAAAAAACTCTTTCTAGCAGTTGCTCCGCCTAACTGCTCCAGATTACTTCTGCTTCCCTTCGCTGCTATTAGTCCATCTTTAATGAGTTAAGAGAGCCAGAACGCATTAGTTCTGAGTCAGAACACTTTCTAATTACCAGAACGGCAAACAAATGCTACCAACTTATCTTACAGCCAGAGGAGGATGAGCAGAGAGCTCTGGGCTCTGACCCACTTTGAGTTCAAATAGGCCAGTGGATCAGAACAACCGAGTCTATCACCTTCGGCCACTTTTGGTAGGTTGGGGGTAAGACCAGAGGCAGAACCACCTCTTGGCTGTGGTGACAAGCCTCCTGTTACACAAGACCCTACTGAAACTCAAGAGCGTTAAGGCCAGTAAGCTGGCTTTAAACCACTGCCATGAGCCACATGCATGGACAGCCGGGGGGGATTAAGGTCAGCCCATCCTCCCCTACCCAGCGTGTGCCCAGCTGCAGCATGGCCCATGCAGCAAGAAGGGCCAAGATTAGCTCCCAGCGGTAGATCAACACCCCAGCAGCTATCACATGCATCGGGCCGGCCGGCCAGTCAGGTGACAGTGCCAAGCTGATTGGGAGCATTTTTAGTTCTTTGAGCTGCTTTAAGCAAAGCAAATAATGAGATGGGATGGGGAGAAGGGCAAGAAAACTACACCCTCAAGCTCCCCTTTGCTGTCATATTCCAGGATGGAGTTTGGCTGCAAGTGTTGGGGGAAAAAAAGCTGATGCAAGCTGCACCCGCTGCCTTTAAATCTCTCTCCTGCAGCTTTCAGCTGCTCAGGTGCAGTTCTCAGGCAAGGATCACCCGAGGGCAGCAGGCACAGACAGACAAAGCCTGTGCAGGATCCCAGTGAGGCGTTCACACCTCCAAGCACCGTGTGCCATATCGTGCCTGCACTCGGTGAGCTGGGAAGAGCGGGGCTGGGCACTGCGGGACCGAAGAAATCTCCCTCGGCTTTTCACAGCAGCATCCAAGCAACACTTCTACCCCACACACATAGGCCTGCGGCACATACCTTCCCCTCTGGCCCAACAGGAGCAGGGAGAGGCAAGTGTTCTCCCCCTCTTCCACCCCAAAGCAGGGCTGGAGGTAAATGGACCCAGGACAGCACTGTGCTCTGTCCCCAGGGGTTTAAAATCTCAAGTATGAAGAGGGCCACAATTCCCGGTATTTTCTAGCGAACCAGTTCACTAGGGTGCTGCAGACAGCAGGCTGCTGACAGCAGTGCTACCCCGCAGAGGCAGCCTTCCCTGCTTACCACTGCACACCGGCCTAATGGTCATTAAAATTTCCTGCCCTGTCCCCATCTCCCAAAACTAACCAACAGGTTAGTAGGTCAGCACGTAAACCGACAATTCACAGGGGATTAACCTAGTAACAGCTAATCAAGGGCCCTGAGTTCATTTCAGCATAACAAGAATGGTTTTCTCCAAACCTTAACGAGCAATAAAAATAAACAATGTTATTCATCCAAGCAGATCTTGGGGAAAAAAAAAAATCATAGCAGCAAGGGTGAGAAGCGATTCGGCAAGTCACTGCTGGATTTCTGGTCGCTGCTGCCAAAACCCACTTCCAGGCTGGGTCAGGCCAGAAAACAGGGGAGGGCAGGGAGGCACAGGACACCGTAGACTGGGAAGGTTCAAAGCAAGACTGTCTGTTCCCATTGGAGGGGTGGGGAAGGGCCACAGGTTCTTCTGCCTGACCTCCACACAGCATCCAAGCCAGGAAAGGGCTGGGAGAGGGGACCACCATCAGCCTCTCAGCATGCTGCTGCATGAATGAGGATGGTGACCCATGCTCTGTGCCCGGGCCAAAGCACAGCCATACAGGGCTGTCCCTGGCCCACTGGCCGGCACTCATGTCTGCAGCACCCGTTGTAATCACAGAGTCAAGGGCAGGTTTTACTACTCGCACGGAAGGGCTAATGCGCTTATTCAGCGCCGCGGTACAGTGCCGTCTGGCCGGAGGGAAGGAAGGAATCTGCCCTCAACCTGCTGGAAGGGATTCAAGGCTGACTTCACTCTCAGCACTGGTGGCCCGGGTGAACAAGGAAAGACTGAGCCTGGCTGGCAAAGGCTGCCTGGACGCAGCCACGAGGGGGAGATGCTGCTCGCTGCTCTCCTCTGCTTGCCGGGGGTCTGCTGTCCAGGGCAGGACACAGCCACGGGGTGGGGGGAACAAAGAAAGTTACCATCACCCTCTTCCTCCTCGTCCTCTTCCTCACCACCTTCCTCTTCCTCTTCGTCTACTTCGTTGTCAGCCTCCTGCTCTCCATTTTCCTCGTTCTCCTTGGCAAGACAAAACATCACTTAAAAAAATGCACTGGGGAAGGGAGAAGGGGGAAGAATGTTCAGCAGAAGTGCGCATCCCCACCTTTTCTGCCTAAAGCAAAGCACCAGCCCACCAGGCGCGCGTCCCGCTTCCTGCCTGCCTCCACACGATGCAGACAGCCCAGGCACGAAGCATCAAGTCTAAAGTAACCTGGGGCTGCAGCTTGGAGGCCAAGACAAAGACTGCAAATGCTCTTGTGACACACTGAAACGTAGTAGAGTGAATTTCCCCCAGCATGTTAAAAATAAGAAACCAACTGGTCTACCCGTACACAATGTGTTTCCCCGCTTAACTGACTAACACTATAAAGCTAGGGTTGTGTACTGGGGGTTTTTTCTCTCCCTTTCTAGTGTGCCTAGGGAAGAGGTGGCACTGGACACAACCTCACACATTTTTGGGGGAGGGGATCCGAACTCAGCCCCTCCTTTCTGCACACACATGAACTGCCCACAGGCTCGGGAGTATCTGTCGACCCTGAAGTTCCAAAGGCTTCAGGGCTCTACACAGCACAGCGCTGCCATTTGGAGGGGTTCCCTCTCAGCAGAGCTGGGGGCAAGCTTGCATCAAAAGCAAGAATGAAAACAAAAAGGCATTGGTGTAAGGGCTGCTTCTCCCTGCAGATTGTAGCCATACTCACAGCATTGCCGTTGGCCGGTGCATCTCTGCCATTTTCTGTTTCTTCAACAACTTCCTTCTTCTCTTTTAGATCCTGGAAGGAGCAGAAAAGCAGAGAAGTCACCCCGATTCCAGGTGCCTGGTTCAGAGAAGCTGCAGATCAGGTGTGAAAAACACAAGGCTGAGAGAGCGCGGGAGCTGGTTTCTCTTCACACCCATTTGCTCTGCAATTTGGTCGCCACGTTCTGGCTCCTCCTTGGGAACAGGAGAGCGTGGGGGTGAATCTCAATCCAAGTTAGCCTTGCCAGAGAGCAGCTATCTAAAAGAGACTGCTCTGTTTCACCTCTGAGCTCCCAAACACACAGAGCTGGCCGCCTGCATATGCTCAACAGCAGCAGAGCTGGCTGATTGCCCATCTTAGCACAGTCCACGCAAGCTCCTGCAACACCATGGAGAGCCGGCAGCCCTGTCCAACGTACGGGCTCCACCGCCCCAGTGCTGCAGATTGCCACGGCTGCTCCGTACCTTTGCAGCAGGAACAAATCCCAGGGACTCACTAGTAGAGACTGCAGTCTCTGCCCTGCCTGGGGAAAATCATAGGGCAAGTATTATACGCCTGGTCTTTCTCGCAGCAGCAGAGAGGAGACGCCAGTATCCAGCTCACAGCTTCAAGTGTAACAGGATGGGGTGGGGAAGAAGTCTATTTTTACACTGCTCCAAGAGCAGTGCCTGGCTAGTTTGGTTCAAGTCTCCACTGCAAGCAGAGTGAAAGGAGAGCGGGAGCTTTTGTGTTTTTGCTGTTGATCACTGTCAAAATGTCATGCCAAGTTGCTCAGCAAACAGGCTGAGAGGATCCAACTTTATGTTCCCGCATAAAGAACACTTGGATTTAACACTGGCATCTCTGCTTGCATCCTCCTCCCCTTCTGTTCCTCCATCAGCTGGAGCGAGATCCTTCAGCACAAGAAGCGTTACCCCAGCCAAGGAAAGCAGAGAGGCCCTTCCCCAGGGCCAGCAGTACAGCCACACAGGCAACTTCAGCAGCGACCACGAGGTGTTTGAAAGTTGCCTGGCAGCTCCCTACTTTGCTGCAGCAGCAAGCGGCTTTGCCCCTCTCCTGCCTTGCCCTTTGCAGCTGCCTTGCAGCCCGCGGGCACCTTCACTCCCCCCTGAGCCACCATCCCTTCCTTATGGAACATCGACAGGTAAGAGCACAGCCCTGGCTCTGCTTGCATGACTGCTGCTCCATTTTGGCAGGGTTTGTACTACCCTGTAGGCTGCTTAGGAGGGACAGCACACTGGTTTTAGACCACCAGGTTATTTAAATCACTCAGACCCAGATGGAGACACACAAATGCTGTTACTGGAGGCAGCCAGAGGAAAGACTTCTTTGGAAGCAAGCTCAGGGGCAACTACACCTGTTGGTCAAACCCCACCTGATCAAATCAGCATCCTAGGAGTCTGTAGTAAAACAGAAACTCAAACTCCTGCCTCCTCCTGCTGCTTACATTTGAATCCCAGGCCATCTCCTCCATGCTACCCAAGTCCACCGGTTTTGTTTTAGACTATCAGTGATTACAGTCCCCCTGTTCCCCAGGGGCTGATCACAACCATTTAACCTCTCGCACATCACTGCACTGCTATGTTCTGCAGCCACTGCCTCACATCAGGCACACAGGTGTGAAGAGGACAAAGCATTTCCCAAGCTAAATACAAAACAAATCAAGCAGTCAATAGTTTCCACATCTCACTATTCCCGATGGTTTTTTTTTTTGGGGGGGGGGGGGGGGGGGATGGAAGCACTGTGCACAAAACATAAGCAATTCTCCTGGTGAAGGAACAACCCCTTCTTGGGGATTTTAGCTGGACAAATCTCCAGCCCTGACCTTTCCCACACCACTGAAGACACTCTCAGTTTAACAACCAACAGGATGCCAGTTTGTGCTAGCAAGAGTTGCGTAGAGGACCACAGCTTCTCCCTTTCCCCAGGGCCAGTCCAATACAAACAGACAGCTGTGCACAGCAGCCTCCAATCCAGGAGTCTGTGCAGCAGGACTGCCTGAGCTCCGAAGCTTGACAGAGCCTGTAATTACAGGTGTGGCGAGGCTGTTTCTCCATAAAATAGCAAAGGCATTCAGTCATACACCAGCTGCCCGGGAAGCTCTACCTTCGGCCCTGCTCTACTCGCGGGGCGTGAGCACCGGCAACTGCCCCTGCAGCCGCGGCAGAGGGCAGGATCCCGGCGAAAAGGGCCGGGAGCCCCCTGCCCCGCTGCCTACCCGCCGGGCGGGCGGAGGAGCCGCCGCCGCAGCCCGCGCCTCCGGCCGGCAGGGGGCCCCCCGCGCCGCCACGCGCCCCGCCGCCGTTCAAACCGCGCGCCACTCTGCGCGCCCCGCTCATTGGCCGCCCGCCAGCGCGCCGGGCCGGCGCCCCGCTGCCTGCCGGGAAGTGTAGTGCCGGCGGGGGCGGCGCGGCGGACTCCGGCTCCCAGGGGGCGGCGCGGGAAGGGCCGCACGTGGTGGGCGCCCCGCGGCACGGCGGCGGCCGGGGGCGGCGCTCGGCGCGCAGCAGCCGCCCGGGCGGGGCGGGACCCCCCCTCCCCGCCTCCCGGGAGCGCTCCGGACGGCAAGGCGGGACGAGGGCGAACGGTCCCGGTGGCTCTGCGCTTCACGCACAGGCCCCGCCGCCACCGGGTCTGGGGGAGGTGGGAGGGTCACCTTGCCGCCGTGCGTGCCTACACCCGCCCCGCAGCACGGACACCCCCCCACCCACCCCCCCGTTCCCTCCGGGAGGGCGAGCCAGGGACGAGGTCCCCTTCCCCCACGCCGTAAAGGGCAGGGGAAGGTTAACGGCAAACTTGGCCCCGTTCCCCCGGGGAGGGACGGGGATCGAGCCGCTTTCCCGGCTCCAGGAGAGCCGGAGGCAGCGGGGACCGAGCCGCGGCCCCGGAGCGGAGGCAGGGCAGGCAGAGATGAGCGGGCGGGGGGGGGGGGGAGGCTGCGGGAGCGGGAAACAGAAGTGAAATCGAAATCTGCCAGAAACGGTGTTTGTTGGCTGTTTTTTTGTAAACCCTCCTCCCTGTCGGGTATTTTTTTCCTCCAGCCCCGCTTCCCCCGGGAGCGGCACGACCCGGTACCGGCCGGGGCGCTGAGTGAGGCGGCCCCCGGGCACGGCCGCCCCATCTATCCGCCGCCACCTTCCCACGCACCCGGCCCGACTCGAGTCCCCCCGCAACTTTCGCGGCCCCGGGCTCAACGGGGCGCATCGCCACCCTCGGCCCGGGGCGGCGCGCAGCCCGCCCGGGTGCCCGGCGCCCCCGGGGGACGCTCCGCCGCGGCTCGCAGACAAAGGCAGGCGCCGGGAGCCGCAGCGGGGACTCCCGGGAGAGCCTCTCCTGGCCGGTACCGGCGCTCCCCATCACCCCTCGACACCGACTCGCAAAGTTACCCCGATGCGAGGAGCTCGGCCTGGGGCCGGAGCCCCCAGCCGCGCCGCCCCAGCGCACCCGGGGCGGCTGCCCACACCGGGGCAACTCCGAAAATAGCAACTGCCCCCCCCCCGCCCCGAGGCAGCTCCGGTGCAGCCCTCTGCACCCCCCGCCTCCGGGGGCGACTCCGAAATAGCAACCCCAACCCCCCCATCCGGGGCAGCCCCGACATAGCAACTGAGCCCCCCCTTCCGGGGGGAGGGGGGGGCAACTCCGAAATAGCAACTGCCTCCCCCCCCCCCGGGGGGGCTAACACCGACACAGCAATTGCCCCCCCCGCCCCGCATCAACCGGGTGCAACTCCAAAATAGCAACCGCCACCCCCCTCCTTTTTCGGGAGTAACTCCACAACAGTCACTGCCCCCCCCCAACCCTCCGGTGCATGTTCCGGAGCGCTCCCCCCCCCCCCCCGGCTTCCCCCCCCTTCCCCGCAAGGACAGGGCTGAGCGGGACCCAAGTTTGACGGGGCTGTCAAGCTCCCGCAGCGGATTGAATGAGGCGAGCGCTGCCCGCCGCCGCCATCCCCCCGCCACAGACGGATGCCGAGGAGCAATCATGCTTCCCGCTCCCCCGCCCCCCCCCCCCCCCCCCCCCCCCCGCCCAAGTCCCCGAGCCCCTACGCGGCGGGACGGCCCCGTAGCCGGCGCTGCTGCTGCTGTCCCCGGGAAGGCGGGAGGGAGCGGGCCGCGGAGCCCGGCGCGGCTCGCAGCACCGGCGAGGGCGGCGAGCACGTTTCCCGCACGCTGTAGACAAAGAAACGGCGCAGGCAGCTCCGCAAGACGAGCGCGTAGCGGCGGCCCCACACCGAGCCCCACCGCGAACTTCAACCGAGGGGCGGACGGACCAGCATGAAGACGGGGAAGGATGAAAGGGATGTAAAAAAAAATTTTAAAAAAGGACAAAGATAAAAAAACCGAAAAAAAATCTCGGGGAAAAAAAAAACACGGCAGAAAAAAACCGGGGGGCGAGGCGCGGGGCGACGGCTCACCTTGGCGGAGATCTCGGCGCTGGTGTCCACGGCCGCGTCGGACATGGCGGGGGCGTGCGGGGCTGTGGCGGGGCTGTGGCGGCGCGGGCGGCGGCGCGGGCAGAACAATGCCAAGATGGCTTTGCGCGAGCCAGTGGGGACTCACGCGGCGCCACGGGCCCTCTTATAGAGCCGGGGGCGGTGCGCGCGCTGCCCCGCGCCGCGCCCATTGGCCGCGCGCGCCCCGACCGCCGGCGCCCATTGGCCGCGGCGCAAACAATGGGCACGGCCGCTTAAAGCGGCAGGCGTCGGCGCCGCCGCCACTGCGGCGATGAGTTCGGGCCCGGTCTCAGCGTGGGCGAGGCGCGAGGCGGTGGGCGGCAGAGCCCCGCCCCCTTCCCTTCCCCTCCCTCGCGCTGCCTCCGCCCCCGCCGCCCCCGCCCCGCCCCGTGAGGCGGCGGGCGGGAGGCAGCTCCTCCACCGTTCCCCTCGCCGCAGCCAGCCCGCAGGCCTGCGGAGGGGCGGGAGGCGTGCGCGCCCGCCCGCGGAGGGGAGGAAAAATATTAAGTTTAAAAAAATAATAATAGTAATACGGGAAAACCGGCGCTGCGTCCCCCCCACACACACACACACTCCGCCGGGGCCTCCCAACGTCCGCAAAAGGGAGCGCGCCCGGAGCGGTCGGTGGTACCTGGGAGTCCCGGTCCCTAGGTCTCCGCTGGGGTAACCCAATGCCGCCCTCTCACCCGCGCAACCTGCGCCGTGTTTTCAGCGCCTCAGAAACTTTGGCCACAACAACAACTGTCGCCCTCGGGGAAAGCGGGGGAGGGGCGGCCAGCCGAGCTCGCCGGGGGTGCCGGCTGCCGCCGCGCAGAAATGCGGGATTCCCACTCATGCGCTTATTTTACAATAAAAAAAAAAACAAAAAAAAAAAAAACCAAAAAAACCAACCACCACACACACGCGCACCCAGGCCACCTCACCGCCCCTCGGCGCACACACACACCCCTTTCGCGAGCACCAGGCTCGGCACGCACTGAGAGCTTTACCGCACTCCCCCCTCCACAGCCTGTTGTTACACCGAGCCGCGGGCCCACACACACACCCGCGAGCACCGGAGCCACCTCTGTGTCCCCCTCGCCCGCCCGCCGCCGCGGGGTAATTGGGGACCGACTCTGCGAGCGAGGGGACTCTGCCACACTCAAGATGGCGCCGAGAACGCTTCGTGGGGCAACCACACGGTTTTGCCCTCTGCCGGCAGCCGCTCCGTAGCCCGCAACAGTCCTGCCGGCAAGACAGAGGTGCGGTAAGCACCCCCCGATACAAAAAGCGCGAAGAAAGGCGTGAGAGGGTAAGGAAAAGCACCCCCAAACGGAGCAGCGCTTCTGCCACACTCAACATGGCCGCCGGGCCGAGGCGATTGTCGGCAGAGCCTATCCTCGGAGGGCGGGATATAAGGATCGAGCGATGCGGATTGGCCTGAAGCGCTGAGCGAACGCTGTGTTGACGCTTTGCGGCTTCTTATTGGCTGAAGCGCCTGTCTGTCTAAAGCCGAGTGGTTTTGAAAACCCGGAGCGGGCGCGGGGCGGTGTGCGGGAGCGGAACTGAGGCCACCAGACTGGGGGTTCGGGGCACCCTGCAGGGGCGCGACACCCGGGGCGGGCTGCCGCGGGCGAAGGGTGCGCTTCTCCTGGCTGCTGGGAGCTGAGCTGCCCCTGGGCTTCTCCCCTGCACCATCCCAGCTACAAGAGAGCTGCGGAGAAGCCATGGTACCCCCTGCACCACCTGGCACCAGGCATTGCAGCATGAGGCATCGTGGTGCCAGCCTCCCTTGCCCTGTCCCTGTACACTTACAGCGGCTGGACACTGAGGCCACAGGGCCCCATTTCCAGGACAAAAACGTTCCTCTCAGAAAACATACCAGCACCACAACCAGGCTGGTCCATGCCTGGTTGCACCACAGAGCACTTTTCTCCTCAGCCCCAGCATCCTGCCCTCAGGGACTAGCCCTGAGGTGATGATGATGGGGGGCAGGTCAGGGCCTTCAGGCTGTGGTGGGAATGGGAGGCACCGCGGTGGCTGAGACCGTTGGCTGCTGATGCTCTGACCGACCTTGCACTGGGGCTGGCCATCCCCTGCCCCAACTAGCCCCAGGGGCCACCTCGCCAGCTGTGAGCCAACAGGCAAGTGCTGCCCCAGGAAGCTCTCACGTTGCAGCAGAGCCACTCTTGGCACAACGGTGCCACACTCGTGGCTTTCAGGTGCCACCGGCAAGCCTGTGTTTAGTCAGGAGGGGCCTTTTGGGGACAACAAATTCTCATCTTGGATGTCCCGCTCTGACCCAGTGGCAGGGCTGGGTGGGAGCTGGGTGAGAGCCTCTCCGCGGGCTCGGGGGAAGGACAGGGCTGTGGAAACCGGGATTTCTGGTCGCTGCTGGCTACGCCTCTCGGTTGGTGTGTTCAAGACAAGGGCAGCTGCTGTCTATTCCCATAGACATAGACGGCACTCACCGCCAGCTGTGGGTTTGGGGCAGGTTGCTAACAGGGCTGGCAGCAGGAGCGCCCTCTGCCACAGCCCAGCCGGGAACTGGCGGACGGTGGGTCTCTAAATGCGTCCGAAAGAGGAAAGAAAAGACAAAAAACCACCCAAGCCCAGCCCTAAAATAAAGCACTTCTGCTATAACTTGGGTTTAGCGTGTGCCTTCTCCTCAAACCTTTGGGCTTGGGGTTCCCACGTTTCACGAACGGCTGAAAAAAAGAAAAAGAGTTGTTAGGATATTTGGGGAAGAAAATTAGGAATCCTCAAGGGATGGTCACGCCAGGATCCAACAGAAGACGGGGGAGGTGGGGGGGGTTGGTTGTGAACTAAAAAACAACCAAGCCTGGAGTGGAAGCAAAACTGTCTTAAACCACTCCGCGACGGAAATCCATGTATAGCCCTTGCTGCCGTCCCCCTGTGCAGCGGGATAACCCAGCTGGTGAGTGCTCCTGCGCATAAGGCAGAGAGAGGCAGGCTCAGCTTGGCGTGTTAAGCCTCAGCAATCCAAAAAGAAACAACAACAACAACAACAAAACTGTTGCCTGTGAAAAGCAGCTGCTGCTTTACCTCTTCTCCACCCCTCCCGCCGGCTGGGGCTGGGGAGCAGCTCGGCAGGGAGCAGCGAGACGAGGAGGAGGGTGGAAGGGGACTTTGCAAAAGTGCCCAAGCATCGGGGACAGAAGTTTCCAGGGCTGAGCTCTGCCCAGGACCTCTCTCCGTCTGCAGCAGGCGATCGTTTTGGCAAAGGAGGTGAGGTGCTGGAGGAGGTGGTAGGAGTTTTCCCTCCTTGTTGGCCGTTTCCCTAGCTCAGCAAGTAGCAGCCTCTCTAATCCCCGGCGAAGATCCTGCTGCTAGGGCGATTATTTCATCGCGGCAAGCTGCTCCTCGGAGGAAATTCTCATTACGCTCCTCGGAGAGGCAGGGGAGGGGCGACTGTCACTCAGCTGCTCTGGAAAAAAACAGAGGGATGAGCCTGCAGCATCCCCAGGCTCCAGCGCACGAGACGTGGTAGTGTTTCTAGGTCAGGCTGGTGATGCGGGACATGAAGCCAGCAGAGATGACATCCTGACAGTGTCACCTTCTGTTCCTCGATGGGCAAGGGTTGCATATGGACGTTCCTCTGCAGGGCCTCGATGAACGCTTTGGAGGTGGCTGGAGGTGGGAAGGAGCTTCATGTGTACTCCCAGGAGGGAATGGAGGTGTGTAGAGCACTGGGACCAGCTCATGGGTCCAAAAAGCATCTTTGTGAGACTGTGGGACCAAGGCTGAGACCTTGCCACAGGAGGCAGAGACTGCGCTTGGAGACCATTAGCCACCCCGATGCAGGGAAGGGCTGATGAGGCCGCCCTCCTCCCTACGTTCCAGGCTGCTGCTCCTCCATCCATCCCCACAAACCACGTAAACAGGAGGGAGCGGGGCCCTGTGGCACACTTTAATTAAGGCATGGAGACACCGACTTCGCCTTTCCCCAGAGGATTGCAAAAGGCCCAGGCGGGCCCCACACTTCAGCTCACGGCCATCCCTGCTCTGACACGCGCTCTGCCCCCTGTGTTACAAAATAGGGCTCTGACTCACCGGCCTTTCCCAGCCCACTGCTCACCAAGCCTGGAGACATTTGCAGGGATCCCTCAGAAGGATGTAGGGAGTCTGGCTGCTCTGCATCCCAGTGCTGGCACCCAGAGCAGGACGTGCTGGGCAGGACGTGGCACCATCCCGCCAGCGTCCCCCTTGGGCCTCTGCGTGGAGCCCCAGGGTGAGGACAGCTTTCTAGGGGGGGTTATCCCCCATGACTGGAGGATATGGGAAAGGGAGTGTGATCTCTTTATGTCCCCTGACTCCAGCAGGCAAAGACACCACAGTTCCTGGATGTCCAAGATGCTCACTGGCTTCTCCACAGGTCTGGGAAGCCACCACACTGGCCAGACAGGAGGCGGTGGCAAGGGAGTGCCCTTTGCTGCCTCCTTCAGCTGAGTGCTGGCAGGATCGAGGGCAGCAATACACTCCAGCGCTGCTGCTAATCCTGATCCTGCCTGCAGGCAGGGTGGGGATGCGACAGGGAGACAAGGGAAGCCTCCAGTTTGGGATGCTAGCTTTTCCAGGGAGCCCACAACAGCAGAAGAGGACACAGCATCACCTCCCTGGCTGCTGAGGGCCAGCGCCAGTGATGCCGTGGTTCAGGAAACCAGCACTCAAATCCCTGAATCCCTGTCCTTCCCTGCCTGCGTGCCAGGATGACTCTGGCTTGACCCTGGTGGGCTGCCAGGGCCCCACAGCTGGGTTGAAAGGCAGCAAAGCTGATTATTGCCTTTCTATCAAGTGAAGGGTGAGGAGGACATCAGGGCAACCTGCCCCAGAGGCAGGGGGAAGAGACCTGTGCCCCAGGGCATGGACTTGGTGAATTTGGAAAATGGTTGTTTCTCTCTTTTAATGAGTTTTCTGGGGTTTTCCCGAGTTTGAAGGCTGGTTGTGACTACAAGCCCGAGTGATCAATGCCGTGGATCAGACTCGGGCAAGGGCCTATCATATGGAGATTACACACCCACACCCTGCCCTGGGCCTGGGCCTTGGGCCAGAGACATGGTTTCAGTCCTCAGGGCTCCTGTCCCACTGCTAGAAGTGATGCGCAGAAGAGATTTAAAAGGAGAGAGAGTCAGGAAGGTGGGAGGGAGGAGGCGAGGCCAGATTCTCTTCCCTCCCTGCCTCTCCCAGCGCTTTGCAAACACGACGTCTTTGCCATGTCCTCAGGAGGAGGGGAACCCCCCCGCACATGCCCAAGGCTGAATGTGTGTTGGGGCAGGGATTGCTGCATGGTGTGGCCAGCCCCAGGCACATGGTCCCGATTGTGCCCTGTTCTCAATCACCCTTGCTCCCACTCTCCCCAGCAGGACACCCCCCAGAGCCACCTCATAGGGGTCCCCACCTGACCAGAGCCCCCCTCCTGCCCCAAGCCAGCCATGGGGTGCCGATGGCCATCATCCTGCAGGGACAACTGTGTGGAGAGCCACCACTCCTTCGCCTCGTCACTCCTTGCCGCATCGGCACACCTGGGAGAAGACAGGCACACAATGCGCACGCACACACTCACAAAACCAACCCCAAATCTGGATCAGTATCAGAGAGAATTAATTACTGGCTCATGCATATTCAGATGAGAAACTCGGCTGAACCTGGCGGCAGTTCGGCGCCTGGGGCAGCCCTGGAAAGGAGAATTCCTCTGGAGAGATATAAATCACCGCTCCCCTCTATTGCTTCCCCCGTGGAGCGCTACCTCCTGGGGAAGACTGAACCTTGATTTCCTTTTTTTCCTCCTTCTTCTTCGTTTTCAATCTGCGCGGGGCCCCTGTAATTACAATGGGCTGCTTTAGGGCTTGAGTTATTTATTGGGTAACAGCGACACACCTACCCGGCTCCAGCCGCCTGCCTGACCGCGTGTCGCGGCTTGTCCTGCCTACCCAGCAGCGCCCGCCATGCCGTGCCGTGCCATGCTGTGCCATGCCTTGCTGCTTTTAGCTCAAGATGGCATGGACAGCAGCAGCAAACAGGGACCAGCAACCTTAAGCGATCTGCTAGAGACACATCCATGCTGGTGTGGCCCCTGCAAGCAGGGGCGAGAGCCACTCTGATTATTTTTTTTATTGCAAACCACCATCTCGCACACACTTTTGTGTGCTGGTATGGCAGGTGGTGGATGCCACCAAAACTTATACTGGTTGTGAAATATTGCCCCCATTTTATAGGTGGCGAAAGTGAGGCACAGTGTGGGGAGATAAATTGCCGAGGGTCATCCCGGGAGATAAGACAAACCCACCCCTCCAGCAGGTGTGTGGCTGGGCAAGAAGATGCCAGCTGAAGCGCTCAGCTCAACATTTTGGCTGGCAGGACTTGTCCCCTGTGCCTCTCCTTTGCTTCCCAGCAGGAGTCGTCTGCCCAGCCCCAGCTCCACATCCCCCTGCCCAGCCCCACTTCCCCCACACGCAGGCTTGTGTGTTCAGAGGAGACAAGCACTCCGGGCTGGAGACCACATGGCTGGAGGGAATTAAATAATTGATGGGCCAGAAGTCTCAAGCAGCTACCGAATCTCCAGGGGCAACATTTGAGAGGCAAAGCAGAGCCCTGGACAAGCCCCTTCTGTCTGATACGATGCCAATGTGTCTCACTCTTTTCTGGGGCTTCTGGTGAGCTGAAGACATGGGGTGCCAGGGATGGGAGTGCTCCTCCGCTCACCTCACCTCCCAGCTCGCCCCCCACGCTGCTGGAGCACTGGAGGGACTGGCTGCCTTCCAGCCAGGCAGGGAGGAGTCAGGGGGAAGGAGGCTGCAGCTTCCAGGCTGAAACCCTCCTGCACGGGATGGTTCCCACTGAGCAGCACCCTTGGAAAGAGCAGGCTGAGTGGGGAGGAGGGAAAAAAAGCCTGCAAAATCAAAATCAAGGCGGGTGTCCAGCTCTTCCCTGTACAAGAGCGTGGGGCCACCAGAAAGCAGCAAGCTCCGTGCCAACAAAAGTGATAGCTCTTCTGCCATAGCCAAGCTACGGCCTCCTTGCTGTGGGAGCATGGAGAATGGTTTAAAAATTTACAGGCAAAAAACCAACTGGATAAATTCAGGAGAGAAATGGGAAGGAGTTAAATCCAACAGGCCCACTCCCTGTTCTGGAGGTCCCTTGGCTCCAAAGCCTTGGCAGCTGGGAAAGGGTCGCTGCCCAGCAGCCCTCTCCCTGCTCCCTGCCCTGAGCATCACAGCAGAGGTGCCGGTCACTCACCGCCGGCACAGCCATGCTGGGCATTGGGGGGTCACAGGGTGGGAGGGGTAGCCCCCATGCAATGGCTGTGGCCATGTGGATCCCAGGCATCAGCCTCCCAGGGTCTTAGTGGTGGGAGGAAGAGTTTTTCCCACCCAAAGCACTGATCCAGAGCTCTCACAGGAGTTGTCAGGCTGCAGCGTGAAGCATCTCCCTGCGCTAGACGTATCTGTCGATATTTAATCCACCAATAAAAGTGGTGCATGACCAAATTGAATATTTAATTTAATATACGCTAACCAGGAGCCAGTTGGCATTTCAACCCAATGGAATATGTTTGGTGCCCTCTCTCTCTTTCTAACAGATTTCCATAAAAAGTTGTTGATTATTTTTTTCTTGGGATTTATTCACATCTTTTTTTCTTTTAGGCAATAATGTTATGATCTGAAAATGACGACTTTCATTTACCAGCTCAGGAGTTTAATGAACAAGCTATTTGAATAACCATTTGGACAAGTATGTAAAAAAAAAAAAAAAAAAAAAAAGGAAGAGAGGAAGAATCCATTTAAAATCCTCAGAAATACCGCCCCCCCTCCACCAACTTCAGTATTTTGCAGAAGAGCAGTTTCTTCATTATTTTTTTCCCCAGCATACTAGATGAAACAGTTGACAGTGTTTGAAGCTGGCAAGAAATGCATTTCTAGCTACTGATGTCATGAAAATATAAATTGGCAGATTTTTCACGCTGGGTCAACGTGTAGCGATAAGCACAATGCCATACCTTTTTAGGAGCAGTATTTGTTGGTAAACAGATGGGAAGCAGCCTGTAATGTCCGTAGTCAATAATATACAGCCAGTGTGCATTGGTGGGGTTGCTGTCAGAGCAATAAATCGTACAACTTCTTGGCGGAGCCTGGACCATCCTGTGTGCAGACACTGTTGAGGTTGTTGTGGGCAAAACACACAATGTGGAGAATCGCAATGAATAATTTAGAGAGCACCCTTGTTCAGCTCTCTTAAACTGCCCATTGAGTCATTTCTGCTGCTCCCATTTCAAGTGGCCAGAGGAATCCTTCCTATTTTCCATGCCAAATATAGCAGTTTTTCCAGAAATGCTCAAACACACAAGCCAGGAAGTTTCCCTTCTCTGGGTGAGTCACTGGAAGTTCAGGCTGCAGTTTCACCGATTGCTTCAAGCTGATCGAAATCTGTGCCGCTGCCAAAAGGAGCCATCCAGCCCTGCCCAGTGAGCGGCCTCACTCCCTCCTTGTGCAACGAGAGTCTGATGAGGGAACGGATCAGGCTGAAAACAAATCCTGCCGTTTGTTGTGTTTTTTTCCAGAGGGAGGCTGATTCTCAACCAAATCATTTGGCCAACTCATCTCATGGCTGTGCAGACTTCAGAGGAGGCTTGTCCGTCTGAGAGGTGTTATAAGGATGTTTCTCATATCAGAGTGACTAAAGGCAGAGGCAAAGGGGATATGGAGGAAAATGCCGTGCCTGTGGGGTCACAGATGGGTGGTGTCCCCTGTGTCACACAGCTCAGCTGCAGAGCTGATGGGGGCTGTGTTCACACCCCTAACACTAGGGTGGGAACACAAGGAAGATTTCTGCCTGGAAGGGATTTTCTTGGGTGCCATTTCTCAGATCCAGGACAAGGATGTGACTGGGGACATCAGGACCGATCTACATCTCAGGACTGTCCCCTGCTAGGTCAGGATGCTCAGGCATCCTGCTTCAGTGGAAACACCTGTAATACTCAGGATTTCAGAGAGGAAGGATATTTCAACCTTCTCTTTTAGGAGCAGGAACGCTCCCTTCCTAATTCTTCTATCCACCCTCCCACATCCCCCAGCATTTTTTCCAGCTGCTTTCCACATTGATTTCCAAGAAAGGGAGCCTTCCTCACATTTTTGTTTCCTGTTCCTTTCTGATTGTTGCAAACCCGTGGGACAAATTTTAAACTAATTTGTTGGGGAGGCGAGGGGGAGATCCTAGGTCTTCTTGCAGGTGTCCTGGAAACAAGTGGCTGAACAGAGGAGGAATGCTCACTAGCACCCCTCCAAGATACTGGCTACTGCAGACTCAGGCCTTTTATTAGTCATCAGAGAATCCACACCGAGCACCATGGCTGAGGCATGGGTTCAAAGCTGCAATTTACCCAGTACTGCTCATCCTTAAGGGTGCAGCTCAGCTTCTCTCAGCTACACTGGGTGCCCTCCTACCCCTTCCTTATGGGTGTCAGACAAGCATCACTCTTGCAAAAGCCATGCCCTGGCAGGCCTGGGTTTTTGAGGCTGCAATCTGCTCCACGGGGCTCCCATGTGGGTAAACCAGCCTGGTTTGTTATATGTTTCCAGTGCTCTCCAGAGCTGCAGTTTCCAGGGCTGGGGGATCCCCGTGGCTCCGTGGACTGCTTTTAAGGAAGGGTAACTGAGGCCAGCAAGTGTCTTGCCAGGTGGTGTGGGTTTGCTACAAAGGAATTCACATCTCTGGTGGGATGTTTTTGGAGATCAGCAAAGCAGAACAGGTTGAAAATCCCAGCTGTAGAAACCTGCATTATTTTTTCACTCCTCCCAATGTTTGTTCAGTTGTTTTTCAGAGACAGCGCTCGCCTCTGTGCGGAGAATCCTTGCTGATGGGCAATTTCTCTGCCTGCTTTGGAAAGGCATCCCCGCTCGCCTCCAGCCTCTCCCTCCCTCCTCCAAGGGAGCCTCATGGCCAGAGTTTGCTCCCGCTGGCCCGGATCCAGGCAGGCACTTACGCAGGTCACTGCTCCAACTCGGAAGCTGGTGGATAGCTCCCAGGCTGCCCCGGGGACTAACAGGTTTTCCTGCTCCGTCTCCTGGAGAAGCTGGGGAAGGGAGGGAGGGTCCAAGCTAGGGCCAGAGGTGGCTCCAGCGCCTGTCTCTGGATGAGCTGTTGGAAGCACTGGTGTAGCTCTTCCCTACCGTGTGTGACCCTGCTGTCCCCAAGCATTGGCATTGCAGGGTGGCAAAGCCACCAGGGTGGCACATAGCACCTCCTGGGCAGTCTGAGCTGGAAGAGTGCCCACAGGCAGCAGCAGGCAGCTGGGCAGCACTGGTGCTGGGTGGGACAGCCCCGTCACGGACTGTTGGCTGCCACCAAGGAAAGTTCCTCCGTCCAAGGGCTTTGCTTCCTATCTCCAGCATTTTCCATCTGCCAGGAGAGACTGGAGCCAGGACTCACCCTTGATATGAAAGCCTCTAGGCAGGATGTGCCACCATCCCTGCCTGCCCTCCTTCTCTCCAGGGTCCCTGGGAGATACGGCAAGGAGCAGCCACACAAACTGCAACTTCCCTGGGTCCCTACAGCTCCTGCCTTGCCATGAGTATGGCTCCCCACACAGGGAGCCAGGCAGGTGTTGGGACACTGATGGGACACCCAGGTGACTCAGGGTATGGGGACACAGTTTGAGGGGGTCACCCCGCAGTGCTCCCCTCTCCACTGCTTACCTGCAGTGTTAAGACTCAAGCTAAGCTTGAGCTTAGCTCAAGCAGGACCTCAGCTGCCCTGGTGCAACGGGGACCAGCCCCTTCGTGCCCCTCTGCAACAGGGCCCTGGGTGAGATGCACAAATTGCTCAGGCTGGACATGTCATGACAGCCAACATCCCCAGCTGAGGGCTGCAATGGGTGTCTGCTGCGAAAGGACACGGTAGCAGCCAGGAGCGAGCAGGACCACATGGTGTAGCGGGGGGATGAGACCACTCAGCCAGTGGTGCTGCGGAGCTGCCACCTCCCCTCGGCGGCCACCCTGGCAGAGCAGCCCCAGGCCGGGCAGCGGGAGCTGCAGGACACGGTGGAAACAAGGCAGCCGAGGCCCTGCGGCTCCGCTGTTTATCTCCGCACCACTTGCACACCCTCGGTTGGGCTCCGGAAGAATAAATTACCCCGGCCTTCCCCAGCCATGCCATTTCCACCCCAGCTGGGACAAGGGGGTCCCCACCAGTGCTTCCCGCACCCCACATATCCTACAGCCGGCAAGCCTGGGCTGACATCTGCCTCCTGAGCATGGCCGGGACTCTGCTCCTGCTCCCTGGCTGAGCTGCATGGGCTTTGCCCCAGGATGTGAATTTGGGTGCTGGAATTTATCCGCGGCTGTTTTGGCTGTGGCTGAACTCCACCTCTGGGCAATGACACGTTGTTTCCATAGCAGCTAATGGACTGGAGATGGAAGGGGGGAAACATACCCGCACTAAAAAAGGACTCGTGAGTAATGTGGTTGCTCCCAGCGCGGAGTAGGAACAACTTTCTAGCACTCGACGGAGCCCCTCCTTCGCCCGGCGCCTGCGAAGTGTCAAGAGGAGAGCGTGTGTGTGCAGAGCTGTGTGGGAGCAGGCACCGGGCAGGAGGACAAGGGGGTCTGTGTGGGTGCTGGGGGGTTTGGGGGTGCACAGCGCTGGGGAGGGGGTGTGTGGCTGCTGTGCAGGGGCAGCCTGTACAAGGAGAGGGAGACATGGCAAGCATGAGAGCCTGTGAGGAGGGTGCAGTGCAGGTGGTGGGGACACACATGGGTGGCACATGTCTGTGGGGGGTCCACACCCTTTTGCGTGCAGAGGGCAGCTCCCAGAAGGAGGAAGGAGGAGCCCTGAGCAAACTCATACCGTGGTGGTCCCCCAGGGCGGAGGCTGTCACAGGCAGTGTGGCTGGTACAAGGCAGGTCACGGGTGTCTGAGGGCTGTGCTTACCCATGGGACAATAAAGGGTGACAAGGGCAGAGTCTGTAAGGTGCAAAGAGGCAATAAGGGGGTGTCAGGACTCTTGTCCCTGCTGCACCCTCCATACAGACACTGGGTGAGTCTCCGTGGGAGAGCAAGGGGTCAGCCAACCTGCTTGCAGGCTCCTGACCATCCCTGAGTCCTATGGCTCTCCAGGAGCAGGGAGGGCTGGATTTTCCTCTCGTGCTGAAGCCCTGAACTACCCCCAGCCAGCTGGGCACAGCACTGCGGGGCCACCACCCTTTGACATGTCCATCGCACTCATCTATGCCGCAGACCAAACCTGCCCTCAGGGGAGAACAGCTCCGTTAGTCCATGTGCAAATGGAGGGCTGCTCCTGGCAACATCCTTGTGCCCATCTTTGGCCCGCAGCCCTGGCCAGATCCCTGCACCTTGGCTGCTGTTATAGCATTTTTCTTCCACTTGCACGTTCCCCAGCTTGTTTGGTTGCGTAGCTCCCGCCGTGTCCGGCTCTTTGTGTTATTTGCTGTTAAGTAAATCACTGGCAGCTCCCCAGAGCGCTGGGTAATGGCAGGATAATTCCCAGCAAGACCCTGGTAATTCACTTGAAGGAAAGCAGAGCAGAGGGAAACAGCACTATTAGCCATTATCCTGGCCTCTCAAAGGCCTCCTCGCCTGCAGAAATGCCGTGTGGTGCAGCAGACATGCCTGCCACGGCTTCCAGATGCTGTGGGCCATGGGAGGGCTGCAGGCGGCAGAGGAAGCCAGGTTTCAGCCTTCTTTTGCCAGCCTGGACCAGCAGATGAAATGTGGGTGAGTGCCTGCTGTGGGCATGAGAGGGTTGGGTGTCGCTCCTGGGGAAAGCAGCCCGAGGATGGGAGTCAGGCAATTCGGAAGTGCCCATCAGGCACAGTCGACCCACAGGATGCTCCAGCTTTGGGTTTCCCACTGAGCACCTGGGATGCAGGGCAGGGCTGAGGTCTCAAGCTGCAGGAGTGACCCTTCTGCCAAGAGCCACCAGGCACCTGTCCCACCGCTGGCAGAGGTCTGACAGCCGGAGCAGAGGGGAGGATGGTCAAGATGATTTGGCTACTATGGGCTGCTGGCAGCTCCCCTGAACCTGGGGGAGCTTTGCCACCTGCATCAGCAAAGATACAATCCCTTCCAGACAGCCTCTGCACCTTTCACACCTCCCTGTTGTTGGGTCTCCCCCATCCTGGCTGGGGCTCATCTAAAGACCATGAGCAGGGTTTCTGCCGGGGTTTGCCAGGGCAGACTCTCCAAAGACCCTGGAAGGGGGGCTCAAGGTAACAGTCTCCCTGCAGAAGCTGCCTTCTTCCTTCCAGCTCTGCAACAGGGCACTGAGCTCCTTTGCAAACCTGCCCCTGAAGTGGCTGCTGGCATTTCTGAGAGAGGCCTCTGTTTGCAGAAGTGCCGAACTCCTCCCGCCCGCCCCAAGCCTCCGGCAGCAGGAGGGAGCCTGCTGCCACTGCCGGCAGCCCCCCACCTGGCTCCCCATGCCAGCATCCGTGGGGAGAGGTGCACTCCCGCTCCACCCAAACCCACGCTCACACCCCTTGGCACGCTCACACACACACAGGCACCCACACACAGAGGAATGCATACACAAAGGTGCATGCACACTTATATATATATATAGGTGCAGGTTTTCTGATCCTTCTTTCTCGTTGGTTGGCTTTAGAGCAAGATCCCGGCCTTGCTGGGACCAATAAAGGCTTCCAGGCTAGGCCAGTAGTAAAAGTAGTAAACTTTAAGGGAAAAGGGTTCTCTCACTGTTCCTGCACTGGCAGTTACCATAGCCTGACAAAGGCTTTCCCTCTGTTCACTTTATATACCTGCACATTTGGTGCCGATTAAGTGTGTGAGACTGCAGCTCCAAGTGCGTGGAGCAGCTTTGCTCCCAGCACCCATAGATGCACCCACAGCCACCCCACACGCCCACTTATGTCCAGGTTCCCCTTCCCAGCAGCTAAGCAGGGTCTGGGAGACCCTCCTCAAAGTGCCATGGCTTTGGTTGCTCTCCCACGTGCTCCCCAAGAGTGGCAAGTCTGTGGAAGAGAGTCATGTCTTGGTAGTCAGCGCCTGCACACGCCTCACAGCAATGCTCCTTGCTCTGTGCTCATGCAGCAAGGAATGAATGGCCCAAGAAACACAGAGGGGGTTGCAGGGAGATTGGAAGCAGCCTGTCCCTCTTGGAGAAGTAAGCTCCACCATTCTGGGCTGTCTCCTGAGGAGGTCCTAAGAGCATTATGGTTGCCTTCAAACGTTTTGCATCAAAGGAATAGATAATGGCCCTAACCATGGCTTTCGGGCTCTGCCACAGCCTTACACCACGGAGTGTGTGTAAAGACAAGGAGAGATTGAACTCGCCTCAGTAAAGATGTCGGAAGTCCATCCTTTTGGAAACCAAGGGCTTGCTTCCATTTCAGAGATGCAATGATCATCTCTGTAACAGCCTCGAGGGCAAAGCATTCACCCTCATCAGACCTTGTGGTCTCCAACCTGAGATGCTGGTTTGGAAACCATAGGACAGGCTTGACATACTTTACATGAGTTGCTGGAGATAAATATGGCAATGCTGTGTGCTCACTGCCATCTCCTCAGGGCAAAAACCCTCATGCCCAGGGTACTGTGCTGCTGGGGGGCAGTCAGAAATGGTGGTGAGAAAGGGAGGAGATGGCAGAGATGTGGCCACATCCAAGAGGGACAAGATGAAGTCTGCCAGCTGGAGCAAACCTTTACTGAGGGATGCTTCAAGGCAATAGCTGAAGGTGAGACTGTACCACTCCTAATATAATCATCTAATACTGGGATGCCCACTATCATCAAGCAGGACAGAGAACTGCCTCCAGTGCACCATTCATCCTCCCATCTTTCACCCATCCCATTGTGTTAGCAGCCTTCCAGTAAGTAGCGAGGAAAAGGAGGTAGTCTGTGTCCAGGGGTATGTCTCAATTAATAAGCCATCACAAGACAACATTTTGGGTCACTTGTAAGAAGACAATCCTGGCATAGCTGCCATAAGCTATGTGAGCAGCTCTGATCTAACAGGACTTCCCTTGAGCGCCATGGTCTGTGGGCTCAGCCTCGGGCTGGGGACTAGGATTTTGTAAAGGAACAAGTTCCCCAAGGTGAGATTTCCAAGGAAGGCTATGTTTCGTCTTTCAGGTTGGTGGCAGTTCCAGACACGTGCCAAAGATTTGTGTAACAGAGAGGCTCCCAGGCCTTTGCTGACTCGGGGCTGGGGTTAGCCATGCCTTGACTATCTGCCCTTGACTGTTTTACGCTGCATATTAAGGGATCCCTTGAAGGTAGAGAGGAGGGGCAGGCTGGGTGAGCTGTCTCTCTAACCTTGATTTCAAGGAGCCCATTTGCTCACCTCCAGGTCTTGATGAAGCAGACAGAGGTACAGTGCATTTGGGAGGATCAGACCAGAAAGAATGGCCACCCCTCCCATATGGCTTCTTTTACACCACAGGCCATTGTATTTTGCCCACTTACTGCTGCAAGGGATGCCAAATCAAACAGCTCTCTTCCAGAAGGGAACCAGGTCTTGATCTGGAGATCAGTCTCTCATTAGCTGGTTGGTTCTGACGATTAGTCATGCTTCTTGTTGAGGAAGCCTGATCATTTCTAATGTGGGTTTACCCTGGCTTTGGAATTTAGCCATTGGTTTGTTGCCTATATTAAAGCATTTAGCCTTGAAATGGAGGTAATTAGGCTCCTGAGAGTGTTCTAACTTAAAAAACTTTAGCTCCTAGATAAAGGTTTTGTCAGTTAGTATAAAGAAGAGTCATGGGACCTTGGATGAAGACTACAGTGGATGGGTTTGTTAATGGAGCAATAAAACAATAAATCTCTCAATGTGTAAAGGTGCTAGATTAAAACGGGTGTAGAAGGAGCAATAAGGATATTTCACCATTGGCGATCCTCGTAAGACATTAAGAAAGTCAGGCTGTATGAACACCACCTTCTTTAAGACACTTGTGAGATCAAGCACCACTAACGATACATTAAGTGGCCCTAATGCTGCAACTAGCGCAGAACTGATACGAATGTGGTGTTAGCCAGCAGCGGTAGGTATCCCAGGTATGTGCTGTGGGATACCAGCTTGGGGTACGTTGAGATGAATATGTATGTTGGGATTGCTGTAGGGGATCAAAGGGCGTGTCTGAGGGTTTTGTTTCCCAGGGAGAGGTCTCCGACACCTGCGGTGCATCTTCCTTCTGCCAAGCCAGAGTCTAGATTGGGAACACGATGAGAAACGGCTGGAGGTTTTATTTTGTTAGAACGCATCCTTCATGTCGGCAACAGGCTGTAGAGTTTGTGTCTTGTTGGTTTCTCCTCTGTAAATGTTCCGTGTTACCTACAACTGAAATCAGCTTTCCTGTGGCCTTAGGAAAACACTCATACACCTCTTAATCTCTGTTTCATTTGGATAACCAGACCAGGCATGTGTGTTCTCGTTCTTTCCCATGCTTGGGCTTCCTTGCAGTGATTCTTTTCTACATCTTCTCCCATGTTTCATCCCCATTAAAAACAAAACAGGACAAAATAAACCAAAACAAACCAAACCAAAACAAAACAAAACTGAAAAGCATAGGCAGGTCTTCTGCGTCAGCCATGTCATTGCTCTCTATTTAAACATCAAAAAATTGTGTTATTCCTTTTAGCCCCATATCACAGTAGGAGCTCTGGCTGAGTTGGTTGCTCTGCACCTTTCCATCCTCTCACTCAGTACATGAAGTCCACAATCTGCTCCTTGCTCCATGCATTTGACTTGCTAAGATCTTTGATTTGAACAGGTTGAGTTCACCGAAGAAGCAAACCACTGAGCAGGACTGTGATGCCCTTATCTCATTATCATCCTTCTGCCATGTGCCAGCGTTATCAGTGGCGAGAAGGATTCAAGAGCATCCATCTTCCAGGGGAAGCCTGTGAGGAAGATTGTATGTCAGCAGAGGTCAACTATTTCTGAGGCCCACCTGTAGCTGGCTCCTCTAGAAATATTTTATCATGTATCGCAGAGTTCTCAGTCAATATGTTCACAAGAACAATGTTGTCACGCAGTGAGCTTCACTTACCAAAGCCAGGATTGTCGTTGTCACAAAACCAGGGCAATTCATTATTTGTATTCTTGCCTGTTAGTTCTGTGTTGGTTAAAGCTCAGATTCTCTTCCACTCTTTTGCATGATGCCAGGTTAACAGGTCTGATTTATCCAGTGATCTCATTTGCCTTTTTTAGAAATTCTGGCAAAACATTAGCATTTCTCTGATCTTCTTGCAAATAAAGTTTGGTAAGGTAGAACACCTCTGCCAGCTCTCTAAGGACTCTTCTGGGCTTGTGAGTTTACTCTTGTATGTGCTCTAATATCTTTCCAAGATTCCAGTGGTCTGTATGATATCTCATCTGATACGAGTATATCCCCCTTCTGCTCTCCAAATGGAACTACTTACTGAGCACAACTTTTACATATCACTGTTAATTTTATCATCTCCATGGTATTAAGTGGAGACTGTATCCATGCTGTCACTTTTGCTCTCCATCTACCTGCAAGTCTCTCCTGTCGTCCTCACCCCTGCCCAACACGGATTTTTTCCTTGTTCTTTTTTAGCTTTCCTAATCAATACCACAAGTTTTCATTTTATTGACTGATTCTTAGTGTCCTCCCTCCCCTCCAGTTGTGATGTGTAGCTCTTTGGTTTCCAATTTGCCACTGAATCAGAATGGGCTTGTAGCCAAACCTGTTTCCTCTCTGTTTGCATTGTGACCTGCCAACTATCAAAAACTCTTTCTAAAGAGCTCACAATATTTTCGTACATTTTTTCTAAATTATTCCTCCCAACCAGCATCTCTCCTACTTTCTCTCAGCTTAGGAAAAATTAACCCTGTGGAGCATCACACACAAATGAGCCAGAACTTTTTCACCCAGAACAAGTAGAATCAGGTCAGGCTGACTAGTCCCCAGGTAACCACTACCTTCCAGCCCAGTGATTAATTCATCTGTATCTGTCGTAACAAGGTCCGGAGTCACGTTATTTTGTGTCCTGTGTGGTTCCTTTCACGTCAGTTTATTTCTGACAGTTTCAGCAACCTTCCTTCTTTGTTTTTTTAACTAGTGGATGTGTCAGACCTTCAGGATAGTCTTCACCCAGGTGTGATTTCTCCGAACAACCCAGTGAAATCCCCGTTCCCCCAAGGGCAGGCCAAGGAGTAGTGAACTGCTTCTGCTCACTGGTTCAGCTGCCTGGTGCAGAGCCTGGCAGGCAGGACCGCTCTCGGGCGCTGGCGTTAGCATGTCACTCCATGTGCAGTCCAGATCTCACACTTCACAGTTATCAATAATTCTAAACGAAGGAAACAGCCCCTTCATAAAGCACTCCCTCCCACGCAGCTCTCACACAGACTGTCCTTCTTGAACAGTTCCCCTCACGTGAACCACACCAGTGTCTTCCACCCCAACCAATGTCACCAAGTTTTCCCTCATCAGGGAAGGCTTCCCATTCCTTTGGCTCAGTAAGCACGCATCTAACCCCAGCATATATGTGACCAAGATCTCTTCCAGCCATGTCCTCTGCCACATGAGCTCATTCTGTCAATAACACATTGTGTTTGAACTGCTTTTATCTCCTCAGCATCTTTGCCTTGCACTGTCAGCCCAGTTGCTTCCCCAGACTGTCACCAGCTTGTCTCAAAGCCACAGCAGCCACCAGCAGAGCCCCAGTTTATGTGTAACTCTGCCTCCTGCACAGCCCAGGGCTTCATCTGATGAAACCAACACAGCCAGTCATGTCTGGCACTGTCTTCCTTGCCTTTTGGGATTGGAAGAGTCTCTACAAATCCCCCTTAGACCTTCCATAGGATGCTCACCGTACTGGTGCATGTTCACCCCAACACTGACTTGTCAGATAAATTCAAAATCCCACCCAACCTCACTGCTACATCTCCCCATCCTTTCTTCCAGGAGAAAGCACAGCATGCCCTATAGCTCCTGGGCTATTTAAACATCTGCGTTTACTTTTCGTCTCTCAGTCCCAGACTTTAATTCTCCTTCTCCAGCGTATAATCCTTCTGAAAATGCCTGTGGTACAACTTGTCTGGGTGCTCAGAGAGTCTCCATGGTGGCTCCAGCCCATCTCTGAAGCTGTATCTGCTGGGCTGGGGCAGCACTGAGGCACAGGTACCTCCTGCTCTGGAGCTTCTCCCCCTTTCCCTGGGCTGTTTGGGGGATCCTTAAATTCATGGGCTTCCCAGGGTGTCCCAGCACTGGACCGGACACCATGGGCACCTCATGGCATAGCAAGTGCAGGGTGTGTGTGCTATTTAACAGCCACCTGGCCAGACCATGGGGCAAGAAAAAGGCAGGGGGGCGTCATTTCCAGAACAAATTGCTCAGCCCCAGGCTATCAAAGGGCGCATGGGAACCTCGTCACTCTGCAGCCAAGAGGCCAAGGTGATGGGCTCTCACCTCAAATTGCAGGCAGTCAGGTGGGGAGGAAAGCACAAGGGAGATGAAGAGGCTGGAGCATCTCCTGGCAACTTGGAGAGACCAGGGTAGCACAGAGAGAAGCAGAACAGCATCCCCCACTCTCCCCATGTGTGCAGGCAGCTGGGAAGCCATTGTGATTCAGCTCACAGCCTGATCAGGCTTGGCTTGCTGGGAGAGGCTGGCAACGCTGGGACTGTGGGCTCTTCTGCAAGCAAAGACAGTAGCCTCGAACACCAAAGCCTATATGCTGGCGGGTCTGCTTGGCCTTCTGTGGACTCCTTCCCCTTCAGGGCCAAACAGCCCCCAGGAGGGACATCCCTCGTCCCTCCCTGTCCCTCCTGGTGTGTCCACAAGGGCTTTGGCAAAGTTTTCTGCCAACAGACCTGCAAGGAAAACTGCAACAAATCTTTTCTGTGTCCCAGCCCCAGGAGTGGGACAGGAGGATTAAGGGGATCTCAGAGCAGAGAGGGCTCTTGCTTGGAGGGGTCACACAGCCCATGTTTGAGTCTGCCCGTTCTCCCACCGTGACACCAGCCGTTGTCCTCCCAAGCACTGCCTTCTGCAAAGTGGCTTTTCCCGTGTTGTCCTCTGTCACCCCAGTCCTGTCCTCAGGGGACCTTTCTCACTCCTGAGTAATGCTGGTAACTCCTGGCCTTCAGGCTGCCAGCCAAAGGCTTGCCAGAGTGCCTGGGCAGCACAGGCTGGCAAGGGAGAGTGGCTTAAAATGAAGCTTTCTCTCTCCGTGCCCTGTGCACTTCATCGCTGGGGAAGGTGAGAAACACTATGCACAGCCCACAAAGCCATGCTGGACACAACTGCATCCATAAAAGCAGGCAGCCAGGTGCACCGGATCCCTCTGGGGCAGCCTGGTGTGGGCACCGGGCTGTGGCATTAGAGGAAAGATCAAGCTGCTGATAATCAGCTCAGGGCTCAGGCCATCGGGATCAGGCCAGAGTCCGAGGGCAAGGTGCCGGATCCTCGTCCGCTGGTTTTGGTTTCTTCTCCAGCTTTTGCTTCCCTTAGGCAATGGTGACCGATTGCATCACGTAGCACCAGCAGCAGCTATGACAGGCCGCCTCAGGGTACCATGCCAGGATGCCGATCCATCTCGCTACAATCTGGAGCTAATTCTTAATCTGGCGATGAGCTTCGGGGATTTCCCAGCACTAACACACACACACTGCAATCGCAAGAGCATCTGAATTACAGCACCGATCCTCCTCCTGCACAAACATGGGCCTCTGTCCCTGCAACAGAAGGAGGTGGTTTATAGTCTAGATCCTATGACACTGGCTTCCCCTAATGCTACCTCCTTTGTGTATCCCAGCTTCCCAGAGAGCTTCAGCTGCAGGCAGTTATTTTTATGGTCTATTTCTTGGTCCTTTGCTCATGCAATGAAAACAACCAACCCAGAAGCCAGATGGGACAGGTATTCCCGGGTAGGAGCAACTGGCCTCTTTTAGGGCCAGAAAAAAGCCCAGAAAAAATCACATTAGCTTTTAATGTGGAGGGAGACTTGGTAGGACATAGGGCAGCATGAAATCCAGGCTGTGTGAGAAGGGAAGAGAGGTAGATTGGGGCAGCCCAGAGGTCTGTCTCCACCACTGCCTCATGGTAGCCAGCTTGGATGTCTCCCAGGTGCACAGGGAGCAGTGCAGGAGCAGGAAGTGTATGTAGGGTCGGGTTGACCAAGTGGTCCTCTAGCCTCTAGCCACCAGCAGCTCAGGGATGTCGGAGCTTTTGTATCTAACAGACTTCCATGGATTTTTCTTACATGACTTTGTCCACTTGTTTATCAGCCATGTGCAAACCCCTGAGCACCCAGGGCCCCCTGCAGCAGGGAGTCCTGCAGGGAGAACTTGCGTGACATACACCACCCATTTTGCAGCTCCACCTTCAGTCTTCATTTGCTGCCCCAATCACTCTTCTGTTAGAGGTGGCAGGAACAGTCACCCCTCCACACCATTTCCTTGACACCTGGGATATTTTAACCTTCTATCATCTCCCCTTGGTGTCTTTTCATCCATGTGAGTGCTGCAGCTGTTCCCTGTGCAGGACATCCTTGAAGCAGGACTCTGAGCCTCATCCAGCTCTAGGGAATCCTTAGGAAATGGGAGGACCAGAGCAGCAAGGGCAGGGATGCAGGCTGCAGACTACCTCACCCTCCACAGGACATGGATGCAGAGATGCACGGATGCAAATTATCTTGCCCTCTGTAGGGCAGGGATGCAGGGATGCAGGGATGCAGGGATGCAGGGATGCAGGCTGCAAACCACCTTCCCCTCTGTGGGGCAGGGATGCAGGGACGCAAGGATGCAGGGATACAGGGATGCAGGGATGCGGGGCAGGGGCTGAGGCCCGGCTGGGGTCCCTGTTTCGGGAGGCAGGGGATTTGCTCGGGGCTTTAGGAACCCGCCAGCCCCCCCCGCCCCCCCGCCACGCCGCGACTCGCAAGCGTGGAGCAGGGCGCCCTCTGCCGTGAGAGAGCGGCGCTGCCGGGAGCGGGGCGGGGGGGGTTGAGGCGGCGGGGGGTCCGTCCAGCCCCCAACCCCGCCGCCCCAGAACCTCTCGCCCCTCTCCCGGCAGCCCCATTACGACGGAAGGGTGGGCAGGGAGGCAGAGCCCCCCCTTCCCTCCACCGCAGCAACAGCTTGGAAGGTCTGTATCCCCAATTAGCCCCCTCCTGAGGCTCGGCCCCAGTCCCCGTTCCCAAGCTAAGATGCTGTGACAAGCCCCCCACGAGTGTCCTCCTCCACGTGGGGTGCAGCACCCTGCCGTGGAACGGGAGCTTTCCCCCCCAGGGGAAGGAGGAGAAACGTGTTTGTGCTCCCCGGCTTTTCCTCAAAGGCTCCTCTCAAGCGGCGGCTCCCAGTGAGAGGTGCTTTGCAGCGTGTCTGGGCTAGTGAGTTTGGCTGCTGAGGACTTTGCCAAGTGCTTTTTGTCTGGTGTGGCTCCTTCCCTCGTGCCCCACTACCTCCCACCCCACGCACCCCATCTCGCTCAGGTCCTTCCTCAGTGGGAGCCATGCATCCTTCCAAGCGTCCCCTTCCCCGCTTTCTGCACCCTGGATTGGCAAAGCAGCTCCATCAGAGCTGGCAGGAGTGAGCTGAGACATCACAGCGTCCAGCTGGCTCCCCTTCTCTGCTGCCGGAGGGCCCTGTGTGTTCCTTGCATCTCCCCGGTCACTTTTTTGAACCTGAACATGGCAGTGGATTTGTACTCAGGCCCCAAGCTGCAAACTCGGGCTTGGAGAAACATCCCCTGCGGCTGCCTCTGCTTCCCCAGGGGAACGTCTGGCAAAGCCGACACCAGCCACAGGCTGATTTATGCCGCCGCCTGAAATAAAGCGTTGCCCGTCCTGCTCTTCACGCTGGGTGAGCCAAGCCCGTTCAAAAACCAGTTTCAGGAGGAAATTTCTGTGATCCCTCGGTGTGAACCAGGCCTACGCAGATAGGTATGGGGGCACGCTGCACCCCCCGGGCAGGGCATGGGAGGGGTGCTCACAGTAGGGGTGCAGCAGGGGTGCAGGCAGCTGTGGGGCTGATGCCCTGATTCTGCAAGGGACCACGGGCAGGGGCTCCCTATAGCTGGCTTAGAAGAAAGGGAGTGAAGGGACTTTCACTAAGTCTCCTAGTCCCCTCCCTCTAGGCAGATCTGGGTGTCACCGCTCCGGGGGCGCAGCATCCCACGGCACCCAGAGGGAAGTGGCACAGGGCACAGGGCAGCACCTACCCTGCTCATGCCATGCACTGGGTGCCTGGGCAGGGATCCAGCTGGCTCCGAATTGCAGCCAGGACCTGCGTGACTGTCCCCTTCATGCTCACATCCTCAGTGATGTCCACTGCCACCCCAGCAACGTCCTGCCCTTTCCCCCCCTGCTGCCTCTGGCTCCAAAACTGCCCTTTGGGGAAGGAGGTGGTAGTCTTTGTGTGCCTTTAAGACACGGCAATGCTTTGCCAACGCCAGCTGCTCCTCAGCCACACACGCTCCCCTACAATGCCCTTTTCATGCGCAGCAACCATCTGAGCAGTGAAATGCCCCTTCAGAGCAGTGCCGTGCCCGTGCCAGCTGTGACTCTCGCAATGCGGGTGCTCTCTCAGCATGGCACAGCCTCCTTGCCAGCTCTGGCGTGAGTGATGCCAGTGAATAACCCAGATCGCGGGAGCCCGCTCTCACTCAGTGCAAACATGCCATCGCCAAAGGTCACTGGGCATCACAGCTGTCCGGTCCTCCCGGCATCCCCAGGGATGTGGGTGCTGGTTTCTTTTCCCCTGCACTAAATGCCTGTCTCTACTCCGGGGTCACCTGGCAGTGCTGCAGTCATAAATCCTGGCCACCTGCCCTCAAGGGCCGACACAAATGCTGCCTCCTTAGGTTTAGCTAATAAAGCAACAACAACAACAACAAAAAAGAGCTAATCCCCCAGTGCTGGCGCTGGACAGCGAGGTACCATATTGCACCAGGGAGGAGCTGCGAGGAAGCTGGGCCAGGCAGACTGCGAGCGAGGCAGAGGGGAGTCTGCGGCCATATGGAGCCGACCTCAGCTCTGCTGGGAATTACAGCAGTGATGTTTCCAGGGAGGAAGCTGGTGTCCCAGGCCTGGCAGGTTTCTTTGCATCCTCCAGAGATGCAGCGTATCCCCAGGTGTGGGGAAGGGGAGGAAATGGATTCAGGAAGAGAAGCAGCATCACAGAGGATGCTCACGGGGTCGGAGGGGCAGGTGTGAGCCCCTTCCCCAGCCCCATGGGGCTGCTGCCATGGGCAGAGGCATATAAAACCCAGACGCAGGCATCTCTAAGGCCCCCTGTTGAAATACAGATTGTGGTTGATGTCTCTTTCAGCCTATTTTGCCCCCATTAGGACCCCCCTCAGCCCTAATGCCAGAGCACTTCCAACCCAACACACCTCAGCCCAGTATCTCTTCTCAGCCCCAGTCCCTCCAGAGTGTGGTGGCATCATGCCAAGTGCCACATCAAGCGGATGACCCATGCGTCATGCAGCTGCTACTTGTCCCAAGGGATGCCTGCAGTGGTGGGGAGCAGATCCCATGGGTGATGCTGCTGTCATACCACTGCCCCTCACTGTCCTGATCATTGGTCCCCTGGACAGCTGGGATGACGTCCGACACTGGAAAGGGATCTGGCTATTGGAGAAACCCCAGCTGCCCAGGGATGGGCTCTCCAGGTGCTTTAGTTGCTCAGACATTTTTGAAAGTCCCTTTCTTAGTATTCTCCCCAAAGTCTTCCAGATGTGATCAGCTCTGGGCACTGCATCCATCTCAGGCTGTGACTTCTGCACTGAATCGGGCCTGATGTGAAGCCATGCAGATGTCCTCATTGTGTGCCCCTGCCTTCCTCTCTGTCACCCTTCCCTCCTCTTGGGAAAGCCCAACATGGCCCACATCCCTTGCTGCTGAGCATTGTGCTCACGTCCAGACTGGGAAGCAGACCATCCTTAACTTGCTGGTCAAGATGGAGCATCACTTTCAAAGGAGCCATATGTTCTTGTGACAAGGACTGGGGTGTCGCAGCAAGGAGAAGCTGCTCTGCCCTTAGAGAGAGCAACGCTGGATAGAAACTCTCTAGCGCAAGGTGCCATTGGGTGCTGGGACTCACTGGCCAGTCCAAGTGCCACAAGCATCAGTGGATTTGGGTATGAAAAGCCAAAAGGAAGCTGGGGTGTCTTGAATGACTACCAGGGTGTTTGATGAGCTGGAGCCCATTCAGCTGCGACGCTTTGCAGCACTGAGGCTGTCTTCCCTTCCTCGTCATGGACAGACCTGGCCACCACACTCCACCCCCAGCTTGCTGTGGGCAGCTGGCTTGAGGAGATGTTGCAGAAGGGTGAGACATTCAGCATCTTAGCTTCTCCCTCAAAATGCCACCAGCCTCAGACGGGGGCTCTTCAGCTGTTATAGACATATCTCCCAAGGAGAAGCGCACGCTCACCACTTTCTCCTGAGCTGCAGCCCAGGTTGATCATGAATAATGTATCAGATGCCTCTGATCAATGCACCTCACCCAGACAGACTCGCCTCTTCTCCACCAGCCTTCCCCCAACACCTCTCTCATTCAGCACAGCTGGACCCACTGCCACTTGTCTCTTGTTTACTGATGGCATCAAGCAAGGACAGTTGGGACTCACACCCAGAGGATAAGTGGAGACAGAGGTGCCAGCAGCCATGGCCAAGCAGGGGACTGGCTCCATAGATCATTTCATATCCTCTTTCCAGTGGGAAATATGGCAGATCCAGGATCTTCCACCCATCAGAGGTTTCCCTGTGTGGCAGAGCTCAGCAGCAGCAATAGGTAACTCTCCCCTCCACAGCAGCAGAGACAGGAGATGCATATCCAGTGGCCTCAGCCAGAGGAGAACATGGAACTGGGGATGCAGGATCAACTCCATCAGGAGCCAGAGAAGGCAGGATCAGCCCCTGAGGAGCTGCGTGTGTTTCATGGATGGGAGAACAGCCTCCTGCCACCACCAGGCCATTTGCTATGGGGACAAATGGGTGATTTTAATTGCATGCCCCCCTTGGACGCTGTATCTCCAGGCAGAGCTCCCCAGGTGAGGGGGAATGGGGCACAGCCCTTCTGAAAAGCCCCCTGGGAAGATGCCGCTGGAGCCTAATGGGATTTGAAGTTAAGGGAGCCGAACCAGGAGCAGAAGCAAGGGCTGAGACAGCCTTGAGCAGAGCGGATGCAGATAAGAAACGGCCTCTCCTGGGTGTGTGTGTCTGAGCACACGCACAGCCACTTGCCCAGGGTTTGCAAATTCAGACTGATTTATCCTGCCTCCAGGACTTTGGCCAAATAACGTCTTGGCAGGAATTTCTTGGCGAGACACAGAGACAGCTCTTGCCTTGGCAAAGCCAACACTGAACCTTTCAGAGACGCCAGGACCAAAAAAGTCTCCAATTGCCTTAGACTTCCAGTGGGATGCAGGTACCAGGGCTCTAGTCATCCCTGTTAACTGCTCAAGCATCCTCCTCTGCAGCAGCCCATTCGTGGGGCTCCCACAGCACCTCATGGGTAGCTCCCAGCCAGTGAGGAGAGCAGAGGGATGCTCTCAGGCCTTGGATTGCTGCACTTCTGTTGGTTCCTGTTGCATTTCCATGTCACCTCTATCATCTATCCAGTCACCACCTTCACCACCTGAATCACAGCCTCCAGCCTCACCTGGATGTAGTCAGACCCCCGCCCCCCACTGTCTTCTCCAGGAGCTCAGTGTCTGGCTCAGCATCTCAAGTTCTCTGTTTCCAAAATGTTTTGGGATCACACCATTACCAGCAGGGCCAAGACCTGATCTCTTAGTGACACTGGAGATTGGCTCCAAGGCCTTGAGTTGGCAACAGAAAAAGGCAGAGGCTGCTTGGGGCCATTTCTAACTGGGCCAGGCACGCAGTCAGTGGTGAAGTTAATCCCTCCCCAGGGATGCCACTGACCCTGCAACTATGGGGAAGGCGATCGCTGACAATCACAAAGAAGTTATGAATGGAAAAGCCTCACAACCTCCAAGGACGAGAGCCCAGCAGCCTCCAGACATCACACCCACTTCACTGAGCGCTTCCTGGGATATCAATAATGTGCAGGGACGATCCAGGCGATGCTGTCCTATGATGGCCTCACAGCCCCACCGATTCAGAGCCAAGAGAAAACCCCACGGGCTCACCCCTTCCCAGGGAGTTAACCTGCCTCATCCCACCATGCCATGCCTGCAAAATTTCACCCACTGCCTGCTTTTCCCAGCTGACACTTATTCACTCCATCTTTCTGAGAGCCTTGGCTCCCTCCCTCTCCTTCTCCTGTCTCGGGAGAAAGTGGTTCCCAAGGTGCTCAGAGCAGTGAGGCCAGAAAACCAGGGCACTTCTCCAGCTCACCTAATTGTTGGTTACTGTCCCTCTCCCTCGGCGCCTAATTAAATAGAGCAAGAAGAAAGCCCAGGAGAAGCTGCTGAAGGCACAAGAACACATGCACATGTTACAGAGAGGCTGGTGAGGGGCCTCATCCAAACAGGCTGCTTCAAAAACAAGAGGCAAACAATGCCAGGGAAGAACCAGGAGCAGAGACCGGACCTAGTGTCTAGGCCTGGATGCACACATACGATGTGATGTGTGCTTCACACATGCTTGCCCCTAAGTGATCTGCAAGACAGCTTAGGTTAACAAGAGCAGAGAAGAGAGCTCATCCCAGAGGCAATGAAGTAGGGATGAGCATGTCCAGGGCAGGTGATCAGGCTCCCTCCCAGGCTCCCAGCTCCTGGCCAGAGCATCACCTTGCTTGTCTCCCACCTCAAACTTCAAGCCAATCCTTTTCTATTGAATTTTCATCATGTCTGGCTTGAACCCAGTCCCAGGAGTGCTTGGGACATGAAAAACCATCTCCAAACTGATTTTGTGGCTGCCTCAGCCTTGTAATCCCTCAGAAACGTGGGTGGAGTTGGGCGCTGGCCCAGGGTCTAGCTGAAAAACCCTGAGCAGACCTGACTCCTTTCCCTGCTGCTTTGAGAGGATTTCAAAAGACCCATTTCAGCCTTGAATGCTTGACTTAAATTTGCTGCAAGCCAGGGCTGCCCATCCCAGCCACCCAGCTGCGGCGTATTGAAGGGGAGAAATCCCTCTCCATCAGTGCAATAACTGCAAAGCTACAGTCCTTGGGAAGACATCGCTGCAGGCAGGGGAAGAGCCAAGCTGATATCACAGTCTGTCCCAAACATGATGCCAGCCCCAGCTCCTCACTGGGTCACCATGACCAAACCAGCTCTGGTTTAGTTCCCGCTCTCAGCTGGATGAAGGTAAGCAGCCAGACTGCCAAATTCACGCACGGTGTCCCAACGGAGGCGGTGCACGTGCATGCCTGGCACTGTGTGCAGGCAGAGCCTCACCCGAAGCACACGACAAGCAGCACACGAGAGCAGTGCAGGCAGGAGCCCAAGCACAGGCAGCACACGGTGCCGGAATGCTGGAGCCCTGCCTGCACACACGCCTGCCTGCTCACCGGCGAGCGCAGGACTGGCTGCCTCATGCTTTTCTGCAGCCTTTGGCTTGCCTCCTGCCTCCTGCCAGTGACATCACATGCATTTTTCCCAGTGACAAATAGTCTCTCAGTGTCACCAAGGGTCGTGATGCTGTTACACTTCTTGCTGAAAAAAACAATAAGGTTCTGGGTGGGGTCAGGCCTTTCTGGCTCTGCATCTCCCTCCCACAGCCAGCCTGGCCCCACAGGGCTGCTCTGATGGGCGGCGAAGCAAACTCTCCAGGACCCCATTTAATAAAAAAGGGGGCTTCGCACAAAAGCTGGAACAACACTAGCAAGAGCGTTTGCTTTGCCAGGATGCACTAGCCAGCTCCAGCCAAACTTTCCCTGCTCGGTATTTGTGTTTGTTTTCTCCTCGTTGCCTGGGCTATTGTGGGAGATTTATCTTCAGGAGAGAAAAGGCAGCTGGATTTGCCGGTATCCCTCTCCTTCAGGATCCAACCCATTTTGGCCCATGCATGGATGAGGGTGAACTTAATGTACGTGGCCTGAGCTGGGCAGCAACTTCCATCCACTTCGGGAGGGTTTAAGCAGTGAAGTGAGCCCAGGGATGGGCAGAACATCCCAAAGCACCGGGCTGCTCTTTCCCACCTGCGTCTCCACCCAAGCAGAGTCCAGGACCCTTCAAAACACTGGTACCCCCCATGCCTTGTCCTGCTTGTGCCAGGGCCAGCAGCCTGGAGACCTGCTGTAGCCACCAAGGAGGTTTTCAGATGTGCTTCTGAGCAGGTCTGGTTTCACACATGGGTGCTGCAACAGGGCTGTGTGGGTTTATATACACGACAATCTCGTTAAAGTATGGGTTTTAACGAGTCTTGAGGGCGATGCTGTGTCATCATTAGTGCTGTCTGTTGGGGAGCCCCAAGCACTGGTAATGCAGACAGTTCAGCTCCAGGGTTAATTCCTGTCCCCGAGAAGCCAGCCTGATCAAAATCCCTCTATGTTTTTTCCTACCTGCAAAGCAGCAGCAGACATCCAGAGCTGGGTCAGGTTTCCTATAGGAAAAGAAAAAAAAGAAATCAAAGAAACAGAGCCTGGGTGCAGCTTGTGTATGCTGTGGTTTTCTCGTTTTTTCTGTATACCTGCTGATCTTCAAGGTGGACTTGCCACAGATGGGTCTGCCCATCTATCAGCAGCCACAGGAGCCAGCTTACCCTGTGGGGGTCCTTTGCAGCGTGGGGGTGACCCCTGCTTTGGGAACTGGCACAGGGGCTGGAGTGGAAAAGCAGGGTGAGGGCTCCTGGGTCACTGCTTTGAATTAAAATCTGCTTTTTTTTGGTAGGTGAGGAGGCTCGACACAAGGTTGGCTGGTGCCAGCCTGGCTTCTGTGCCTCAGTTTCCCCCCAGGAAGATACCAGCTGCTCAGGCAGAGCACAAGTCCAACAGAAGATGCACAGAGAGGGGAAGAAGCCACAGCATCCAACTCCATCTCCATAGGCATTGCCAGGGGGAATTCTTCATGAGGCCATGAGATGATGGCCACACAGCATGGTATCGAGAGAAGAGTCACTGAGCTAATTTGGCTGCCAAATTAACAACAAGGGGAGTCATTACTGAGTGGATTATGGTTCTTCGTCCCAGCGCATCACTGCCCAGGGCCCAGGGAGGTGAGCAGAGCTTGGCAGCTGAGCAAAGAGGATGGGACAGGGGCCCTGGAGAGGTATTCACCCCCTGCCCCGTAAACAAAGCCCGGTGCAAGCGCACTGTTGCAGAAATTCAAAGCAAAAGAGGGGCTTGGGATTGGTGTTCCGGTGGTACCTGCCCTCCTGTCTGCGCTAGGACCCCTTGCTTCCCTGGTGAGCCCTCCCCTCCCTGCAGCCATCCCCAGAGCACCCACCCTGCCTCCGCAGGGCCCTGGAGTTGCTCTGTGCTGCGTGTACCTGCACATGTGTGCATGCAAACACACACACAGACACACACGTGTACACGCACTTCCCAGCTACACATAGACACCGCTCGGTACTTCCCCCGTAGCTTTTCTCCTGCCAGAAGGTGCCCATCTCCAAGGGGTGATGCTTCACATGCAAACCCCAGAAATTATTATAAGAAAACAAGTCATGAACACTTCAGACTCAAGTCTGGGACACTCTTTAAAGCACCATGGCTGAAGCACAATGGGGCTGGAAACTTTTCCCATCAGAGTGGGATTTTACAAGGTTTTGGACACCGGGAAAGATCCATTTGGTTTTCTACCTCTTCTGTTCTTCTCTGCATGGTCAGAGATCGAGGCCCAGGGCACAAGAGGGGTGAAAATGGCCCCAACCCTGCTGCTGGGATGAACACCCCAAACTCTTTCTGCATCCCTGGAGAGCCAAGACTGACGGCCAGCACTGCTGGGGGTTGGATGTGCACTGGCCCCAGAGCTTTAGCAGTAAGAGGCTGGTTAAAGCAGGGAATGCAGTACAGGAAGTCTGCAAGGAATGTGGCTCTGCTCTGAGGCACTCCGGACTGGGGACAAGGATAGCAACAAGGGCCTGGGGCTGCCCTGGGATCTTTTTTTCCTGTGCCTCAGTTTCCCTTTCTGTAGCTGGGTCAATCGTGTGCCGAGAGCCTGTGAAATCAACACAACCCTTGGCCAAACGCATGGTGTAACACACCTGTACGAGCATCCTTGCCTGCTCCTGGTGCAGTCCAGGACCATGCCCTGCCACCACGCACACTAGACGTGCTCCATCCAAGCCCCAAAACACCCCTCTGCTGCTTAGTGCCCTTTTGTAACAGCTCTGGTGGGGTCGGCGGCACCTTCCCACGGGTGGGATGGGGTGAAGGGGATTGCTCTGCTCACCCACCGCCCCGCGGGGTGCACCAGGAACAGGCAAGGATGTTCGGTGATGCATGGATGCACGCAACAGCCAGGGAAGGGGCCGGGGGCCGGGATCCTTCACAAAAAGGCTGGATTATTCGGTACAAGCATACCCCCTGCCGACGAGCTGGAAAAACACAGCTCCCCGGACACCCCCCCACCCCACCCCACCCCCTCCTAAAACCGGGGGCTAGAACGGGGAGGGGGGTCGGGGCGGCCCCGGGGCGAGGGCCAGCGCCGGAGGGGGGCCAAGGGCTGGAGCCGGGTGGCGCCGACAACACGCGTGACCACCCGCCCACCCGCCATAAGCAAGTTTTTTCCGCAGCAGATTTGCGGTTTCCAGCCTCTCCCGCCCGGCCGCTCCGCTCAGCACCCGGTGGAGCCCCCGCCAGCCCCCCAAGCCGGACGGGGGGTACCCGGCGTGCCCTGCCTGGAGAATCCCCGCGGGTGGTTTTTGCGCTGCTTGGGCCCGGTTTGCACTTTCCCCTTCGGTGTTTGATTTTTTTTTTTTTCTTTTCAAATTTTTTTTTAATTCCCCCCCCCCCAACCTCCCCCGGCGTGGGGGGGCCCAGCCGGCAGCGCTGCCCCAGCCCGACCAATCAGGGCCCGCTGGGGCTGGGGGACCTGGGCCGTGGGCTTTAAAAGCGGAGCCTTTGTGCACGCCGCCCGCTGGGGCCGGGATGCGGGGCCGGGATGCGGGGCCGGGATGCGGGATCGGGATGCGCCGCCGCCGGGAGGAGCCCTGTACCACGCCGCGCCGGCGGCCTCCGCACCCCAGCTCCCCCCTCGGCAGGTATTTCATCCCCTGCCCCCCAATAAACGTGTGGCTGCCTGGCTTGCCCCGCTCGCCGTTTTGCTGGGGCTAGGGTGGTTGGGTTTTTTTTGGTTTAGTTTTGGTTTGTTTTTTTCTTTAACCGTCTTGTTTCCTTCCTCCTTTGCACCTGCTGGCTTATTATTGTAGGGTCTGCTGGGTGGGGCTGAGTGTGTTGTGCTGGTGGCATGGAGGGCAGAGCAGGCTGGGGTGATGGGGACACCTTGTATCACTGGCTGCTTGAGGGGATGGGGTGAGGGTTGGAGGGGGTCCCTGGGGCCTGGCTTATTGTAGGGTCCCTCGAGGGAGGGGGATCAGCACGGCCTATTGCTGTTGCCCCAGGCCGGGTGCTGTATGTGCAGCTCCAGGCTCTCCTCCCAGTGCCCGTGGGCAAAGCCCCCAAAAAACCCTTTGAGCTCAGCCTCTTTCCAGATACCAGTTGTGGGGGAGCTCTAACCTGGCCTGGGACATCCCCGCAGCTGCCTTGTCATGAAGTAGTGCCACAAGTGGTGGCCCTGGGTAGTGGCCACAGCCCTGCTCTGTGCCCAGCCAGCCCCACTGCACTGAGGATCTGTCCGCATCCCCCCAGCTCAGCCCTGTCCCCTCCTTTTCATTTTGGCCAAAGCCCTGCTGTGGTCCCAGAGCTGTGCCAGGGCCTTGAAAGCAGAGAAGCTCCCTGCTGGGCTGAGCAGTGACAGCTGGAGCTGGTTAACAGCACCACGGGCACTGGATCTGGGCTGTCACTTCTCCATGTCTCTGACCCCTATTGCCAGGCTGGAGGGGACATGCTCGTGGCCCAGGCTGGAGCTGGGAGGCAGAGGAGTTGGGCACGTGGTGGTTACCCATCCCACCTGGGTTTGTCCTTTGCTCCTGATGGACACCCAGGAGTAGTGGGGAAGCAGCAGGCTCGGCTGGGAAGCACAATGGGCCTCAACCTTTGTACCACAGGAAGTCACCCAGTAAACTGCCAGTGAACTCAGATGTCAGGGCAGCTTTTCTGGGCCAAAGCCACCAGCCTTGCATTAGCAGAAGATGGAGATGTCTGTTGCAGCCACCCCAAGGATCCACTTCTCCTCACCCCTGTTGTTAACAGGGATGTGACAGCTCTGATTGCTGGCTGGAGCATGGCTGAGCACCCACACAGTGCAATGCACCCTGCTGGGGCTTGCAGTCTTCCCCTTAGCGCTTGGGATGGTGATGAGCACTGGCTGGTTATCAGGGGCAGGTGCCTGCAAACCCTCCTGTGCAGGCAGCCGTTGGCAAGGCTGTTTGCACAAGCAAGAGCTGGGGCTGACCGCAGGAGCCTGCAGCAGCGGTGGGTGGTCAGTTGCTGCAGGGGGCCCATTGGCCCCAGGGAGCAGCTTGGTGACTGTTACGCAAATAGAGAGGAGCCAGGAAACAGCTCGAAAGGCTGTGGAGGGCAGAGGAGTGAGTCTGGATTTCCCTTTTTGCCCCTGAATCATCAGGGCTGACTTCCCTGGCTCCAAGATGGTGTGGCAGTGCCTGCTGAGAGCCTTGGCTGGGCTTCTTCCAGCACAGCATCGCTCTTGCACCTGCGCACCAGCTGGTCCTTGTCCCTATGGCTGGGTAGGGCTGGGCACTGAGATCCCCCTGCTCCCACACTCAGTCCCCATGTATGGCACAGCCCCGTGGTCTCCACGTGGCTGCTGTAACCATGGCCAGAACCTACAGCTGTTTTGGGAAAGGGCTGGGAGCAATGTGGGGTGGTGACTGGCTGGGGGGGCTGGTGGTGGAACAGAGTGGGGACAGTTTTGGGAAAGGACCAATTCTGGCTGTTCTCAGCTCAGTCTCGGTTCTTGGGGTCCTTCCATGCATGCCTCCATAACAGCCTCTGGGGACAGTGGGACTTCTGCAGGGCCCTGATGAAGGGGACCCCTCTGTGGCATCTCTGCCATGGGGTGCAGATGGGCAGATAAGTTTTCTGAGAACAGAGTCTGGAAAAGGGACACTAGTGGCTGCAAGCATGAGATGTCCAAGGATTTGGCCCTGGTACAGTTTCCTGAAAGTCACCCTGGTTCCTTCCTTGTAGGATGTATGGGGGGCTAGCAGTGGGTGTGGGGATGCTGCCATCCCCTGGGACGGCAGGGGCTGGTTCCCCTCTGCTGTGTTCCAAGACACTCTCTTGCACAGCATCCTTTGTCACAGCCCTCTTGGGGCAACAGCAGGAGATTGTCCTTGCCTGCCCAGGCTTGCCAGAGAAACCCTGTGGCCCTACACATCCCCAGGTACCATCACAGCAGCACTGCCAGGCTCTGACCTGCTGTTTGCACCGTGGTGGCCCAAGCGATGGCCACAGGCAGTGGATGTCCCCTGAGAATCAGATGCTGGGGACCCTGTGATTTCACATGTAAATGGTGGCCAAGCTGGAGGCAGCTGCCTTCTGCCAGGTACCAAAGGTGTTGCCTTGCCTGCCACAAAGGATGAGTGTGTGTATGTGCATGTGTGAACAAGAGCAGCCAGCACCCTTGGCAGAGCACACCAGGCTTCTGCCACTTCCTTGCACCACAGGAGGGACACGGTAGCCTGGCTGGGAGTGACAGCCACCACCAAGCATGCCACCCTGGTGTGGCCAGCTCAGTAGCATCCCTCTGCCTCCCTGCAGACCCAGCCACAGGTGAGCATGTGAGATGTCACCTGCCGAACAGAGGAGCAGAGCCCAGACCTCAGAACAGCCCCTGGTATGCTGGAAGGGGACAAGCTTGCCTGGAGCCTGGCCTGGCCTGGGGAAGAAAATTAGTCATGGCAGCTGAAGGTCCCCATTGCCACATGCTATGCCCCACTGCCTGCTGGAAGTGCTCTGGCAGGCAGATTTCCTCTGGTGCAATCAAAACACCAGTGGGTAAATGTCCTTGTGCTGGGGGAGAAGGGCATCCCAGCAGGATGGGGCATGCACAGCCCCATGGTTGCTCTCAGCAGGAGAAATGCCCCGTATGATCCTGAAAGCACTTTTAGGTGATGGAGGCCAGGCACCACGTAGCCCTGTGACACTGCCTGCAGGCTGACACTGTTGCTCCAGTGGGACATAGTGACTGTTCTTGCTGCTCCAAGGTGGGGTGTGCAGGATGAGCCCTCATGTTGGTCTCTGGCTCCTGCTGCAGCCATTTGCCCCTGTGCCCTCCTTCCCAGCTGCCTTCCTGCATTGCAGAGAGGCAGAGCACAACTGAAAATACACCCACTGGGTCCCCCCCTTCCTGCCTGTTTGCTTCCTCCCCTCCTGGCCTTGCTTTTCAGCGTGGCTTCCTAAGAAAACAAAGGTCATGCCGTCACACTTTGCCTATATATACACACATGTATGTGTGGCTGGCTCCCTTCTAATAAACTTTGACCACATTTCATTCCCCGTGGACAGAGGGGCAGCAATCTGTAAACATGCTTAGGTCAGTGGGGCTGGCAAAAAAGAGCAGCTGGGGGAGGGAAGGAGGCTTTCCTTTCCTTTAGCACAGAGACAGGCTGCTCTGTAACTCAGCCCCTTGTTAGACAGTGGAAAAGCCACATGTGGGGCACCCAGCACACCCCACCTGTGGGAAGGGCTTCGATCTGGGCTCACACCTGAGCTGTGCTGCTGTGGGAGCTCCCTGGGGACTGAAGGCATGACTGCCAGCCCACTCACCTGGGCTGAGCCCTGACAAATGCATTCCACAGCTGGGGAGGAACCGAGGTGCTGGATGTAGGTATTAAAAAAAATGCCCTTTTTTTTTTTTTTTCTTCTCTGAGCGGCATCTGCTGGTATCTAAAAATGCTGGTTTTCTTTTGTGAAGATTGGAATTGTGTCCCTGGCCACTGCCTGAGACCTCCCTGCCTGCACGAAGAGCCTGTCTGCTCCCCATATCTCCTTGGATGTGTTTTAAGTGCTGGCAGGGCAGGAGTGCTGGGGGGCCATGCCCCTGCCCAGCCTGATACAGAAATGCCCATATGGCTGGGAATGGGGTGATGGGGCACTGGCTCTGGCTCAGAGCTTGGGTGCTGATGCCACAGCCTGGCTCCTGAACCCCCTGGCCACCCCAGCCTGCACCCCGTGTGTCCGAGAGATGCTGCTGGGGGAAGCTGAGCTCCACCAACCCAAAGGCAGCAAGCTACCACCAAACACGCTCATCCTGCAGCTCCCCACTCCATCTTCCCTCCAAAAAAAGCCCCATCTGCCCAAAACCTGCTGCAAAAGCCACCTGTCAGTATTCAGGTTGAGAGCACAGGGGTTGCAGTGGGTTATGTGCTGTAGTTTTCCAGAAACTTCCCCCTAGTGTTGGTGTTACTGCAGTGCTTCTGTGCTGTCTCAGCAACGGGGATGGTGGTTCCAGCCTGCACCGTGCTCAGCAGAGCTTGGGGCAGCGCCGAGCTGCCTGCAGGCTGGGGACAGCGAGCAGGTAACCTGTGATGCCCGATGGGCCATGCTTCCATGGCTCCATCCAAAGTAGTTTAATTATTAAAACGCTCTCTGGGAAGAGCTTTAGGTTGAGCAGGCATGGACAAAACCCTCCTGAGCTCTATGGCAATGGAGTCTGGAGGATCAAAGCACCCTCGCTGCTCGGTGGAGGTGTGACTCCTGGGCATGGCATGGGACAAGTGTCCCTTTCTGTCTGCAGGCTGCAGCCAGTGCTCGGGGAGAGGCACTTGACAGGGGCCCCGCATGTGTCCTCAGGATGTGGCTCCCCTGGCACTGTGCCCACTGCTCCTGGGCAAGCAAAGGCTGCCAGGCATGGGGAGATGGGGCAACCGTGTGCCAGGCACTGGCCACCCCACACACGCCACTCCACACCACAGGCAGCTGCCACATTGCCCTGTGCCTCCCTCTGTGGCATGGCTGCCACGTGTGCTGCACACAGCTTGGCACGCAGGCGCCCACCACCCAGCAGCAGCCGCCCGGCACAAGCCAGCCATCCCTCCGCCCTTCCCCACCGCCACACGGGCTCCAAGTGCGGTTTTATTGCATCCTGTTTGGCGATGGTGGTGGGGACGGGCCCAACACAGGGCACTGGCAGGTCACATCCCCCCAGCCTGGGCAGGAGGGCTGAGCTGGGGTGGGAGGGGAGGCTGTGGCTCTGCCAGCTCCCAGCTTTGGGCACTGACCATTAATGCTGGGGGTTTTATGCTCGGTATCATCAGGACGTGGTTTATTCCCAGGAAGGAAGCTGGGCAGAAGCATGCTCTTAAAATGCTCCGATGGCCTTTGCAGAGGGAAGCCCTTGGGCTTTGCAAAACAGCTGCCTGAAATTAGGGTAGGGGGATGCAAAGAAGTGGCCTCTGAGCACTGTGTGGCTGCCCCAGCACCCCCCATCATCTCCCTGCCCCCTAACCCCAGCCTAAGGGGTCCCCTGGGCTGAGCAGAGGGAGCTTGGTGACCCCCCCATTGCGTGAAGGTAGGAGGGGGCAGACTGAGTGATCTCCTCTGCCGGGGGGGGGGGGGGCTGAAGGTGGGTGCTGCGCTGGCACCCAGCCCAGCAGCAATTATTCCAGCAGCATCAGCATCGTGCGCAGCGATGATGCCATGCTGCAGGAATGGCAGGGGTGGCTCGCCTCTGCTCCTAGAGCTCCCGGGAGCCGCCAGCCTGGGACAGGCTCATCCGGCCATGCCCCGTGTCAGGTCTTCCCAGCCCTCGTGGTGGGTCCCAGATCTTCCCAGCTGTGAGCCCCCCCAGGCCGGTGCTGCCCTGGAAGTTTCCCTTCCCAGCTGCAAATGGCGAGCTTCTGCCTTGTGCAGTGAGCTGGTGTGTGGGGTGTCCCCTGTGGGGGTGTTCCCATGACCTGGTGTCCTGGTCCCCACGTGTTTTGGGCCTGTGAGCAGGATGCGGGCTCTCATTTTGACCGCATGTGGCACATTCCTGGTCTTTGTGGTCACAGAGGGAAGCTTGAAAATGGACCTGGAGGCAAAAAGAAAAGGAGCCCCTTGGGCTGGTGCTTTCTCCCAGGGGTCTGAAGACAGTTGGGGTGGTGGGACCTGGCGTAGCACTTTCCAGCACCCAGGCAGCAGGACATGGTCCCTGCCCCACTGTTAACAGCTGCTTCTTCCCACCACCTGCCCTCTGTCCATGCTCAGCACCGATACCTTGGGCTCCCAGTTGCACTGGTGGATACTGGCATTGTGGCTTTTGGCCAGCTTCCCTCCCTTGCAGCCGGGGGTGCTAGCTTGGGCTCCCAAGGCCAGGGGTGCTCGCACTCCATCTCCCTCCACAGGCACCCACTTGCCCTTTCTCTCTCCAGCCTTGGCACTGGGTCAGGGTTTGCTGCTGCTCTGCCCCAGAGAAGGGACCTGAAGCCCCAGCGCTTGTCTAGCACTCAGGGCTGCCGCCCCCCCCCCCAATATTTCTCTCCTAGCAGACACCCCCTTAGCTCTGCTCCCCATGCCTGCCGGCCATGGTGGCACAGGATCTCAGCAGGGGGACAGCCACCCAACCACCCATCCTCCTGCTGCAGCATGCAGGGAGCCCCCCCCCTGCCCGTGTGACCTTGTTTGGGGCCCAGTGATCATTAATCCGAGCTCAACAGATGACTCCTGTCGGTGAACAGGCCAGCTGGTACTTGACGGGTGGAGGGGAACAAGGGTGGGGAAGAGGCAGCAGCCTCTGGCCATATCCAGACCTGGGGGTGGGATGCAGGGAGAGCTGAACCCTGTGTCGCAGTGGGTGGATGTACAGGAGACCAGCCAGTGGAGGGGAAGGTGACCCTGGTCCCCAGGGCCATCACTTGGCTGCGTGCTGCAGGATGTGGCTCTCCTCTCCTCTGCTCCCAGCCACTTCTGCAGGAGGCTGGCACACAGCATCCACCCAGGCGCATCCCACCAGCGCAGGGCACAGGCAGGCCAGCAGGTTCATTGCGGTGCTGAACTCCTTCACAGGGAGGGAATGGAGAAGGGAACTGAATATTTAATGCCAGCAAAGTGCCTTGACACTGGTGGCTGGAAGGCAGCGGGGAGGGGACGGGAGCTGTGATGGGAGTGCTGCTCACTGCAGGTAGCTCACGCAGGGCAGCAAGCAGCCACCCAGGGCCGGGTGGCACCAGCGCACGTGCCGCATCCTCTGCCCTGGCTTTTTGGCCCCTTTGCTGATGAAGGCATGGGTCACCAGCCCTGCCTGGCACCCAGCAGGAACACCGTGGGGTGGGGAGGGGGGCACAACAGGGGTTGGGGGCTTGTGCATGCAAAAGCAGGGGCTGTGGGGCTGCAGATGGCACTGGGCTTTGGCCCCAGCCTGCTTGCAGGTGAGCTGTGCCCTGCACCACAGCTTGGCTTCATTTCTCCTTGGAGGGCTACAGTGGGAGGTGGGGCGGGGGTGTGCAGTACAAGTCCTATGTATTGCATAGGGGATTGCATATGGATTGCATCGTAGGGGGGAAGACTTTGGTCACATCCAGCTTAAAGGTTGGGTGGTGTGGAAAGTCAGGAAGAGCTGAGAAAGGCTCGTGCACAGTGGGAGGCAGAAGAGACAGGGCTGTCGTTGCTGGGACAAGACAAACCTGAAAGGGGGAACGGTATAAAAAGTAGGTGGAAGACAAGCGAAGGAGCCGGGAACGGTGGCTGCCGCAGGGTTTCAGGGGGTAGGATGAGGCCCTTGCAGGCAGGTCCCCGGCCGTGGCAGGGAGGGCTGGCCAGGGGCTGGGAGCAGCATCCCACTGGCCTCCCCTCACTCCCCAGCTTCGCACGCCCTCCAGCGCCACCCGCTCCCTCTTCTTCCTCTTCCCGGCAATGGCTGGCAGCTGCTTCCAGCCCGTTCCCACTGCCCGCCGTCCCGCGCAGGCACCGGTGAGCAGGACGGGGCAGTGGAGACCCCAGGCTCCCCCCCCCCCTCGCCCCGCCTCGTTCCTGATGCTGGTTTCAGTGGGATCAGCAACAGGGGGGCACTGCTGGGATCGGGCTGGCCCTCCTGCCGCCCAGGAGGGAACCCGTGGGCTGTGCCCCCCACCCCGTGCACCTTCCCCGCCGGATGAGGGGCACAGTGCCTCCTGCTGGCTGCCCCCCCAAAACAGCGCCCCCCACTGGCTGCCCCGGCACAGCACTGTGGGGGGCAACGGGCTCAGAGCTGCTGCCCCGGGGAGGCTGGGGGGGGGGCGTGTTGCAGCAGCCTCTGGAGCACCCCAAACCGTGCCTGGGGTGTCCTTCCATCATCCGCCTCCCCTTGGGGGTGTGCACACACACATGCACACACGCACACACACATGCACATGTGCATGCACACTGACCTCGGCCCTCATACCAAGCCCTTGCTGGCACACTGGGGAGGAAACGGGGGGCACAGCCACAGCATGGGTGCCAAACGTGTGTGCCCCCACATGCACACACACACACCCCCCGCACCGAGCCACACAGACTGCCACGTACACCCCCTGATGCTTGTATGCACACACACATGCTCTTGCTGTCACACCCTCACAGCCTGGCACACACATGTGCACACAGCCATGTGAGCACACACAATGCCACGTGTGCAGACACACATGCACTGTCATATGTGAGCACACGCAGTGCCATGTGTGCATGCACCCATGTGCAGACTGTCACACATTCAGCAGCGTCCCATGTGCAGAATGTGTACACAGGTCATGTGTGTGCAAACACATGTATGTGGAATGTGTACAGTGTCATGTGTACACAGGCACGTGTGCCCTGCCACACATGAGCACCGTGTGCCAACTGTCATGTCATCACGTAGCCGTACACCCAACTCCCATGTGTGCATGCTGTCCCATGTGCCCGACCACATGTGCCCGAACTGTCACACACCGCCCCAAGCCATGTGCACACACGGTCACGCATGCACACATCCCCCGGGCACCTCTCCAGTGCACACGCAGTAGTCGCTGTGCCTCCCTTGCACACATGCCGCATCCCTCGGGGACCGCCGTGGCCCCAGGGCTGTGCCCCGCGCCGGGCTGCGGTGCTGGGGCAGGATGCGGCCCGGGGAGGGGTAAGGGGGCGGGATGCGCCCCGACAGCGCGGCCCCCGTGTTGCTCCCACCAGGCTGAGGCTGGTACAAACTCATCACACGTGGGTGAGCCAGCCCTGAAATCACCCACCTCCTCAAATACAACTCGGACACGGCGGGGGGGGGGGGTGGCCGTGTCGCGCGAGGGGCCGGGGGGACACGCGTGTCCCCAGCCGCGGGGCACGGGGCGGGTGGGGGCTCTTTGTTCCTCCCGCCGCTGGTCCTCCATGATGTGGAGAGGGCGCGGGCGAGGCCGGCGCTGCGAAATGGCGGTCGGGGGGGCGGGGACCGGGGGGGGAGGAGGAGGAGGAGGCGGAGGGGAAGGCCGGGCGCCCTCCCCGCGCACGCCGCCGCGCACACAAAAGGCTGCAGGGAAAACACGGAGGGCAGCGGGGCGCCGTGCGGAGCGGCCTCCCCCGCGCCCCCGGTGCGGGGCTGCGCTCTCCCCCCATCCCTCACCCGGGGCCGCGGCCCCCCTCCCCCCCCCCCCCCCCCCCCGGCACGCCCGCCCGTGGGAGTGAGCCCCCACTCGGGACAGCCCCGGGTGCGGGATGGGGCAGCGGATTGGGGGGTGTGCGTGTGACTAGGGGCTGGGGCAAGGGGGCTGGTGGGGCAGGGATGAGGGGGCGTCTGTTGCTGGCAAAGTGCCCCCACAGCCCCTGCCTGGGCTCATCCCTTGGCCCCCGAGGGGGGATGCCCCGGTGCGGGGGCACCGCCGGGAGCGGGAGCGGGCTGTGGCTGCCGTGCCCAGCGCTGCGTCCCGGTGCCCGCAGGCAGGGGGGCTGTGAGCCCAGGCCGGCGCATCGTGGCAGCGCGGCCGTCGAGCGGGCGCCGCCGGGCAACTGGGACACGGTCGTGCCCGTACGTGCCCTGGCCTCTCCCGGGACAAAGCCGCGCTCCGGCAGGCAGGGAAAACTCGGCAAGTCTGGGCACAAAGCGGCTTTGTGCTGGGCTCTTTGTCTGAAGGGCAGCGATGGCTCTTCCCTGGGTGGCCACAACGTACCCCAGGGCTGGCACCCCCGGGCAGCGTGCCCCCTCCCAGCCCTGGGCAAGGGGGCCTGCGTTGCTGCAAAGGCTCATTCCTTTGCTTTTGGGGATGGGGCCCTTCCCTACGGGGGAGGCTGGCGGTGGCGAGGGAGGGGACCCGCCGAGCCAGGCAGCCGGGTCCCCCAGCAGGTCTGGCCTCCCCGGCAGGTCGGGCCGGTTCGGAGGTGCTGCGGGGCCGGGGTGGCTCCTGGGCAGCCCTGAGCCTCCCACCCGGCCTGTGGCAGCTCCTGGGGCCCACGGCACCCACAGCTGGGAGCGGGCTGCGTGGCTGAGAGTGACCCACACACATGGGGCAGACCAGCAGGGGGTGTGGGGACTGAAGCACATAGAGCTGGGAGGGGGATGGAGCAGAAATTGCAACTCGCGCACCCCCCTTAGTCATCCCCTTCATCTCTGCTCTGCCCACATACAATGAGTTTGTTCAGGTCTCAGCCTGATGGAAATGGGGTTGGGGGCCATGTTGCAGCCCCCAGCACACATGAGGGTGTGAGTTGAGCATCTCCTGCTCTGGGCAGGTCTGGAGTCACTGCAGGCGGGGGGCTGTTGACACCCAAAAATGCTATGTATGTTTATGCATGGCTACACCACTGGCAGGGCTGGATACAGTAGGGGAGAGGGGAGCTGCCCACCCACCCAAATCATGTACAGACCCTACAGCTTCCCCAAGCCCTGCTTGCTTCCCTGCCACGAGGGTACTCCCTGCAGCAAAGCCCCCTCCAGTGGCTGATCCACCAGCCTGATCATCTCTGTAGGCACTGTTTGCATCGTCAGGTGTCAACATGGCGGTCACCTTCCCCTGGCTGTGGTGGGGGGCTCTTGCCTGGCTGGAGAGGCCAAGTACTCAAGGCCCAGCACCAGGCAATGTCATCAGCCCACAGAGGGCAATGCACCCCTCGTGTCCCTCCGCAGGGTGCAGGTTTGGGTCACCAAAGACAACATGGATGCAGTGCACCATCTGGTGGTGCCTGGGCAGGGCACATGCCAGCCCACACGCGTGCTGCCAGCTCACACGCGTGCTGCCAGCCCACACGCACCCACGCCCACTCACACAGTGGGGCCCCCACACGCTTGTGCATATGCACATGTACGCACCCCACTACCCAAATGCTTGTGTGCATGTGCACACACCTGACTGAGCGCGCACAACCCCACATGTGCACACCTCCATGTTTGCACACTGTCGCACACTCCCATGGTGCACATGCATTCACCTACGCGTGGGTGCACAGGGGAGCCCAAAATTGCACACACAGGCACGGGGTGAACACAAGGCTCGATGGAACGCCTGGACCCACGTAGGCCATGTACGTGAGTGTGCACAAACACGCAAGGAAATGGTGCGTGCGCACAGGGAAATGGTGCCGCTCTCTCCGTTTGTTGGCCAGGTGGGCAGCGCGGATGGGGTGAGCACACGTGCACGGCATGCCTGCCGAATTCCTTGCTCCTCCAGGGCGGCTGAGCTGGACTGGGCTTTTATTTCTTGTGGCCAGCAGGGAGTTCCCTCCTCGAGCCTGGGAGCCTTGAGCCTTTTCAGCTCTGCCACAGCTTCCCTGGGGGGAACCTTGGGCATGTCACTTAACACTTTCCATCCTCTCCTGCTTGCCCGGGGCAGGGGCTGGGACTGGGGTTGCCGCAGGTGTGAGGCATTATGGTGCTTGGAGGGGCAGCCATAGGGGCAAAGGACAGGGTCCCAGAACCCTGAAGCCTCCCAGGGCAGGCGGCCACTCTCCAAGAGGTGCATACAGCTGCGGAGGTTTTGGCTGCCAGCCTGGCTCACACAACTGGAGATGGAAGAAGAAATAAATTTAAGGGGGGGGGGGGGGGGATTGGGCGGGGGAGGCTGGCTGGCTCAGAGCTTCTCTCTGGCCGCCTGTGCGGGAGATGTGGGGCACGGGCATGTTCCCAGCCACCGCACCCATTTTTTCACTGGGGAGTTACAGGCCTGGCAGGGACAAGCACCTGTTTCATCAGCAGGAAACGATGCTGGGGGCCGAGCTCGAGTGGTGCTGCACACCCCAGCGGGGATGTCCCCTGTGCAGCCCTGACATGTTCACAGCAAGTACCCAGACACCTTCACCGTCTAGCAGCCCTACTGCACTCACCTAGCCGCACTCGCGCATGCACAGCTGGACACATGCATACAGCTGGACACAAACACACACACAACCCCCCCCCCGAGGTCAGCCCCCCTCTCATCGCAGGTGCTGAGTGTGCACACGCCTCTCTGTGTACCCCAAATCCCCAGTCCTTCACCCCCCACAGTGTTTTGGGGTAATAAAAGTACTATTTGAGGGTGCTTATGACTTTTATTTAAAAAAACCTTTCCAAGATAATTTTCAGGGCTGTGAGCCAGGCACGAAGTGCATGTGTGGGCCTCTTGCAGGCAGGGTGGGGAGTTGAAAAAAACCCACAGCTGGAAAGCGGGGGCTACATCGGGCCCTGAAAACCACCTTTGGCTGCACTGGCCCTCAAAGCCAGGAAGACCTGGAGTTAGCAGGGGCAACCACGTTTTAGGGAGCAGGGATGCATCACACTGGTGGGGTGCCCACAATGCCACCCCAGCACCCACAGGCGCTGGGTCAGCTACATGGGTGCTTCTGCCCCCCTCCCCGCCAGACCCAGGACTGGGCAGACGCCAGCAGGCTTGGAGTTGGCTAAAATGAAAATAGAAAAAAAAAAGCCTGGGACGCCGTCCAAAACTGCTTAGTGTTAATTAATTTGTACCCACGACGTGATCTGCCCTCAGCCCTAGAACATCCTAACATAGTCACGGCTGCGGCCGCCTGCCTGCTGGTCACTGCCTTATTTTAGGGAGGAGACGGTGCAGCCGCTCTCCTTGCCCTTGGACACTGGTTGGTGCCGGGGGCTTTGGGACATGGATGGTGGAGGGAGGGCAACCATGCTGGTCGGCTATGGGGCTACAGCCCTGCTTGCCCTACAGCAGCCTGCCAGCTCCCTGAAAACCGTACCAAAACCCCTGTGGGGGCTGGGGCAGCAGAGCAGCAGTGCTGCGGTGGGACATCCTTTCACCCCGGGAGGTGGGATGGGGTCACACTCATCTCTTGTCCCCCCACGAGGTCGGATGAGGGCACCCATGTGCTGAGTCTGGCAGGCGAGGGGCGGGGGGGGCTGACACCTCCCTCAAGGGCAGAGAAGAGCTGCCTCGTTTCCCCGTGTCCTACCACTGCTCTTGCCCCAACCCCCCCCAAAAAAACCTCCTCTGTTCATACACTCTGTTCCCCTTCAGTGGGATGAGGGGGCCAGGCACACCACCCCAGCTTGGCCCTCACCATGGGGTGTGAAGCAGCTCTTTCTGCCTCTGCCTGCTCCTGCCCAGCTATTTTTATCCCTGGCAGCAGGCAGGGACTGTGCAGGAGCTGCAGCCGCCGGCGGGTCTGGGTCTGAGGGCTGGGACCGTGCTGGCAAGCTGGGTACCGCTCGGGGTCTGGCACTCTGCAGTGGGGAAGCAAGGGGACGTCCTGGTGTCATGGGTATGGGAACAGCGATGCCACCCTGCTCCATAAATCCCCAGATACTGGAGTCCCGGGATGGGGGAAAGCGAAGCCAACCCCGAGCCTGGCTGGCCCTTGAGAGCAGCAATCCCCCGTAAGTGGGAGCGGGGCTGGCACGGGGGACACCAGCTCCACTTTTGGGAGGCAGGGAAGCGGAGGCAGGGGCGAGGGGAGCAGGCAGCCGTGACTCAGCCGGGGGTGGCAGCGGGCGAGGTGTTTGTGTTTAGTTTCTAACGTTACGGTTTCCACAGCACCGGGAAGCAGCCCCGAGGGGTCGGGGGCTGCCTGGCAGCACCGAGGCCACGATGGGGCAGCAACGGGACCGGAGAAGCCGCTCTGTCACTAACGCCACAAAACAGCTAAAAATACTGCAGGCTATTGTCGCAGGCAACAAAGCAGCTGGCGTATTTTTAGCGTTATCTTCCCTGCCATCGGCTCTGCCGCCCTCCCGGGAAGTGCTGTGCCCACTCCACCCGGGCACTGCCCTCCGGAGAGCCGGGCACAGCCTCCCACCTGCCCCGGGGCACAGCCCCTGCGGCCACCATGCCTCACTCCCCTCCCTGTGCACTGTGCTATGGTGCCATCCCCCATCCCGCCACTGTCATCCATCTCCCTCCACCCCACAAACGGCCCAGAGCTGCCACACTCATCCCCTGCATGTCCACGGTGTCCCCTACCCCTAATGAGTGCCTGGGGACGCGTGACTTGCAGGGCAGCCGTCTCTGTCCGGGCAGCTCCGGTCCAGCCCAGGCAGCTGGAAGGGGAGGGCAGAGACCGGATGCAATGAGTTGGCCGAGTGTCATCAGGAGACCGGTCATGGTCCCTCCTCCCTGCCGGGGCACCAGCCCTCCTCCTCTGCTCATTCCAGCAGGCAAAGCCAACGAGGGCTGCTCGACCGCCCCGTCCAGCCCCGCTCGGCAGGGAGCTGGCATTGCTCGCCCTGAGTGAAACGAGTCGGTGCGGTCTCAGCGCAGCGGCCGGGCGGCCAGGGAGGCAGCGGGGGCGGGGGGGGCGGGGGGGGGGGGGGGGGAGGGGCGGGCTGTGCGGGCTCTGCCAGCCGCTGGGCACAGCCCCAGCCCCCGGAGCGCCAGGATAACACTGGATTTGTACAAATTTCCCCACCAAACAGGGAGGGAGGGAGGTTTAACTTGCCTTTTCCCTGTCAGAGCAGCTCAGCTTTCCGTCCTTCTGGCGATTCCTCTGCCGCAGAGGGAGATCATCGCAGTGGCTCGTCCTAGGGCAGGGATGGGGTGACGGCGATGACCCAGAGCTGGGCTCTGGAGGTGGGTGGCTGCAGACAGGTTGGATCCACGGGTGGGCTGCGGCAGCCCACGGGCGCTTTGCCAGGCAGGGGGCACAGCCAAGGCAAGCAATGAGCCCGTCTGGTTGTGCCTGGATTTCACAGCCCAGCCCAGCCCTTAGCTGGGGCTGCTGCGGCCCCACTGCGCTCCCTCCCCAAGCAGCCGGCTGCACCCCCCCCGCCCCCCATCACCCATGCGGGAAACTCGGGACCAGGGATCGCTCTCACAACGGCAGAGGGCAACTCATTGCTCACCCAAGGCCAAGCAGGAGGGATTGGTCACCCCTTCCTTTTGCTCCTCAAGTACCTGCTGCTCCCCCCTGTCCTCGGGACAGTCCCCGTATGTCACTTACTGCACACCGGGAGACCCTTGTGGTTTGCACGGTGGTTGGCAGTGAGTGGCTCTGCGCCCCTCTCCCCTGCCCTGTGCTCCCTTGGCATCCTGCCCCGCTCTCAGCTTGGGGTCCTGCTTGCTCCAGCTGCAGAGCCCCGGGCAGAGCAATCGCTCCCCACAGCACAGATGGTCGGGGGGGGTCCCTATTGCAAGGGGAAAGGGAGCTGAAACCTGCTTCTTCGGGGGGGTGGTAGTGCAGGGAGTCCCCTTTCCCCGGCGGGGGGTGTGGGGTGGGGCTGTGTCTCTGCGGTGAGACTGAACGATGCTGATGGGGCATCTATGGTGGTGTGTGGGGGGGTGTCACCTACACTCCGGAGAGAGGAGAGCTTGGGGGGCACCCTGCTAGCAGCACCCCTGAAAGGGAAGATTGAAGGGCGGGCGGAAGAAAAGTGGTCTGGCAAAGATCAGAGCTGTGCACGTAGGTGCTGGGGGGGGGCAGGGAGCAGAGACCAGGCATACAGGAGACAGCAGTACCGAGGGGAGAAAAGTCGGGGAGGTGGAGGGGGCGCAGACCTTGCAGGAGCAGAGATTTGAGGCGCGGGGGGGAGGACTGCAGCCGGGGGGGGGGACGGGCGGGATGAGCCCGGATCCCCCGCCGCAGCAGGGACTGGGGGGCGGGAAGGGATCGGGGTCCTTCCCCGGCCGCAGTCCTGGTCCCCGTCCCCGGCAGCGGGGCGGGGAGCACGCGGCCCCCCCGGCCGGGCCCCGCGGTGGCGGCCCGGGGGAACGGGAGGCAGCGGCGCAGGGCGGGAGGAGCGGAGAGCGGCGGCGCCGAGAGCGGCTCCGGCGGCACCGGCACCGCAGTGGGTCGGTACCCGGCGAACTCGGCTGCTCCGGCACCGCGGCGGCTCCGGTACCGCTTAGTGGCTCCGCGCCCGGGCAGCTCGGCACCCCCGGTACCCCATGGCGGCTCCGGTGCCCCGGCGGCTCCGCGCAGAGGCGAAGGAGGCAGCGGCCGCAGCCAGGCAAGCGGGCGGGGGTGGCCGGGCCGGGGCTCAGCTCCCCCCACCCCTCCCCCAGTACCCCCTCCCGCGCCCCCGCCGAGGGCAACGGGGCACCCCGGGGGTATCGGCCGGGGGGCGAACCCCCGGGGGGGCAGGGGGTGCGTGCAGCCTCTTGCCGGGAAGGGGCCGGATCCGGGATTTGCGAAGAACAAAGGACCAAGCGTGTGTGTGTGTGTGTGGGATGTATGGAAAAATACCGGCGGGAGGGGAGGGTTGTTCGGCTGCAAACCGGGCTGGGGGCGACGGTGTGCCGTGCGAGGGCTGGGGGGTGCCAAGGCACGCTGCCCGCACTATCCCCCCGGGCTGGGGGGCTGCTCAGAGCTGGGGGCTTTGCAGGGGACAAGGGCTGCAGGCATCCTGACGGGAGCGGGGCGGGGGCTCTGCCCCCCCAGCCATCCTACCGCAGGTTTCGGGGTACAGAGGGGCTGCAGGATTTGCACATGAGTTAGCGGGTGCAGAGTGCCCGGAGTGTGGCAGGGAGAATGTGTGCGGGCGCGGCAGTGCCGTGCGGGGGCTTTGCGGCTCAGTACAAGGAGGGTTATGGGGTGTTGCGCTTGTAAAGGAAGGGGGGGGGTGGCAATGGGGAAAAAGGGGAGCAGATGAGGGATTTGTGGGGCTGGCATTGCCCCCTCTCTGTGCTGGTGGCAGAGATGCCACCTACGCTTGCCCACACAATCCACCCACTGCTCTGCTAGTCACCTCTCAGCTCTGCACCCCAGTGCCCTGGCCGTGAACCTGGTGATGGGGGACTCGGGGAGAGTGGGCTGTGCTGCGCAGGCACCGCAGAGGACCTCACAAGGGCAGCGCTGCCCCTTACGTGATCTCAGCTGCGTGACCGAGTCTCGCAAAAGGAGATATTTATAGTGCTGCTCCACTAGCCTGAGGTTTGCATGGCCTGGAACAGGGCTGGCAGCTGCTCCCCCCCCTTCCCCAATCCAGAAGCCTCTGGATGCAGCTGAGCCGTTTTCCCAGCAGGGCTGGGGTGGGTGGGAGCCTGCGGGTTACATGGAACAGGCTGGGGCTTGCTGCCAGACTACAGGTCCCGGCGTGCTCTGCTGCCTGCTCTGCTGCCTGCTCTGGGTGCTGCAGAGGCCTCGCAGGGAGGGTGCAGAGAGCAGCTTTTCCTTTGGCCTGGGCCAGGCAGGCTCTGGCAAAGGAGGACGGCACCATGCAAGGAGGGGAACAAGGCGAGATGCCATGTTTTGGCTTTGCTGTGAGATACAGGTCCGCCAGAGCTATTGCGACCTGTGGGAGAAGGTGAGAAGACAGGCTGGACTACATGTCTGGGAGCATTTGCCCTATGCTTTGTTCCTGTGGCTCCAACCACCACGTGTCCCCAGGCCCCAGCAAAGGGAAATGAGAGGTCTGGGAACTGCCATGAGTCAATTTGTGCCACTCCACGCTCCGTGTCTGGAGCAGCCTTCTCTTGGGTCCTCCTGCGTGCAGGGTTGGTCAGAGCTGGAGCCATGCTCCCTCTTTGTGTGAGAGGATCCTGCAGGCATGGTCCTCTCCTGACCAGGCATCTGGTCTGCTGATGTCTCCTGGCTGTTTCCTCCCCAGCACAATGCCTCACAGTATGCGGGAACGCCTCTGCGCATGCCCCAGCTCCTCTGTCAGCCCCTCAACCCGCATAGTTTGCATGTGCCAGCCAGATGCCATCACTGTGCTGCTGTTGCCACCCTATCCCAGACACCCCCCCCCCCCCTCTTTTTTACCCCCTTCCACCCTAGAGACGCTGGCACTGGGCTGGAAGTGGTTTTCTGCCCTCCTGCTGTGCTGGCTGGGTGGGTGGCATCTGCTCACCCTTGGGTGGGGGGGGAGGAGTGGGGCAGGGCAAGGCAGGAGCGGGAGATCAGGGCGAGGGATAAAGCCGGGCCTATTTTTATACTGCAAAGTAATTACCAGAGCTTTCCAATGCTTAATCTGCTGAGAGCACCCCAGTGCGATTGGATCCTTCCCCAAGCCTGGCAACAATTCTCCCATCACACGTCTCCTGCGTCAAAGCCCCATAAACTCCTACACTTGGGCTCACACTGGGATACATGTGCTGTGGAGCTGCTGGCACGTCTGCCCCCTGCCTCCAGCAGTCCCTGGCCTGGGAACGGGGACCCCGTTTGGGACCCTGGTTTGCAGCTGGGAGGGGGCATCTTGCCACCAGCCCCAGCAGGGCAAGGTGCAGCCTTACAGCCTTGGCCACACCTTGCTTAGCTGCTGTGGACATCTCTATCCCTGCACCTTTGCTGGAGCCGGTGGGCAGATTTGGGTCCCAACCTTGTCAATGCACTAAATCCACATTTTCCCCTACAGCTATCTCCCAGGGTTTTTTAGCTGAGGTTAGCGGCCCACACAGCACCCTTCGGCACGCATCCGGCTCAGCTTCCCACCAGCACGGCTGGGGTCTGGGGTCCCCCTCCCCTGGTGGCGTGCAGGGCGGCTCTGGCCGGCAGTGCTAAGTTTCAGCTGGCACCTTTCCCAGCCTCTCCCCGTCCTGTCACTGTGCCAAGGGGTTGCTGAAGAACCTGTTCCATAGCTCCAGCCATGGAGGAGGAAATGACGGGTGGTGTTTGCAGCAACACCTTTCATCCTAGGGCTGAGGGACTGCTTTGCCTCTGCCTGTGTGTGCAGCCAGCTCCAGCATGGAGCCTGGGAGCTCATCAGCCCAGGGATGGAGGTGAGGGCTTGGGATGGCTCTCTCACCGTCCTCCACTCACCCTGTCCCTGGTGCCCACCAGCTCCCTGGCACCTCACTCCAAAGCCAGGCTGCAGCATTCAGCCTTGCTCCATGGAGGGAGATGGTGGGAAAGAACGCTTTTTGAGCCACAATTCCTCCACTTGGGACCCTGTAGAGTTCACCCTTGCCAAGTATTTGGGAGTGTCCCTCAATATGTATCTCAGTGCACAGCAGCAGGCACAAAGTAAACTTGGCAGTGTATTGGATGCGGTGCCCCTGAAATGCTGCTGTTCCACAGCAGGACCCCAATGCCTGGGATTGCAGAGGGTGAGCTGCCTTCAGAGCATCCCTGGGTGATCCCACCAGTGTCCCTTCCCCCTGCCTGGAAGGGACCCCGCAGGCTGGGAAGCCACTCTGGCTGCCACCCTGCTCGAGCTGATGGCCATAAAAGGCCCTGAAATGAAGGAACCGGGTGGGGAGCAGGGCTGCTTTTCGAGCCTGAGCAGGATTGTCCCATCTGCCCACACAGGCCAGGCTTGCCAGGATGTGGGAATGGGAGGTTGGATGGGGGAGAGCGGCTCTGGCAGCCCAGAGTGGAGTAAGGGAGCTGGGGCACACTGTGCTCCCCTCTGTGTCCCCCTGCTTCCCCGGGGGGCACGTTTGGGCCATGCTCTGAGACGCTGGGGATCTGCATCACCTCCCATGTGGGGCTCAGGGGGAATGATAAAGCTGCCTTTTCATCAGGCACCTGAGCTGTGGGGCTGCAGGGGCCAGGGGGGCCGAGGGGCACGCAGCAGGCTGCTCCTCTGGCCCCCCGCCGTCTCTCCCTAGACAATGGCCACCCTTTGTTGAGGTTTTACGCGCCCGGCCCCCTTCCCCGCAGCCCAGCTGGTGACATTTTACCACCTCCACATTCACGTGGGGATTCAAAGGGCACAGATGCACCGTGAAACCACAAAGCGCAGCCTCCCCCCACTACCGCTCCCCCTCCCCAGTGCCTCAGCATCCCCAGGGAGGCAGGGTCTGGATGCATGGATGGGATGCATGCATCAAGAACCTCCCTCTGGGGCTGTTTCAAGGGCAACCCACCAGCCCTTGGGGCACCCTCCACCCTCCTGCCCTTCCCCTGCCATCAGCCCTCCATCCCTTTTCAACCTTGTTGAGGTCCTTCCCCCCCATCCCTGGCCCAGGGGGGCTTGGCATGCCGGACGCCCACTAAAGGGAGATGGAGGTTGGCAGCGTGGGCGCCATTTCCAGGCTGGTGACGCTTGACCTTTTGGAGAAGGAGCTATGTGGGTAGTACCCACTTCTGCCCCGCAGGCGCTTGGCTGCCAGACTGATGCCAGCCAGGCTGGCAGTGCCAGCCCTGGTATTGCCCCGGGCTCCTGGGTGTAGCCAGTCTGTGGATGTAGCCGGTCTGTGGGTGTAGCCGGTCTGTGGGATACGAAGTGGCCTCCATTCCTTTGGAGACATCCCAGTGTGCAGGCGTTGTGACTCCTGTCCCTTGCCTCTCACTCCCAGACCTCTGGGGGCTTTCCCTTGAGGACGTGGGCAAGCAGCCCAGTTCCTCCCAACTGGTCATTGCCTCTGCAGGGGCCTTGGGAAAACAGCCTGTAAACAGGCAGATGGAGAGCGTGAGTCACAGTGACCAAGAGGGAAATAAATGCACGAGGGGAATTTGCAGCGTGCATTGGGTCATGGGGATGAATTCAGCCTCTCCCAGTGATGGTAAGCAGCTGGCACGTAGGTGCTGTCCTGTGGAACCAGCTGTCCCGGGAAGGGATGGTTATCCTGCTGACAGGACTGTGTCCAGGTGAGCTGCAAAACGGAGATCCAGGCATCTTCCCCCACCAAAAGCATCCCCTGATCCTTTCCGCTTATCACCCCAAGGGATGAGTACTTGCTGCCTCAAAAGCAGCTGCATTTCAGCGCGCAGCACCCTGCCCAGAGAGCCTGCAGATCGCTTCCCTGCTGAAAGTCACCCCGCCACGGCTATTTTTGGCTGGCGGCGGGGCCGGAGGAGCTGGCTGTCTCCCAGCCGCTGCAGCGCACCCCGTTTGGGATTACGTCGTGCGTGGTGCCTGGGTGAACAGGCTGCCTTCAGCATCCCTTCTCCCTGCTGCCAAATACCTGCCAGCTCCCTCGCTGTGTGTAAAGCAAGACTGCTATCTAGTGGCTAATCCCACCGGGAACACCAGTGAGGCTGGCGATTAACTTCTGCAAAGGCCTCTGGTGACACAGGTCACCTCTGTGGGCGTAGCCTTACCATCCCAGTTTGGGGACTGGTAGCCTAAGGTGGTAAGAGTTTTTATCCAGAAAAAGCTGCTTTTTTCCCTGGCCTCGCTCGAGGCTGGAGGGACATCCAGGGCTCGGAGCCACGGGAGAGGGCTGGCAGAGCGTGGGAGAGTGTTTGCCAGGGTGAGGGGTGCCCATCTTGGGGGGGGGAAGGACACACCTTAGGGGTGGGTGAAGGGGGCGCACGTGCTTGCTGGGGGAGCAGGAAGCATCGTGCATGGCCCAGGACACGCTCCCACCCGGCTGCACCCCGAGGATCCCCCGGCCTAAACCTTTTCATGCTTCTCCCTCAAGGGTGCCCGCTGTCCTGCCGTGTCTCCCGCGGGCCACCAGCCCCTGTCCCCCTGCCCAGCAGGGCAGAGGGAGCCATGCTGGGGTAGTGTCCCCTGCCCGGGCAGCGCTGGGATGCACCTGGGTGATGCTGGGGGTCTGGCGGGGGGGTGCAGCGCTGGGGTGTGCCTGGGTGATGCTGGGGGTCTGGCGGGGGATGCGCTGTCCTTTTTTAGCCCCCTCAAACCCCGAGAGGGCCGGCCGGGGCTCATTGCCCTCCCTTGCGGTTGGCTGCGGCGGGGCCCCGCGGCTGACGTCACTAAGATATGCAAATTGATGCGCGTTAACCCTTTCCTCGCAGGACTCGGGGGGGGTCCCGGGGAGGCTTTGGGGCGGGGGGACCCCGCCGCTGCCCCGATTCCCCCCGGCCTGGTGTCCCCCCGCGAACGGCCCCCGCTTCCCTCCCGGCGCCGCGGGTTGCCGTGGGAACCGGACCGGGCTTCTGATGTCACCGGGACGGTTGCTACGCGACCGGTCCGCTCGCCCGTCCCCGCGTGAGGTCACTGTCGCCATGGCGACGGGCCGGTGCAGCGGGAGGGGCGGGGGGGAGATGCGGGGCCTCCCGCGGGGCCGGGGGGCGGCCGGGGCGGTCTGCGGCGGAGGGGCGGGTCCCCGGGACCAGACCCCCCCTCCCCGAACGGCGACGCCCCCCCCCCCCCCCGAGCGGGTGGGTGTCTTCCCGGGGGAACAGCAAAAGCTTCGCGTTAAAACAGTGGAAAAAAGGAAAATAAAGCTTTGTTTGGCTCGGCCTGAGTTGTTATTTTTAGAAATCCTGGCGGAAAAGCTGCCCGCGTCGGGAACGTCCTTTCTTTCCACGGGAAACGCACTTCCCCGTGGAAACAGGCAGCGGGGGGCTGGGCTGTGTGGGGAGCGGGGCACGGGGGGCTGGGGCAGGTGCTGGGGGGCAGGTACCAGTGCTAACGCTGCAGCCCACTTTCCGCTCTGGTCCCAGTCCCCATAGCTGCTGGGAGGCTGAGGGTTTGACATTTCCCCCAGCTTGTATCCCTGCTGGCAGCGATTTATTCCTAAACCGCTTTGTGGAAAGCGAGGCGGCTGCTCCTTCCGAGCCACAATCCCTCGTCCCCTTCTGCCACCGGCTCTGGGACCCCGGCTGGGCCAGGCACCGTGGCAGCTGGGTGGCTTTGCTCCGCCGGGCTGGCAGCGGTGGACCCATGGCCATGCCTGCTCTTTGTCCCTTTTCCCTGGGGACCTGCCCTGCCCCTCTGCCCTGCCACCACTGAGCCTGCTGCCCACTCCGGCATGCCAGCCATCCTGCTGGCCACGAAGCCGCAGGGATTAGCAGCTTCCTCTGGCCAGGGATTTAGCCAAAGCTACTTAGAGCCACGCAGGGCGGGCAGTGGCCAGCTTGGTTGGATAGAGGGAGACAGAGAAAGCTGGGATATGTGGCCTGAGGCCACCTAAGGATGCCGAGTAGGAAAGGGGTTGCCTGGGGTTAATAGCTCAGTATCTCTGGGTGAAACCCTGGGTTCAGCCAGACCGGGTGCCCTGCAGTGTCTTTCTTTGCTCCAGCAAGCCTCCAGCTTCTGTGTTATTTCCAAAGCCTTGTAGAGACTTTTAAGCCAAATCCCCGTCCTGCTCAGGCGAGACGAAGGGACGGGGAAAGGGCAGAGCCCACTCACAGGGCGCTGCCGGTCGAACTGCAGGACAAGAGCCGGCAGATGGAGGCAGGCAGGCGAGGAGAGTGAGGCCGCACCGAGACGCTGTTTGCTGCGCGGTGACGGGATCTTGGCTCACTGCTGGTTAGACAGCTGCTGAGCTTACTGGGGTGGCGGGGCTGCAGGGCCCCGGTGGGGAAGGAGATGGGGATGGGGAGCTCAGCTGAGTCCTGAGCGTGGGAGGCAGCTAGGGAGAGGGCAGGGAAGGGCTCGTCTGCTAAAATCGTGGAGGTGAGGGGTCTGGATGGAGCTGCGGCTGGGGGATGGGCAGGGGGTGGAGGGGGCTCACAGCCCCATCCGGGACTCGTGCCTGTCCTGCCAATGGCACGGGGAGTGCTGTGTGCATCGCTGCTCTCTTGGACCCCCTGGGCTATTGCCGAGCCCAACAAGGAAAACTCCCTGCTGAGCCTATGCAAACTTTGCAGCAGGCAAAACTGAGCAGCAGAAAGCCTCCATCCTGCCAGAGCACATGGGCTAAGGGGGAGCTCCATCAGAGGGTCCCCAAGCCTGCCCTGGGCTCCCCAAAGTCCCCTCTGGAGGCCTCATCCCCTACTAATTCATGTTGCCTCTTAAGGACAGGCTCAGGGGAAAATCTGAATGCGGTGGGGGCAGAGGAAGGACCCTGTATCCCTTGGGAAGAGTTTGTTAGCTGGAGGAGTAGGGGGGGCCTGACCTGCAGCTACCAGCCCCAGGGCACAGGGCTGCACTACAGATGAAGGAGAGCCTGGCTGCCCACTGAGAGGTTTGGGGCCTAATCCTGCTGGTGCCGAGCCTGCGCAGGATCAGCTGGGACCCTTGCACTGCATGTGATTTAACCCAGGTGATTTGTAGGAGTGCCATCATCGCAGTTGTTATGTTCCCAAGCCCCCTCTGTGGTGGCCTCCAGCCTGGCTACTTCTCACCCAGAGTATGGCGGGATGGAATAGGGTGGTCAAAGCCCTCATCTGCCAGACCCCTGAATCCTGGTCCCCACCATGCCCTGCCAGCTCCTCAAGGACAAAGCAGGATCTGTCCTTCTGGCCCCTGCTCCCTGGCATCCAGCCACTGCCCGTGGTGCTCCCCTCCTTCTCAGGGGATGGGGTTCTGGTTTGTCTGGTGGGGTGAGGAGGTGGGAGGCTCTGGCTCTGCCGCAGGGAAGTGTGTGCCAGGCAGGGTGGCTCTGTGCACACCTGAGCCAGGTGAGGCTTGTGTAGAGAGTTGACAGAAGATGAGACCAGGGGATGGAGCAGATAAACAAGGACCAGGTTTTAGACACCTTCCTCCGGTTTCACACCCGGAGCAAAAGCAGGAGCATCCGAAGCTGGAGGGATGCTGAGAGGAGTTGCTGGCTGTTGCACAACCCTTTACGAGTGGGCACTGCCAAAAAAGCCATCACCTCTCCCAGACGTGAGTCACACAGCCCTGAGGCCTGGGGACAGGGTCCTGGCACGCCACCGCGGCTGGGGACACCGCTCCGGGTCTGGTGCCATCGTGTGGACACATGACACTTCCACAACCCCCCCAGCCAGGCAAGGCTGCGGAGCGCAGGGACGGGGATGGGGGGGTTCGGCATGGACCTGGCTTGGCAGCGCTGCTTTCCCAGGCTGTCCTGAACACCAAGAGGGGTTATGTCGCCCTCCCACCACCCCATGTCCCCCAAAACCTTGCCCACTGCCTGCTTTTCCCCCTTAGGCACAGGGGCTGTGTCCTCCCTCCCCACCCCATCACCCCCACCGCCGTGCCCCCCTGCTCTGGCCACCCCCAAGCTGTGACTGCATTAAGGAATCAAGCGCTGGCTGATCTGGTGGGGAACCCCCACAAGTGCCCTGGGCAAGGGAAAGGGGGGACAATAAATGACACAAGTAGCTAGACATGGAAGGAAGTGATGGGGCTGGGGGGATCTACTCCGTCTTCACCAGCCCCCAGAGAGGCTCTCCCCCACATACAAAATTTCTCCCCCCATTTTACCCCCCTTATGCCCCCATTTCATGTTCCTTCTTCCCCGTTTTCCAGCAAACACGACACATCTCCGCCTGGGCAAGCCCAGACCTGCTCCTGGCCCCCCTTTCCCCAGGGGCCACCGTTCCAGCATGTCCCCAGGGTGTCCCCATCACCGGCTGCCGCCGTGCGCAGCCCCGTGGGCATTGCTGCCCCGGTCCCTGGGGGCTGCAAGGAGGGGGGGACACAGTGCGACACCCCCCTCCCCAAGCCCACCTCGGCGGTGCAGCGGGGATGCCGGCAAATGCCTGCCCTGCCCGGGAGTCTCCCACCCCCCAGCGGGGCCAGCTGGTGGCCGGTGGTGGCCCGTGGCTGTGGAACACCCCGGAGCTCCCACGTGTTTCCACCAGAGGGAGCCAAACCGCCACGAATCGTGGCCACCACCGCCCATCATTGCGGCCTCGGGGCGCCGAGCCACGCCGCAGCCCTGGGAGGCCAAACGGGGACTGTCACCCTTCCGTGTGGCTTGCAAAGCCGACCTGCCAGGAACCCCCCTTCCAACTGCCACACACCGCAGGGCGAAACCCCACATCTGTCCCTCTGTGGGACAGCCGGGGGGCTCGCAGCCCCTGTGCCGGGGGGCTGTACCCCGCTGCCGGTGCCCTCCTGCAGCCCGGCTGCCTGTGCAGTGACTGAGCCTGCTCCTGTCTGGGAAGAGCAACTGCAGCAGCAAAGAGGGTCCCCGCACCGTGGGGCAGCCCCGCATCGTCACTCGGGTGAGTGGGTGTCTCCCCGTTCAAATCATCACTCAGCACCATGTCCAAACCCAGACCGAAGATGAAGAAACTGCTCTAATCACTTTATAGGAGACGTAAGGAATCTAAATTAATGCAGATGTGAAGCACCAGAAAGGGAGGGTTTGAAATGGTGTTCTTGGAACAGCAGCTCGTGGCATCACACCTGAAGCTCTTTCCTGTTCACACCTCGCTGCTCCCCAGGTTTGGACAGTGTCAGACACATTGTTGGTGGGAAAAGGGAGCAGGATGGAAATAACCTGCCAGATGGGGACAGGAGGTGAGTGGAGGGAGAGTCAGAGCAGAAATATCGCAGGCAATGTGATGCCAGAGGAAAATCTCTCCCATTTGCCCAGCATTTGCTTGTTTATTTAAAGCCTATCATTAGCGGCAGCCATGTGGGACGGGATTCACACCAGTCCTGAGTTAATCGGGTGCCACGTTTTGGCCATGTGTCTAATCCACCAAAGTCCCCTCCAAATTTCTGCTTTCCACTGAAAACTGCTGCTTTCTGCGGTGGCCAGGAGGTCTGGGGGTCCCAGCCCCCCACCAGCATGAGGGAGACTTTGGGCACATCAGAGGCTGGGGCTGAGAGCAGGGGGCTGCCACGGTGTCAGCAAGAAGAAGAGAGGCCATGGGTCAGGGAAAATCATGGAATCAATGGGATCTGGGCCAAATCCAGGCAGGCAGTGCCAGGTTACCACTCAGCACTGCTGCCAGAGCAGACTGGCACAGCCAGGGAGAGGAAATCCCAGCCAGCTCCAGCATTTAATCCTGTCTCCCTGGTGGAGTGGCTGGGAATGCCCAGCTTCTGGGGACTTTGGGGCATGAGAAGCCACCAGAGGCCAGGACACTTCTGCGAGGCCACCAAGCCTGGCTGGGAAGCCCCATCTGAGAGCTGCAGGGCTGGTGGGAGGGAAACAATTTCATGGGCTGAGTTCGTGTCCTATACCCTTCCCACCAGTCCCAAAGATGCTGGAAGCAGGGTGTGCATGCCCCAAGCCTCGTGGTGGGCTGGCTGGCGTGGGTAAGGATGCCTGCCTGTCTGGGAAGCACCTAAAAGAGGGAAAAGAGGAGAAACCAGGAATTCCCTTAGAACCTCAGCAGCAGGTGGGGACAACAGAGAGACACTGAGGCACGGGAGAGAGGACTGGTGGGATGGGGTGGGACAGGGCAGCTGAAACACGTGGATGCGCAACTGTCATCAACCCTCTCCTCTACAGCTGCTGGTGGGGGCAGCATTAGGCTAGAGGCTGATGAGTAAAGGGTTAACCCAACCCTTCTCTTCACACAGGTGCTGCCCAGCCTGGCCCAGCTGGGGGCACTTCCCAGACCTATAAAAGAGGCTGAGGGTGAGCTGGTGGGAGGCTGTAGGAAGGGCTAATAGGGTAGGAGAGGGTTGCTGTCACCCCTCTGGGTTTGGAAAGAGGGTGGCAGCAGGGCTGTGCTGGGGTCTGGCCAGCAGTGAGGGTGTATACGGTCACCCCGGAGCTTATTCCCTGTTTTGGGGGCATGTTGTAGTGGACAGCACTGGGAGTTTTCCTGTGGTGGGGCTGTGATGGCTTTCACTTACTGACTACTGTCCTGCTGGAGAGGGGAGCTGAACTGGCTGCATCTGCTGTGTTTGTGAGGTGTGAGTATCTCAGTGCTTGCAGGTGGGATGTTTAATTATTCATTCCTGTTTCTTTCTGAGTGTGGAAATCAGGCTGAGAGCCTCTCATCTCTATCCCTCCACTTAGAATTATCATCCTTAATCTTCTTCTGTCCCTTGAGTGTCCCCAGGGTCTCAAATAATGACAGTGACTTTTGTGTCTTGTGGTAGTCCCCTGGGGTAGGTGTTATCTGGATCTGCCACCCTGCATGTGTCACCCCCTCTGGCTTCACTCCATCACTGTATGTGTCATGCCATAATTCAGCTCATGTGACTTGGCTTCTCATTCAGCCCATCCTGTGCTATACTGAGTGGGTGGGCTTGCCAGCATCCCTGGGTATGGGTACTATGTGTTTTATGTGATGGTAGACACAGGTTGGATCTTTGCCCTGTGTCCCATCCTGTATTAATGCAGTGAGAGATGGGCTGGTGAGGTTTGCAGAGGTAGGGAGGAAGATGTGCTTGGTGGGGTCGTGGCTTTGGGCTGAGGGAGGTGTGTTGCAATGCTGATGGGTTTGGTGGGGTGGGCAAGCCATGGAAAGCAGTGTTGGCCGAAGGCAGTTTCATCAGAGAGAAATGATCAGCTGGCCTGAGATGTTGTGAACTGTCACCCTTGAGTCCATCAACAGAGGCAACTCTTGCCTGCCTTGGTGACCTCTGCTCACTGCTGAGGTGATGCCAACAACCCTGGGAAGCACAGGTGAGCTCTCTGCAAAGCCCAGACCTTAGCATTTCTCCCACTTCTGCTTTTTGCCCATCCTGGCGTGATATATCTGATCCATCCCAGCAGAAACTGGATTTCCTGGATGCTTCAGTCTCCCTTGCTCTGTGGTGACCCCTTCCTGGACCAACAGAACAGGTAGGTTATACAAGGAGCTGTGAACTCGCCCTGGAGCTCTCCTTGTATTCAGCTCCAATTTGCTGGCATCAAAACACTGCAAGTTTCTGAAGGGGCTGGATTTGCTGTCCTCTTCTGTTGGAGTCCAAGCACCCCCTGCTCTCTAGCACGGTAGCACCGCCGGTAGCTGTCTTGCAAATTGAGGTGGTGTTTGCTGCCTGTGCTCAGAGATGAACCCTGCCAGCTCCACCAATTTGCTAGATCTTTTTCCTCAGCAGGCAGGAGTATCTTAGGCTGTTTGCTTACATTTGTGGCTTTTTTTCCTTCCTGGGGCTCAGGCCACTTTCATTCATACAAAAGCTGCCATGTTGGCATCCCTGGGAGCTGGTGGTGTGCTTTGAGTTTTGATTCTCTTTAGCTGAAGCACAAACTTTCTACTAGAAAAAAATGAAAGTGCACGTGTGTGTCCTACTTTATTTTTTGTAGTTGAATTTATCTTTTGAATGCAGAGCAAGCCTGGAAAAGTCCAGCCCTGAAGTTTATCAGTGCCTGGAAAGTGAGGCTTAGAGTAAAAACCTGTCCCAGGACCTGGTGCAGAGCATGGTGGTACTTGCATAAAGATGCAGAGAGAGTATATTGTCCTATGCCTGGCAGTCTTGCTCTTGGGCTGTGTTGAAAGGGCTTTGAATGTGGCATGTGGGACAGGTAGGTCTGTATGAAGGGTTGACAGCACTCTTGGCTGCCAGCTGGGTAGGGAGGTGCTGGGGCTTCATTGGGGACGCTGAGCACATCTCTGCCAGGAGATCCCTCCAATTTACCATCAGCACCAGGGTCCATACTTGGTTGAAATGCTGTGTCAGAGACTGCTGTGATGTTTCAGGTGACAGCGTGGCAATTGGCTTGCGGTGACCCTCTCCAAAGCCTTCTCGCCTCTCCCACCTGACCCATGCAACTTTCCCTGAGAGAGGATGCTGCAGATGTGAGGAGGGGTCCCTGTTCTTCTCCCTGAAGCAGCCAACCTCTTACTGCCAGCCCTTTTTATTCCCAGTGAACCAGTAAAAGTGCCAGCAACTAGTGCAAGGTATTACCACCATCCCCAGTCACCAGCCGTCATGCTGCAAAGACAAGAAGCAATAAGGAAAATTGCAGTGCCATTAATGTGGTGATTAAAATCAGTGTCTGGCGTGACAGTATGAAGAACAAGACACTTGCAGTAGACCCTGTCCCTGCTACCGTCATGGCCCTGTTCCTCTGCGCTGCCCTATGCTGGACCAGGGAGATGCTCATTTACAAATGACTTCAGGGGCAAGTGCGCAGATCCTGTCATGCGTTTCTCTCCTTCTAGCCTACATCTCTATTTGCTGCCATGTTTGTGTTTCAGTGGGATGATGTTGTAGTCTGTTGGGTTTTTTTATGTCTGGAGGATTTGATCTTGATGCAGTTTGTTACTACGTGGTAAATGGGGTCCCATAATAGATGTTATTTCCTCATCTGGTGTTTGTTTTTTTTTTTTGCAGAACTGGAGCAGCCATTTTTCCTTCCAGCTGAAAGCCTCTTCCAGTCCCATTTAAAGGCTTATGAATCAGGTGCTGAGAGCCATGCATAGGCAGGGAATGAGTATCTGCCATGAGCCGAGTGGGAGAGGTAGTAAAAGTCCCAGCAATCAGTCCTCAGAGACCCAGGGGGAACCTTAAATCAACTTGCAAATGTGAAGCGGCTGTGAATGGAGGGGAGGGAGGCTGTCCCTGTGCTGTGCCATGTAGTTATCTATTTTTGGTAACTCATAAAGGAGGAGGTTTGGAAAGGTATAAATAGAGCCCATAAAATGACTTTTTGATGCTTGGGAAGATGCCCTGGATCCATGCTCCATTTAAAAGTGCTTCAGAGAAGGTAGCTGAGGGGATTCCAAGCTCGTTACGGGTTGGCTGGGATGTGTTCAGCTGGCGAAATGCTCCTTTGGTGTACCCTGGCTTGGCCAGGCACCGCGTCCTTCCTGCCCATCGGGTGTCGCAGCCACAGAGCAGGTTTCAGTCAGAAGAAGGGATTTCCATCATGGCTTGTTTGCTGCCCCTTGGGCCCACAGAGCATTCTGCTGCAGCCCTGGGACTTGCTGTGGGCTGCAACTCGTCCTCTCCAAGCTGGGGTTTTCCAGGTTAAGGAAAACATGGTGGTAGCAGTGCCCTGAGTGTGGGGTAAGGGGATGACCCTTCCTGCAACTGCATCTCTACTCTCCAGGTACAAAATGCCATCTCCATCACTGGTTGCAATGCCAGCATCTGCTCTGCTGACCCTGCATGAAGCCACCGAGCAGTGTCAGACAGGAGCAGAGGGAGGTGGTGAGGGGGAGGCAGGAAAATGGTGTGTTATTAGCAAAGCCCTGGCTGACAGACACATCTGTACCTTGAGAAGTAACCTGATGCTTTTTTCATCTTGGGTGATTCATCCTGGCCTCAGAAAAACATGGTCTCCAGCTTTGTGCTGGATGGGGGCACAGCACTGAGGCTTTTGTCAGGATGCCCTGGCTGCAGCCAGCCCTCATCCCGCTCCATCACTATGCGATGGGCATGGCCAAGACAGCACCCCTGGGTAGCTCAGCCTGATGAGGATCTGGAAAAGGCCAGTGCTCCTGCCAGGTGAAAAAGCATTTCAAGTCTGTGCTGGACCTGATTAGTAAAATTATGGTTGCCATGGAGCCCAAATACCTGCTCAGAGAGTGCCTGCCTTCCCATGTCCCCCCAGCAGACCTGAGGACCACTCGCCATTTTTGCTGTTCCTTAGAAAGCATATTGCTTTTTTCCCAGTGAACATTGAAATGGTCCTTCCCACCTGCCCCTTTGCTTCTGTCTCAGCACAGTTTGGAGTGGAGGAGAAATGCCCCTTCCCATCAATGTCTCAAATGAGCTGCGGGGCTTCAGGTGCAAGGGAAAAACCCCAGGGTGTGAGCAGGGTACCAGCCCTGCATCCCACAGGGATGCAGTTAGCTGTCCCAGAGGCTCCTTGCTAGTTCCTTTGCTGGGAGCCCGCACCTTGGAAAGTGTGTGGGCAGGTTATGACCAGCTCAGAAAAAGGGACTTGGAGATCTAGAAGGAGCTGCCACTCTTGGGAGAGATTAACAAGTCACCTGTTTAGGCTGTGTGAGAGGGGGTGAGGAGGGTAACAATGTTGAGATGAGATTTTTACACAGTGGAAAAAAGGCCTTTAGAGAGTTAGTGACTGGAAACACAAAGGGTAGCAATGGGCAAGAAATTTCTAGAGGAGGGTGTCCCACACCAGGCAAGGTTGTGTGGGTGGGCTCTGCTGGGTAAATGACAGCAGCACTGCTTTGGAAAGATCACACCACTGACTTGCATTCACCTCCAGCTATGTCGCTGCAAAATCACCCAGATGCAGGTCTGGTGCCCTATGGGTCTGAGTGGCCCTTCCTGGCCCTGGGGACTGAAAGGAGCATCCTCCTCCTCTGTGAGATGCATCCTCTGGATGCATCACCTCCAGGTGACCAAAGAGGGGTAGAAGGCAGCTCCTAGCAGGGAGACAAGACCCTCTTACATCCTTGTGGCGAAGAGATTTGTTTGTTTTCCAAGGGAAGAGGGTTTATTCTTGTCCCTAAAGCTTCACAACCCTGTTCTGTCCATCTCTACCTGGGAAGGTTTGCTGCAGCAATAACCTGTGAAGGGGCTGCTTATCCACTTGCTTCAGTGGCAGCGAGGGATGCACCCCGAAGGCTCTTGCCTGCTGCAGGGTGGTGGCACAGGGAGGGGACAAGTGACTGTATGTGCCCCAGTTCCCCTCAGATGCAGTGTCACTCTGTGCCGGGGTGGGTTTTTATGCTCAGGACCAGAGGCTATTAATTAAAACTGCAAAATGGGAAGAAATGGGGGGACAGAGCAAAAACAGCTCTGTAAAAGGCTGTGCTGGCCTGCCCTGCGATTGCCAGGAGTGGATGCAGTTGGTTATTAGGGCTGCAGCTTTCAGGCTTCAAAGCTGCTGTTTGTCTTCTCTTTTGGCCTCTTAATTCTCCTGGCAATGCTGCAGAGCTGGCCTTGCTCAACCTCCGTGTGCCAGCCTTAACCCACATGTGGAGGGACAGCCTCCGTACTGGCTGGCTTGCTGGGAGGGATGGGTGCATGCACGGAGCGGGAGAAAGGCTGAGGGGAGGAAGACTGGAGAGATCCTTTGAGCTGGGGTTATGTAGGGAGCCTTGTGGGTGCTCCTAGCTTGCTTACTTGCTGCTGAAATTTCCAGTCCAGCTCAGAGATGCTCTGGCCACAGAGATGGCTGGACTGTGGCCAACAAATCATGGCAAGGAGTGGGTTTGATGTGCTTCTGGCTATGCCCACTGCTGCCTCCCTGGGCAGGGTTACTATAAAATACGTGATAAGGGGAATAGGCTTAAGGGCCATGCTCCCATGTACAGGTCACCCTCTTTTAAGCAGCAGGGGCGCACTGATGGAAGAGGGGTTACCACCTCCTGGTTATTTGGTTTATCAGAAAATCGAAAAACAGAAAGGATCACTGAAGTACTGTCAGGCTTGACTTGGTGGGGAGGGGTAGCAAGAAACAGATGCCAAGGGGAAGAAGTGATGTGCAGTCCCAGAGAGCTACCAACTCTTCTCAAAGAGATAAAACAGCAGGTAGGGTGGGAGCAGCTGTTGAGGCCCCAGTTATGGGGAAAGCTCCAGCAGGCTGATATGAATGGTGGCGGAAAAGGGGAGGCAGAGGAAGAAGGATCCTCAGTACAGTGGTTCTGGTGTCCCAGCAAAGCCAGGTCTAGGAGAGCTGGACCATAAGTGAGTAGGACAGGGAGGTCTGTTGCTACCTGGAAGCCAGGATCTGGCAACTTAGAGGGGGACAGATGGACCCATGGTTCAGCTCTGAGTGAACTAAGCTCTGTCTGGTCCTTGCTTGTTGCAAACCATCCAAACCATCCTTACCATGTGCCCATTGCCTTCAGCTAGGAATGAAGACTGCAGAGAAACAGATGCTGAAGTTTGGTAAGAGCTCAGCAGCATCTCCATTGCTTTGCTCCAACCCAAGCAACCTCTGAGCCCCCCAGTCCCAGCAGACATCCCCTCATCCCCATAGGGGTGGAGGACAGATGAGCTGTGGGAGTCCCTGCAGGGACAAGGACACAGGTGCAGAGCTCAGGGGGCTGGGCAGGGGTGATGAACAGGACAGCGGTGGGAGACATCATGGCTGCATGCAGGGAGGAGCCTTTGCCCCAGGGATGGGAGAGATGGCTGTGCCACAGTGCACAGAGCCCAGGGAGCAGCTGGGATTGTGCTGGGAGCCGGCCGCCTGTGTGCGTGCTCAGCAGGGTGGCCAGGAAACAGGGGGAGGCAGATGAGGATGGAAGGGAGAGAGAAAGGATGGAAAATGAGATAGATTTTCAGCAATGCTTCGTTCCCTGATGCATTCCCTCAAGTGGGCTTTTGCCTAGGTTTCTGGTGCCTCAGTGGTACAGCACAACCTGCCTCAGCACCAGCATGGATCCGTCCCCTGCCTTGGACATCCCCCAGGGAAAAAGGCAGCCTGTGCATAGTCTGGAGGCAGGGAGAGAAATCTGTGCCCATCAGCTACTGTTTCTGGCTCTGCCACCCAGGGGCTGTGGTCTGCAGCGTGCCAGCTCCCTAACATTGTCGCCCACCCTGGCATCTGCGTAGCCAGCCCTGCTGAACCCCTGCCAGCATCGCCCAGCTGCTGTTCCTGAGTCCTGTTCCTGCTGTCACCAGCACTGTGCCATAAACCCCAGTGTTTTAGTGTGTTTCCAAGCCCAGAGGGGACAAGGTTTCGTTGCCTTAATCTCTCCCATAGAGGGGCAGCACCTCTTCTCCCTCCTAGTTCCAGGCGCTATTTCCAGCTTGTTGCGATCTTCCCTTGCGTAATGTCTTGTTTACGCTCCTTTACCCTCCAGCCCTTTGGCTTCAGTAGTTCCTCTCCTCTGCTGTGAGATGATTTCCCGAGGAAAGTCATGTCTCAGGGTAGCCTTGGACCCCTGTGGCGTTCCTCCTGCCCATTATTATCACTTTTTGGGGACAGAGCTGGCAGAGATCACTCACACCAGCACAGTGGCCTGCAGGACAGGGAGGTGATAGGCTGATTTTCCCTCTGCTGCCAGCCTGGGCAGAGGCCGGGCTGGGCACTCTCAAGGCTTTCTCAAGGATCTTTGTGCCTTATTAAAACTGGGAGGAAAAATGTCTCCAGGGTTTTGTGGGATCAGTTCCCACCGTGTACATCACTCCCTTGGGTTGGTCCAAGCACACTGTCCCCACCTGCCACATCCTTCCCCCTGGGTGCTGCACTCTGCTGCTCTCCTTTGGCTTTATTTCACCAGCCAGCAGGGAAATGGGGTGCTGTGTCCCCCCCCTCAGCTGGCACCCTGTACCCCCAGGGTGCTCTGGAGTAGTGTGCCAAGGTGTGTGGTCCATGTGGGTGGCTCCTGAGCAGGGGTGGTGCCGAGTGCTCTGCTCCAGTGCCAGGCTGTGCCTGGTGGCCCTGGGGACATTTGTGCCCAGTCGTGTCCTGCCAACCATCTCTGGTTGCACCCAGGCTCTATCTGCTTCCCTGTGCAACAGCAGCAAGCTGGAGCACTCCTGTGGGCACCGAGCCTCCTGGGAAGAAGGGCACCAGTGGGAGCTTGGTGCCTCAGTTTCCCCTTGGGCCATGGGAGGGAAGGGGGTGAGCGGTGCTGCTGCTGTGTGCTCTGGCATCAGGAGGGTGATTTTGGGGGTGCAGGACTCCAGGAGCACTGTCCCGATGCTGGAGGCTGCTGGATCCTGGCAGCAGGCACGGGGCTCAGTGGCACAGCGAGCTGTGCTGGGGCTCAGCTCGGGTGGGAGCTGGGGAGGAGGCGGCAGGTCTCTCCCGGCAGGTCTCTCCCAGCTCCTTCTCCAAGATCCCCGTCCTGCCTGCTCGAATCCAGCCCTGCCAAAGCCTCTTCCAGCTCCATCCTGCCCGCTCAGCCAGGCACTCCGCGCACAGATGGCGCTGGGACGGGCTGGATGGAGGAGGGTCCCCGGGGTGCCCGAGCCCTTCAAGGTGTCATCCCGGGGTCGGGGGGCCGGGTCCCCCTGGGCTCTGCCACCCTCGGAGGGGCCGCAGGGACCGGTGCGCGCACCTGTGCCCAGGGTGCCCGCCCGTCCCGCGGGCTGGCAGTGCCCTCTGCCGTCGCACGGGGCGGCGGAGCGATGCGCAGCAGCTTCCCCCCTCGCTCGGACCCCTTCCCCACCAGGCACAGCCTCCCCGGTGTCACCCCCTTGCCCCGACCTCCCATCCACCGCCCCTTCCCCACCTCCGGGGGGCCGGGGCGGGCTGGAAAGCCCCCGCCCCGCTCCGCAGCCGTCAGCGCTTCTCCGCGGGCGGAGCGGGGCCGGGGCGGTGAGGAGGGGCGGGGGGCTCCGGTGGGCTGCCGCCCGGGGAGGGACGTGGTGGGGGAAGAGAGGAGTGGGGACCCGCAGCCCTGCCGCACGGCCGGGGGCACGGGAACGCGTGAGTCAGTGTCGGGGTGTGCGCGTCTGCATGCTTGAGTGTGTGGGCATGTATGTGTGCAAACATACGTGTGTACTGTGTGTGCATGTGTGTGTGCAAGCATTTATGTGTGTAGTGTGTGTGCAGGCATGTATGTGTGTGCAAACATACGTGTGTGCATGTGTGTGTGCAAGCATTTATGTGTGTAGTGTGTGTGCAGGCATGTATGTGTGCGCAAACATACATGTGTACTGTGTGTGCATGCGTGTGTGCAAGCATTTATGTGTGTAGTGTGTGTGCAGGCATGTATGTGTGCGCAAACATACGTGTGTACTGTGTGTGCATGCGTGTGTGCAAGCATTTATGTGTGTAGTGTGTGTGCAGGCATGTATGTGTGTGCAAACATACGTGTGTGCATGTGTGTGTGCAAGCATTTATGTGTGTAGTGTGTGTGCAGGCATGTATGTGTGCGCAAACATACATGTGTACTGTGTGTGCATGCGTGTGTGCAAGCATTTATGTGTGTAGTGTGTGTGCAGGCATGTATGTGTGCGCAAACATACGTGTGTACTGTGTGTGCATGTGTGTGTGCAAGCATTTATGTGTGTAGTGTGTGTGCAGGCATGTATGTGTGTGCAAACGTGTGTAGTGTGTGTGTAGGCATGTATGTGTGTGCATGCATCTGGGTGTGTGCATGCATCTGTGTGTGCAGGCATGTATGTATGCACACATGTATGTGTGCACACACGTGCATGGGCATGTATGTGTGTAGGCATGTATGTGTGTGCATGTATACGTGTGTGTAGGCATGTTTGTGTGTGTATGTATGTATTTGTTTGCATGTCTGCACACGTTTATGTACAAGTGTGTGTGTGCAATGGGTCTGCATGCAGCTACACAGCTGCCGAGCAGGAACGCTGCCCTGCGGCTGGGGGTGTCCCCAGGACTGGGTGCCAGCACAGAGGGCAGGTGGGAGCACAGACAGACAGACACTGGGTACAGGGAGGGAGCAGACCCCGGTGAGGAGCAAGGGGTGACACTGCGAGTGCAGCAACTTCCTCCCTCTGAAGTGTGAGGGGAGCCAGCTGGAGCCAGCTGGTCCAAGGGGGAGTGACTCGGGTAACCCAGGGGTTGGACATCTGGAAGCGGGGAGACCCCAGGAAGCGGCTGGGGCCCTCTGCATCTCCCCAGACGAGCCCGGACGAGCGGTGGGTGCTGTGCAGGCCCCCATGCCTGGCAGTGTCAGGATGGCAGCGGGGCTGATGGATGCCGCACCACGCAGGCCACGCAAATGGCAAATCCCTGCGTTGCGAAGGCTGCTGGTGGGGCTGGAGGCGGCTGCACCTCCCTCCCCCGGGACTGTCTTAGAGTCAGTGGAGTTTATTACTTTAACGTTATTTCCTCTCTCTGAAGAGCATCTTTTCAGCAGCGCTGCTTTGCGAACCAGGAGCCAGCCCCCAGCAGGGGTAGGGTCTCGGTGCCGGGTTTTGCTGCCCCAGCAGTGGGAGAGGAAGCCCCCGGCTCACTCGCCAGCCTCTCTCTGATGGAGGACGAGAGGGAGAAGGTGGGTAAGGACAGGCAGCTTCTCGGAGCTGAGCTCGGGGGAGAGAGCGGCGGCAGGATTTCATTAGCCTGCCTCTTAAGGCAGTGAGTATCCATCCCCTCCCATGCTCCCTCCCCAGCCCGACCCTGTGTGGCGCAGGAGTGGTGGGACCTCAGCCTTCATCTGGAGCTTCTCAGCAAGCCATACGTCCTTCTTGGGCTGGAAAATCAATTTTCCTTCTGGCTGTTTTACGGTCACCCTGTCAGCTCCTCTGCACAGCCGGTAGAGTTGGAGCTGGGATCGATTTTTGGGGTTGGCTTTGGGGCTGTACCCTGCTCTGCTTTGGGGAGCAGGGAAAAGGGAGAGCTTTGCTAACATCCCCCGTCAAGGGGGCAAAGGGCTGAGGAGTTGTTTGTGAGTGGGAAATAGGACAAGGAGTGCTTGGGAACCCTGGAGGGAGGGTGGGGGGTAGATTTTGGATGGTTTCCCAAGAAAGGCTGTGGCTGGGGTAGGATGGCTGCAAGGGTGCAGAGCTGTGGCGATCAGCGTCATACTGGGAACCTAACACCAGTGGGGAGAGGGGCAGAGGGAGCAGGGGCAGCAGAGGGGTTGGGAAAGCATGCCACAAACCTCCCCGTCTCTCCGCAGCCATGAATCCGTACGTCAGCTGCTCCAGCCCTGAGTTCCCCCTGCCTCAGCAAGACTTTCCTGTGGAGCCCATCAGCCCTGATCTCTGCAACAGGACTCACCGAGCGACCTTGTTCGACCCCAAGGATGCCAACCTGACAGAGGAACAGCTGCGGGATAAGTACCTGGGACCCCGACGGTCTAGCTTCTTTGTCCCAGTCTGTGTCATCTACCTGATGATCTTTGTGGTGGGGGCTGTGGGCAACACACTCACCTGCATTGTCATCCTCCGGCACCGGTTCATGAGGACCCCCACCAACTACTACCTGTTCAGCCTGGCCGTGTCCGACCTGCTGGTGCTGCTGCTGGGGATGCCGCTGGAGCTGTATGACATGTGGAGCAACTACCCCTTCCTGCTGGGCGCCAGCGGCTGCTATTTCAAGACGTTGCTCTTCGAGGCCGTCTGCTTCGCTTCCATCCTCAATGTCACAGCCCTGAGCGTGGAGCGCTACATCGCTGTGGTGCACCCACTCAAGGCCAAGTATGTGGTGACCAGGAACCACGCCAAGAGGGTCATCATCACTATTTGGGTCTTGTCAGTCATCTGCTCCATCCCCAACACCAGCCTCCATGGGCTGCAGCCTCTCTACGTGCCTGGCCGCGGGCGGGTGCCTGATTCGGAGATCTGCACCCTGGTGAAGCCACGCTTGACCTACAACCTCATCATCCAGATTACCACCATCGTCTTCTTCTTCCTGCCCATGGGAACCATCAGTGTCCTCTACCTGCTCATTGGCCTGCAGCTCAAGAAGGAAAAGATGTTGGAGACCTTGGGAGCGAAGTCCAGCGGCAGCGGCAAGTGCCACAACACCCGGGGGCAGAAGAAAGTCAAGAGGAGGCAGGTCACAAAGATGCTGTGTGAGTCTGATGCTGGGGAGTGTGATGCTGGGGATGGGCAGAGCCAGGGAGTATCTCCCAAGGCTCTGTTGGAAGGGTGCTGTGGGGGAAACTGAGGCACAGGTGGTCCAGAGCACTGAAGCAGGGCTGTCCCAGAGGAAGGCTGCGGGGCTTGCTTGTGGGATATCAGGGCAAAGACAGATCTGGTGGCTCCAGTCCACCAGCGAGGGTTGCTTATGCCAGCTCCTTCCTAGCCATGAGACCTCTCCTCCTCAATGAAAGTGCTGGGTGAGAAAGGGAAAGGAGGTGGGTTGGGATGGGGGAACCTGCTCCCTGTCCCCCAGCCAGACCTCGCATGCTGGTCTGGTGGTGGTGGTGGTGGTATTTCCCAGAGGGGGATCATTCCTACCCAGTCCCACAGCCTCTGCAACTGTCCTGGGGCAATGATGCACTGACCCAAGGCTGGACTGGAGCATCCCTCCATCCCACCGCTCTGTGTTCCTGCTTCCCTCCCCAGTTCTGTCCCTGCAGCCCCTGGCCCCCTTCTTGGCAGTGGCAGCCGGCTGCCCTTGGCTAGCTTTCTCTCCCCGGCACGCTGACCTCCGCGTGCTCCCAGCCCCGTGATGGTACAGTGATGGCAGGTTGCCCAGCACAGTCCATCCGCAGGGCCAGGGCTGCTTCTCCGCCATGTCCCAGACAAGTGGTAACCCCGCTTCCCCCAGCACCAGGGCTGGGACGGGGACAAAGGGGGACCTGTCCCTTGCATGCAATGCAGATGCAGCGTGGCATGGGCAGGGCAGGGGACCCCAGGACCACCTATACATCACCCCCTTTCCTTTCCATCAGCAGAGCGGGGTTATAAAAAACCCTCCAAAACCAGAGCAGAAGGAAAGGGCACAAATAGCTCTTGCTCCTTGGACTTTGCTGGTGAGGGTGGCAGGGTTCCCGGAGGCTGGATGCCCACAGGGGCATCCCCCAGCCATGCTGCATGGCCCTGGGGCTGTGGCAGGGCCAGCTGCCTGCTGATGGGGAGCAGAGACACATGGTGCAGCAGTGCCTGGAGCAGCCTGGCAGGAGTTGGAGGGAGGAGATCCTGTCCAGACCTCCAGCCTCTCCACAGCAAGTCAAAAAGGCACTGGGGGGGTCCTTCCCCTCTCCCCCTTCCCCTCATCCTTTCCCTCTCCCGTGCTTTTTTGGGTGTTCTTTGCTATGGCCAAAGCCAAAACTGGGCAGCGCTTGGCCAGGGACTGGAGGACCCTTGGGGGGGTGAGTCCCATCCCCTCAGTAACAGCAGCTCCTCGGCTCCCACAGTTGTGCTGGTGGTGGTGTTCGGGATCTGCTGGGCCCCCTTCCACACAGACCGCCTTGTCTGGAGCTTCGTCTGCACCTGGACCAGCCACATGCTCCACATGTTCCAGTATGTCCACATCATCTCGGGCGTCTTCTTCTACCTGAGCTCAGCCGCCAACCCCATCCTCTACAACCTGATGTCCACCCGCTTCCGGGAGATGTTCAAGGAGGTGATGTGCCATGTTGGCCACGGTCCACTGCGGTCACGGAAATACTCACCCAGTGTCACCCGCACCACCACCCGCAGCACTGAGTGCGAGCCCATGCCCGGCACCAACGGGCTGCCCCTCTCTGATGCTGACGAGTTCGAGCTCGAGGAGGTGGAGGGTGGCCAGGCCACCACCCATGCAACATCCCTCTGCTGAAGAGTGGGAGGACACAGGGGGACTGGGGTCAGCTTTCCCCACCACCAGCATCCCCCTGACTATGGCACCCATCCCATGGTGGGGATCGGGGCAGGAGAGATGGAGGCATCCCTGCCTCTCTGTGCCATCCCACTGGGATGCAAAGACTGGTTCTTTTGACAGTGCTGCTCCAGGGACATGGTGGCAGTGGCGATGCTGTTGTGCCCTGGATGAAAAAGTTTGTGGGTGCCTTATCTCTGGAGACCTCCCCAGGGCCCTCTGGCATCGACGTGCCCCTTATTTTCTTGCACATCTCTTCAGTGGTGCCAGCCAGTGTCTGGCTGCAGGGTGCTGGTGTGGCTCTCTGCTCCCAGCCTTCCGCCTGCCCTGCATCCCGAGCCCATGAGGGCAAGGGAAGAAGTACAGCTGCTCCCTCAAGAGCTGGAGTCTGTGGGGGAAAATATGGGACAATGGGAGTCCCAGGCTGCCTGCAGCACCAAGGCACAGCGCTGTACCTGTCCATGTACCCCATGAATATGCCCTGCTCTCCCCTCTCTGACTCACATCTGGTGGGTGCCACCCTCCTCTTCCTCAGCTCACCATGGGCCCCTGCAACCCTGGGGAGTGTGTGGAGCCCTCCCTCCCCGCCCTGCATGGGCTAATCCTCATTGAGAATTAAAAATGCCGTTGACCTGCTTTGTGCCCTGGTTGCATCCCCCTGGACCCAGCTCTGCTCCCAGCACAGGACTGAACCTGGGCCATCCTCCTGGGCAGTGACAGGCAGGCCATGTGCCAGGGTGATGGGCACCAGGGGTGTCCCACCAGCTCTGCCTGTGAGCTCTGCTGCCTGTGGGCCTGGCCAGGCTCAGGGAACAGCATGGCAGGGAAGGCATGAGCAGCACCCTTCTTGGTGTCAGGGATGCTCGGGTTGAGCTGAGGTTGGGGCCATTGCAGAGGGGAAGCTGCCTCCAGAGCGGTGGCGATCAATTTGTCCCCAGACATGCAGCTCGCAAAATGTCATGAAAATGCCACGGGATGCGGGCTGGCTGGTCACGCTCCCACGGGCTGGAAGGACCCATCGATTTACTGTCTGTGATCAATGCTGCTGACTTCCTGGTGTATGCCAGGTCTTCCCACAGGATGAAATATTGAGGGTCCAGAATGCCACCTGAGGGGCTGGCCAAGCAGCTTGAGCTCTTGGCTTACACATCTTCCCCAGCCCTGGTTGCTCCCCTGGCTTGGCATCCCATGGCTGTGCCTCTGGGCAGCATGGATGTACCTGTGGGGCTCACCTGGGGACCTGAGCGCAAATACCAGAGGATTGAGCTCCAGACAGAGTGCTGGCAGCTGCTGCTCTCCTTCCAGCCCCTCCTAAGCACATCATATGGAGCCACAGCCAGGCCAGTAACAAAGAATGGGTGGGATTTGGGGCTTGCAAACTCCCTCCTGCCCCCATTGACCTGGTCTCTGGTTCAGGGGCAGTGGGGCCAGCTCCCCATACCCACAGCAGGATCTGCCATGGGCAAAGTGTTTGTGGGGTCCTGCTGTGTGCTGCGGGGTGAGGGTGGGCATGGGGCTGTGGTAACTTTGAGCTTCAGGGTCCTGCTGGCTGCTCACAGCCTCTCTCCAGATGATGTCAGCATGGCCAAGAGCATCAAGATCCATCTATTTCCTTCCCTTTCCGGCTCTCATCACTGATGGTCCTGGCAGGGGACAGCACCCTGGTAGTCATGCAGGGCCCCTCGTAACTGCTGTGCAGGTGGACATGACTGTTGTCTCCTTGATGGCAGTTATTGCCCCATGTCACTTCACCCAGCCACAGATCTCCAGGGAATGGCTTTTCAGTGGGTGGTCAACAGCGTTTAATCATGCAGCAACAGCTGCCCGTGTGGAGATTCAGGGTCCCTCTGCTGTGAGCTGGGAGGGCGCATCCCCGTGCTTGTGAGCAACCAGGCAGCTCAAGGATACGGCTGTGGCCACTGCAGCTCAAGCTGCTTGGTCAGTGCCAGAGGACAGTGTGTCTCCCCCCGGGGTTTTTTGGGGGTGTCCTGGGACTCAGCACAGCTGGAGTGGAGTTCAGAGCAGCCAGAAAGGTGAGGCACTGGCTTTGCCTTCATCCAGCCTTGTGTCCCCAGCTGCCCTGCTGTCTCCTCATCTGGGACTGCCTGTCCCCCTTGGCTACTCCAAATTCCCCTCTCTGAGATGCAGGAGGGGAATGTGCTGCTGAGGCCCTGGTGTGTCAGGTGGCCATGCTGCGGGCTGCCCCACTGCCTGCCCCCTGACCCCCCCAGCTCGGCCAGGGATCGCCCTGGAAAGCATCCCAAAGGCTTGCCAAAGCTGCAGCTGCAGTGTGGCTGGTGGCACCTCCTGGGTGGAGATGCATGGGCAAACTTTGCTCCCCTGACCACGGTTTTGTGACAGCGTGTGGAGAAAACCCCAAGTCCCCAGGTACCGTGTGCCAGCTGGGCTCATGAGAGATGTTGCAACTGAAGGCTCCCAGGCTAGTCCTTTAATCCCATAATTAATTTTAGTAAAAGCTGCAGTCAGGGCCTGAAACCTAATAGAAAAGGAACGCGTCTCTGAGAGTGGTTTCACAGGGAGGGTTTTACACATCTCCATCAGCAGGAGGGCAGCGGCTGCTGGCTCCTGCCTGGCTTGGCCTTGTTGCAGCCCCCAGGAAGGGAATTACGGTGCCTGTTTGCTCCAAGGAGGATGCTCCCTGCTCACCTGCGCCCTTGGGGTCAGCCTGGTTCCCTGCCACCTTCCCGGTATAAATTGGAGGGATTATTTCTGCTGGGGAGGTGGTACAGAAGCCAGAGCCTTCCCGGGGGGGGGGGGGGGGGGGGGGGTTGAGGGGCAGCAGAAGCCAGGGATGGGGCGAATTGCTCCCACTCCTCATACATGTGTAAGTGGCCGGGGGGGATCAACCGCCACAGGATGGGTGTAGGGGAAGGGGGGTCCCAAAACGCTGCCCGGGAGTTCTCAGCAGCTAAATGATCCTTCCAGAACCCAAGGGAGCCCAGAGGGCACGGAGCAGAGTGGTGTTGGGGGGCCGGGAGCTGGGGGGAGCGTGTGGAAGCTGTTGCTCCGGGTCATCTCTCAGAGCTGGGGGAAGCAACTCTGTCCCTGCAACACGGAGCACGTGGCCAGGTCGGGCTCCATGCCACCATCTCCTCTCCAGACACTTTGTTTCCTTTGTTGTTTGGGCTGTTCCCCAAAAGTTGTCCATCTGTCCTCCCAGATTTACAGCATGTCTGTCCAACAGCCGGTTCCTGCTTAACCACCCACTCCCAGCCCCGAGGGAACCCTCCTGTCCTCCCCAACCCGTGCCCACTCAGCACCCCTACAGCAAGCACCCATCCCTCCATCACGTCTGGCCCTGCTCCCAAGAGACTCCCTCTCTCCCAGCAGCTTGTGGAGCTCTTTCCCCCTCCCCCGCACTGCTGCATGCCCTGAGTGACACAGTATCTCCGGAGCTTCCAATAAAAAGATTTATCACCGTAGCTTTGAGGATTAAAAAGCAATCTATCTATGAGGCTGCCCCAGCCTTGTAAGGCTTTTTTTTTTGTACTGTGGTTGTTTGCAGCAGGCATGGGGTGTTTTGGTTTGGTTGGGTTTTTGTTGGTTTTTTTTTGTTTTGTTTTACAGAGCCAAATTCAAGTTTTACAGCAATTGCCTCATATATTTGGAGCCCTGATGGATGGCTCTGGAGAGCACCAGTGGATTTCTTGCCGCCCCTCTTCAGTAAGCCAAGGGAAGAGTTGGGTTTTTCTTCCTTTGCACAGCAGTGGTATGGGGAAAACTCATACAGCATGAATTTGGCAAAGCCATTGCGTGCCTGGGGGCGAGCAGTCCCTGGCTGGGGTCAGGCGGTGGGGCAGATTCAGGCTGCCTGGCCATGGATGTGGCACGGCAGCCTTTCCCACCAAGAATCCAGACTTTGTAAAGAGAGCGGGAAAGCAGAAAAACGTAAATGTCAGGAAACCACTGTATGTGCTGGGTTTGAGCGTGGTACAGATTTAGGTGTTAAAAAAAAATATTTTTATTGAACAATATTTCAATTATCCCTCTTACTCCAGGCCAGTGGTGGCAGTGGAAAGCTAACACCTAGTGTCTACAGGCTGGTGATGGGCAGCATAGAGGTAGGCGGGAGGACAAATAGGGTGAGAGAAATATATGTAGGATTTGATTCTGCTCCTTGGGGACACCTGTAGGCACAGCTATTAGCCCCACACCGAAGGCAGCCCACCTTCCTCCCCAGCTCCTTGGTGGCTTCCCAAAGAGCCAGGACCCACCCAGGAACCAGCTTCCCAGGAGCTGCGCATTGCAGGGAGGCTGGGAAGAGGTGGCGGGGGGGAGCAGAGCCCACCGCAAGGGCCTGGGTGGAGGAGCGTAGCCACGGCTCTGGATGCTCAGGCTGACTCAGCCAAGGTGCAATGTGACTGTCACCTGCACTGGGGACCTTCTTCTCGATGTCACAGCAGCCCAACAGCCCTGGAGGGGCTGGGCCAGATGCAGGGAAGGGATGGGCTCCCCGCATCCCACCTCTGCCTGCCTTAGGGCATGCAGGGACTGGACACACTGGGGCTAGAAGGGCAAAGGGCATCTCCAAGAAGTGAAGGTCTGTGTGTTATCTAAGGACCTCCCTGCCTGAAATACCACCGTCCTCATGTCCTTACAGCAGGGTGATGGGAAGGACAGAGGTGCAACACACAGTGCCCTTGCCCACAGCCTAGCAGCAATGTGCAGGGACATTTTCAGGGGCAAAGCGGCCTGTTGAAGCCACTGGACACCTTCACAAGCTTCACCTGGGGCAGGATCCAAACCACACCGCAACAGGTTAGAAGAGACAGTCTGTCTCCCACCTTCTCCCATCACGATGTGTTGTTGCTAAAGATGACAGAATTGTTGTCAGCAGAGCCTGTGTGATGCTTAAACTGGCTCATGGGGACACTTCGGTTAAGAAATGAAAGTGATGCGTAATTAGCGTGGCAGTAAGTGGATTAAAGCTGGCTGGATGGCAGACCTCTGGGGCAAGGAGGGATTGCTAACAACTGGTTGGGGATGGGGGTATCAGGCAGCCCAAGGCCCCCCCACTGACCCTGAGCAGGTCCCCAGGGCTTGGGGAGAGCCAGTGCAGGACTTGGAGACTGAGCTGGAGGACAACAGTCTGCAAAGGGCTTCCCCACAGCCCACACAAGCTGTGTTTCAGGTCCTCAGCGCACACATCCCAGGGATCTGCCCTGGTCCCCTGTGTGGGATGTGGAGGATGAGGGGGCACCACCTCTCCGGTCCTCATTGGGGTGGAACAAATTCCAGCATGAAGAGGAAGGCTGGGATGCTCAGGCTGGGAAAACCTAACTTATCTGGCTTTTATATATTTAGGACCAGTGAAATATGAGCACAAGTTCCCAGGGGCAGTGGTGGAATCCCTTGAGGGGAAATGCCTCCTCACAGGTCAGTGCTTTTTCTATAAGGTCAGCTCTTCTTCAAATGTGGTTTTGAAGGTATTTGCTTTTGCTAAGGATGTGGTCTGCATTACAAAGTCAGGAAAGGAACAACAGCCCTTGCTCCCCCACCATGCCCAGACACCTCCCCTCCCTCCTGGCACGCAGAGCACCTGGCAGTACCCGGGCTGACCCACTCCGAAATGAGTTTGCAATGAAAACAAGTAAAAACCCGATGCAGACCCGTACTCAGGGCTAGACCCCAGCTGCCACATTACTATAGCAGCAGACTTTAATTACAGGGTTTTATCATTCTTTGTGCTTATCACAGCAGCCAGGGTGAGTTTGTCTTCTTGGTTTGGGACTATTTAATGTGGCACATTGGAGAAAACTGTCTGAGAGGCATCTGGAAGACAAACACATCTTTCTTGTTATCTTTCCTCAGCAGGTAGAGTGACTGTCTCACATTAATGACCATCTCACATTAATGATGCTGAGACCAAGTGTGAGACATCCCTTCCCACACCCAGAGTTTGCATCTGACCAAAAGCTGTATTTCACACAGGAATCAGCCTGGGGCTGCCAGGAGGGGAGGACACAGGTCCCCAGTGGGTATTTGGCAGGGACAGGACAGAGCGGCTTCCCCACGCAAGCCCCTCTCCATGCCTCGGCCAGCAGGCACCTGCAGGCACAGGAGCTGCCAACAGGCAGCAGAAAATAAAGACACATAAATAAATAGATCTGGATTTCCTCAGCTCCTGTGCCTGACCTCTGCAGGGACAGCTGATAAAAACCCTTTGCTGCCTGACACTTGCCTGTGCAGGCTCATCAAGAAGCTCAGCAGCACTGCCCTCCTTCATCCCGCAGCCAGGGGACCTTCCCAGGGGGCTGCAGGCTTATGGCAAGTGGTGGACAAGGTCCTGCTTTCCTCAGGGCAGGCTTTTGGCTTGTTGGTCCAAGTTGCTTTCAGGTAACTTTCACCCCCAAAAGCATCCCTATAGGTTGTCTGTCTGTCTTGACTGGGCCAGATCCCACAACCCACAACTCCCATGGCAGTGGCCTCAGCACACATATGGGTAACCCCTCCCTGGTCAGACCCTGCTGTGGCAGGCACCTGCTTTTCAGCATCCTGCTTGTAGGGAGAAACATAAGCCCTGATGCCACTTCCTCCCTTCCTGACATCTCCCACTACTCCCATTACTGCAGCCCTCAGGTTATCACTGGCCCAGAGCATCCTCTCCCCTTCACACCAACCCCTCCAGCACTTGCTTGGATTAATTCCTTTTAATTTCTCATCTCATGCTCAGAACAGCTGGGGCCAATTTGTGGCTGCTGTCACCAGAAAGAAATCAAGTTAATGACAAGAAAGCCATTATAATTGAGGAGACCCATCAAGCCTTACTGCTGTATTAATGAGGAACAGGGGAAGGTATTGCTGTTGCCTGCCCTGCTCATCTCTTCCCCCACCTAGAGCTCCTAGCTATCCCAGGAGCCTGTTGGCGACCCCAGGCTCAAGCTCCCTTTTTCCAGGTACTGCCTTTTATTCACATCCTGGTCTGTGCCTCTCTGTTTACGAGCTTTTTGCTCCTCCTGGTGTTTTCGAGTGATTTCTGCTCTGGTTAAAGGAAGATCTGCATCTCTCTCCTGCTCTTCAGTTGTCCGAACTCATCCTGGCTCCAGCTCCAAGCCTCTCTGCTGGGGCTGATTTAAAAAACCGCCTTGCACAGATGGAAAGCAAATGGTTTGAGCTGGGTTTCATGTCTATTTTTCTGTGGCAATCCCCAGCTCGCAGGCGGTGAGTCCATCTGGCAGGAGCCTGAAACACAACAGCAGCGAGTGCCATGTGAGAGCATCATCTGTGTGAGCTGGGAGCCCTGCAAGAGGAGGGCTGGGTAAGGACTTCTTGATCCCCTGCCATGGAAGAAGGGAGACAGGTGGAAGTGATTTCTATTGACTGTGGTGGATGGCTGAATTAAATATACAGCAACAAAAAGCTAAAGGAAAGAAAACACAGTAAATGGTGAAAATGGGACTGAAAAGAACATGTTTGCATCCAGTGAGTGTGGCAACTGAAGAATTTAAAGGTTTTTCCTCCTGGAAAGAGAATTTGCCTCTCTGCTGATTGTCCCTGTGCAGATATAACTGGGAGATGTAATGGAGTTTAACCCTATTCCAAAAGCCAGGGGCTGCAGTAGGAGACCACCCATCCCTGGAGCTGAGGTGGTCTGACGAGTCATATTTGAGAGCACCTCCCTCCTTGCTGGGAACACCAGCCTTTGAGAGGTCCCTGCACCTGCTCGCTGTTCCTCCCAGCTCTTGACCTGCTTCCTCACCCCTAAAGTTTACCATCCCCCTGGCACAACAGCTCCAGAGCTGAGCAGAGCCTTTGGCTGACACTTGTGCAATTTCATTCTGCGCATGGGGGGGGCTGGGGTCAGCAGTGAGAAAACCTGGCATCGTTGCTGACTTCTCCCAAAACCTTACTTTGAAACAGGTTTGGGGGTCTCCAGCCCCTTCATCTGGCTTTTCCATGCCAGTGATAATTTTGGTCACAAAGCCTGACTGTGCTTGAGCCAAAATTGGGAGAACAATTTAAAACAATAGAAAAGACCGGGCCAAGCAACCTGGTATCCTTTCCATCGGCACCCAGAGGGAGCCAGAGCATCCCCAAGCGTGAGCGGCAGGGCAATATGGTCCCACCACAGCCCTGCCCTGCCAAGAGACTTGCTTCAGCCACATCCCCTCCTTGCTGGTGAGGATGGGTCCTCTCCTGTGCCACGGCACCAGGGAGGGAGAATTCACAGGGTAACTGTTTTTGGCAGCTGGGATGCTTGCAGGTGTGATGTGGCCAATGGGCACTTGTCAGCATCTTCAGGACCTTCTGGTCTGATTTTCCCCTCATCCAAGAGGCTGCTTTGTGCGTGGTGCCAGCCCCACAAAAATAGGCTCATCCCCCAAGAGATAGATTTAATGGTTTTTTTTTGCAGAAAACGTCCAGGCATTTTCCCATGAGCCACCACATTGATGCTGACGTCCCCTCTGAATGCTGTCCCCCCTCAGTTCACTGCCTCCAGTCCAGCCTCAGTGGTGACAGAAGGATGATCTCCTTTCTGCAGGTGAGAGCAAGGGCAGAAGCAGAGCTAGCAGAACAATCCTGATTTTGTGCAAATACCCACTTGGGTCCAAGGCACTGGGGGAAAGAAAGAGGACTGACTATGAGTGAGCAAAGCAGGACTCTCCGTGCTTGGTGTATTTTTACACCCTCCAGTCCTTTCAGTGCTAAGTGCACCTTTTAATACCTAGAAGTTGAAGGTTTAGGCTATGCAGCACTGCACAAATCCTGCACTAATGGCAGTGCAAGTACACCTTGGTGCTCTTCTAGATCCATTATGGTTTGCCTTTAGCTGGTTTTCCAGCAAAGCTGGTGTTGGGGTCAGGGACTTGGGATGCGCTGGTCTCCCCTGCCTTTGCCAGGGGTGGAAGCAGCTCTTGGCCGAGCTGCAGAATCACTTCATTAGCCCCAATAAGGTTTTTGGTCAAGGCTTTGGCAGAAGGTGGATGGTGAGACCAGGCTCAGTGTTAACCCCTGTGCTGCCGCTGTCCTGGTGTGCGGGAGCACTCGGGCCAGGCTCGTACAGAAACTGCCTGTCTCCTCTCTGTACACTGGCAGCCTTCACCTGCAATGTGACGGAGCCGCTTGAAAACAGAAGGCTAAGGAAACCCCATTTAAATAAAGAAACCTGGCATGACTGTGGCTAGAGACATTTGGGCTTTCCTTGAAATTTCCCCTTTCTCTTCTGGACCTTTCTCCCAGTGCGATCTCCTTACATAGACAGATTTGCTCCCTCCCAGGCTGTGGCTCATCCGCCTGGGGTGTTTTATCACCTTCAAGGTCTGGGCAATGCTGGTGCTGTGGTGGGAGACACCTTGTGCGGAGGAGCTCAGTTTCCCTGGGAGGGATGCCCTGAGCCAGGGTGAGGATACGGGCACAGGGTGAGCCCCAGTGAAGCAGCAGGACCGGTTCAGGTGCTCCTCAACCAAAAAGCGCAGGTCAACACCACTTGCCTTACAAGAGCCTCAACCAATTTCAGCAAGTTTAGGCACAAGACTACGAGGCTCACAGCCTGGAGGGTGCTGGGTTTGGCACCCATAGCGGTGATGATTCATTCTGCTCCCAAAAGATGGGTGCAGAGCGAGCACTGCTCCGTGGCACAGACCACAGTCTCTGCCCATCACTGCATGGGCATGTCCTGAAGACTCAGAGCAAAGGGGCACCAAGACCCAGCAACAGCAATGTGCTTCCCTTACCCTCACAGCATCCTCAGGAAATGTGTTTCACTCCTAACACCTCAACATACCCTTAGCGAGGCTGTTACACATACATACGTACCAACATAGGTATGTATTTAGGCTAAACTTGGTCTCAGAAAGGCTTTTCTAGAGGAAATGCAGCAGCTTGCCCAGTCAGGGCTGCCTCACCTGGTGAGGCGGGAGACTGGGAGCACCAGGCATTCCTCCTCCCCTGACTCACTGTCCCCCTATGACTGCTTCCAAAGAGCTGGAGGCACCTTCTTCCTTGTCCCTGGGGGCTGTAGGAAAGGACCTTTCCTTCTTTCCAGCCTTTTTTTTTGTTTTAAAGACTGTGTAAAGAAATATACTTAAAGGGTTCAATTTCAAGCCATGAATCAAATCTTTGGGAGAGTTGCAACTTCACGAGGCTAAATCATGCTATAAACAGTGCTTGGAGGTTACTTATCCTACTCAGAATTACTGTAAAAGCCCCTTTTTTCCCAAGCAACAGGCTACCCAGGGAGCCCGTTCTTGCAGGCGAGGCAGAAAGTGCCAACTACTTGTAAATTATATGAATGGACCTTTTATTGGTCAAATGCTACCTTACTGGACTATGGCATGGGGCAGAGAAAGTAATGAAGGCAAATGGTGCAGAGCCACCAGAGAAACAAATCAAATGAGGGTTTGACAGCATGATCTGCATTTGTTTGCTCAGAGAAAATTGCAAGTACTTTTGGTTTTCATGCTGGAGGCCAGAAAGGGCTGCAGAGTTTCTCCTTATCCTTAGGCAGGGGCTTGCCAATGTGGATTTGAGACCTGAGATGGAAATTATGCCTCTGGTGGCTTTTTAGGCTGTGTCTGCTCTGTCCCTCGAAGTGGCTACAGGTGAGCTGCTGGGTTAACCCAGTGTGCCATGGCTGGAGGGGCAATGCCTTGCTCATGGGGAGGTGGGAAAAAACTCAGCAGAGGATGGTCTTGTGAAGGGTCCCCTCTCTGCGTGCTGTTGCAGGTCCTTCCTCCCTCCCTCCACCTCCTGTGAACCGGCCTTCTCCAGCCTGCCTGACCATGGGACTCCTGCCACATGCCAGGCTCTGAAGTCCCTGCAGGCGGGACGCTGTGCAGCCACCATAGCAAGGTACATCCTTCAGCAGGTGAGACTCCTCAGGGAGTGCGTGGTACCCGCTGGCACGCCACGCTTTGAGGGTCAATGCCGCCTTTCCCAGTGAGCAAATCACCCTCTCTGGCTGTGCTCACTCAGCCACGTTTTGATGCTGTTAACCTCAGGCAATGTGCAGCCTCTGCCCTGTGCTCCACAACATCTGCATAATAAATACGCTAAAGCAGCCAGCTCATTATTGGAAATATAGTCCCTGGGAGGAGGTGGGCAGACCCTGCTCATGCCTGCACCATGGCTTGTTATGAAAGGGTTGCTCTGCTCAGATTTATCTTCGTGATCCCACGGCTTACATCTCAGATCTGTGCTGGGGACAGCACTGATGCTCAGAGCCCAGACCCAGACCCCCACCCCCACTGCCCATCCACTGCATGGCCGGGGGGCTTCCCTGGGATAGGGGCTGCCTGTCCTTCTAGCCCTTCCCTGTTCCCCTGCTCCTCGGCAGAAGCTCTCACTTCTGCAGGGCATCACTAATTGTGAACTGCAGGGCACTAATTCAGGCCCTAAGGATTTCCAGTGCAGGCTCCCATCCCACATAACTATCACTTTCCTTGGGAGCAGCTCGTGCCCCTTCCTTGCCATGATATAAGCGATTATTATTGCATTAGTGTTGGGCTGCTGAGCCATAATGTCGTTACAGTCAATGGCATTAAGCATTTAATTACCCAGCGGGATGAATCGATGGGCTTCTTTCTTTGCTCTACAATTAAAACTGAGCAGGAGAGATGCAGGGTAATTGTCTGCTTTAAGCTTCTCTGATGTTTCATGTGCACGGGGATGTGCTGATGGCTTGTAAGGGATGGGAAGGAGAAGACTTTTCCCAAGAAACCATGTTCTCATCTCCCTCCCAGGACGCAGGCGTCACGATCACACACTTGCCCAGCTTAATGAGACACCATTGGTCATTCAGGACCAGGTTTTGCCTTCGACAGTGCTGACGGTGGGAAAATTATTCCTCCAAGTCTTATTTTTAACGGCAGTCATAGAAAGTTTGAAAGCAGTGACTAACTTGCGCTCTGCCAGTGGGGATTTCTGCAGTGAGAGCTGGTAAGTGAAAGAGCCCAGTGTGCTGCGGGGACAAGGCACAAACAGCCCGAGAGGGGTCCGGGCTGGGGATGTACTTTCAGCCCCCACTTTTAACCTCCTTTCGATGGAGCTTGCTGCGGAGGGGAGGCTGGGGCAGACAGAGGGTGAAAGCTGGGTGGGCTTAGCATCCCTGGCACCGTGCTGGTGACTCCCGAGCTCTGACCTTCCCCAGGCACTTGGGTGGTCTGTACAGCTCAACACTAGCCTGGGTCACTTGAGCTCTGCAGGTACAGTCAAGTGTAAAGTGACCCTCTCCAAAAAGCTCGGCTTGTGGCTGGACCTGCAGATGCAAGCACGAAAACCCTTGGGGTGGCTGTTCCCTCACGTGGGTAAGTTGGGGCAGAAGCTTTGCAAACCTTGTGGATGGGGCTCAGGGGGCAGGTTCAGCTGGGACAACACAGCACAGCAGCCCCCTGGGGAAATGACAGCCCATTTCCCACTAAGCTAAAGCCACCCAGTGTGCCTTCCACCGGCACCGATGCCTGTGCCAAGCACGGTTTTGACTTGGCTCTTCTGGCTGAGACCTGCCAGCTCCCCTGGCAGAGGCTGGGACACGTTATACTGGGCACACATCTGTCTGTGTGTGCCTGTGGGCTGCACGGGGTCCCTGGTGCACTGTGGCTCTGCTCTCTCTGGTGGCATTTGGCTCTGTTCTGCTTTTAAAGGTAAGGACATGGGGAAGCCCCAGGTTCACTGTGCCACGCTGCTCACTGCCTTCACCGAGTGGTGGGTGCCTGTAGCTCCCAAGGCAGGGCTGAGCTCACCCCCCTCACGTGGATACACAAGAACAGAGGAACCGGAGGGGGATTCCTGGTTTCCCAGTTTGGACTCAACAAAGATTTTTTATTTTTTTTTCGATTGAGAACGAAAAAGGAAAGAAAAAACCAATCCCCTGGTTTGGGTTTGCTCCCCCCTCACTACCCAAATTGCTCCACATTTCCCTAGCCTGGTTTCTCTTCTTTATCTCACACCTAATACAAGTCCTCTTTGTTTCAGTCCCACTTTTTTCCCTCACACCATTTTTTCCAGGGCTGCACTTGTTCTTCCAACTGAGCAGAGCCAGAGGGGAGTCTCGCCTGTCCCGGGGGCTCTGTGCAGCTGCTGGGCTTGCTGGGGGCTCACAGGCAGGCGGCAAGGTCCTGCTGCCGGCTCCAGGCAAGGCGTGTTAGGGAGAGGAACTGGTTGCCAGAAGGGACATCTCAGGGGAATTGGCTTCTCCTGGAAATAGAAAAGCCCTTTTTTCTCTCCAGCATACCAGGAACAATCAATGCAAGGAATACTTGGAGGTCATGAGAAGACTAAACACTGCACATACGAAACTCCCTGTATGAGACACCAAGACTTTTCCTCGTCATGAACCCCAGGAAAAGGCACAGCCTCATGCAGGAGGGATGTGCTGGGTTATCACCCATCACCAGTGGGAGCGGCAAAGGGTGTGTCTGGCTTCAGGGACCCATGCCAATCCCTGCAGCATCCCACCTTCAAAAAGGATGTTCCCGAGAGAAGAGAACCCGTACTCTGCCAGGCACTGCTGACTTTCATCCCTGCAGCCCACTGTGTCCCGAGTTGCCCGTTTCAAGGTGCAGGACGTGGCCTGGAGTGCAGCTGCTCAAATCAAATGCCATGTGTCACAGCAAGCCCTGTGCCCACTTTGTGCCATCATTCTTGGGGGCTGACCTCTCTGTATGGCCAAGGCCAGGTGGGTAACGAAGAAAAGACTTAATTAGGGTACCACACAGGCCTGTCTCATTTGATGCCCTGCATTAATCAGGGCCTGGGGAGAGTTTTCTCCACCTGCTATTTGAAGTGAGCTGTGCAGCCGGGAAGAGAAACAACCAGCACTGTGTGCTGACACCACTGCGTTACCATCCATCAGCTGCTCCACGGTACCCACGGGGATGGCTCTGGCTGGCAGCAGGCAAATGGCTGGGGAGCAGCATAACAGGGTGAGGTGGGCACTGTTGGCAGGGGAAGGGGCTTTGCTGGTGGGACATGGGGATGCTCAAGAGGTTTTAACGTAGATCTGAGATGGATAAATGTAATTTTTTTTTTTTTCTGTTACCTTTGCCAGGCCAGGCCACTGCTTGGACCATGTAGCAGGTGAGCCATGATGCCAGGGGAGCAAGGCTGGGGAGCTTGGGGACACATTTGATGGCATTTCTAGCTTGCTTCGTCCCTCTGAGCCCCCGCGGATGTGTGGCTGGAGGTCCCTGGCAGTTTTGGGCAGCAGCCGCGCCTGTTGCCACGGGTAAAACTTTTCCTCTGCGAAATGCGCTTGGCTGCAGCTTGTGTCTGGCAGGTACCGAAGGTGGGGCTCCCCTGAGACCCCCTCCGTGGGAATGGCGCAGCCAGCAGGCGGGATGTCCCCGGGATGTCCCCGGCATGTCCCGCCCGGCGCCGGGGGCAGCCAGGGCCACCCCCACCCCCCGCGGCCCTTTGTCGCCACCTAGTGGAAACACGAAGCAGCGACCGGGCCCAGGCTGCACGGCACGCCTGGGACACTCTCTCCTCACCTAGGGTCTCTGGGGGGGGTCTCCCCGGGGCAGGTCACCCATCCTGCCTGGCTTTTGGGGAGCCGCATCTGCCTGGCAGCCCAGCTCCCTCCCAGCCCGAGGCAGCGGCAGCCGGGCGAGGTGTCCCCAGCGCTGCCAGGCTGGGGAGAAGCACAGGGGACGAGTTTCTGCTGTGCCAGAAACTGTGAATCCTTGGCAAATCCCTCCTGGGGTCTCTACTAAACCATCTAAATTCATTTTAACTGTGGAATTAGATCAATGTTCCCAAGCTGCAGACATGCTGCAACAAGCGACAGCCATAAAAGCACCAAAAATACATTTACTCCACCAACAGAGCTGTTGAACCTGCTCTTTTGGCCGAATTACTCATTGATGCTGCTCTGCAGACCTCCCTTGGCCCTGAAATTTCTGACGGTACCTGCAGAAGATCAGGGCTGTGCTGTGCTGCTGGGACAGCCTTACAACGTGGTGTATCCCCAGGAAAAGGCTGGCCTTGCTGTCACTCTGGCATCCTCCTGCCCACTGCCAGGGCTGCCCAGAGGTCCTGACCACAGGTGGGATATAAGGGAACAGCCCAGCCTAAATGCTGGCATCTACAGTCCCCTGGCTACCCTCCTCCCTGCAACATCCCTGGCCCTTTATGGCCACAACAGCAGCTGGCAGGGTCGGGCCGTATCCAGACCTGCTCAATGGTGCATGGATTAACGCAGTGCAGCAGGCAGTGTTGGTTCTCACTTGTCTGCACACAGGTGCTGTGCTCCTTCCCCCAAACACCGGGTCCTGCTGCATCCTCAGAGGTGCCAGCACCAGGAACAACCTGCCAGAGCTGAGCACACTGCTGGGAGAGAAGATGGAGTACAGGCCATACCAAGATGTCCCCTGTCAGGACTAGGAACCGAGACTGGCCAGTTGCCAGCCCAGCCCTTTGCTGATCCCACCGCTGACATTATGTTATTAGACACATGCAGTGTCCTGACTGCCAAAACTGCCCCTGGCTGAAGCAACAGTTGTCCCTTTCCCATGGCAAACCAGCCCCCTGCTGGGCACGAAGCAAGGCCAACCCCAGCACTAGCAGCAGATCTGTACGAGCAATGATAATATGGGATTTTGTTGCATCGTCACACGCAGGCAGAATAAGGAGGGAACAATTAGCTCTTGGTTCAGATAAAGATTTCTGCCAGGTCTCTACTTCCTCCATCTCCATCACCCTGCATCCCCATGGGCCACCCCGAGTCTGTGCTGCTGCTTCCCCCGGGCACTCGGTAACAGCTCCTGCAGGATGCAGTCAGTGGTTCATGAGCCTGATGTTACTATTTCACATGCAGAGTCCAGCTGCCCTATACAAGGGGTTTCCCCAGGCAGGATCCCCACCTGCCTGGGTATGTGACCAGGGATGGAACGTGGGCAGTGTCCCCCTCTGTTCCAGCTCCATCCCTCCCCATACTGACTGATGGTGGCAGGCTCTCCACAGGCTGGCTTTCTCCTGGAGAGGTTGACTGATCCCATCATCACCCCTCAGTGAGTGCCCTCAGCTACGACTGCCCACCTGGAACTGCCTCTCCTCACCCAGCAAAGGAAAAAGAGGTACTACGACAGCCCAGGAGCCAGGTATGTTGCCTCACCCACAATGTCTCCATTGCTTTCAGGTATCACTGAGCAACCCAGGGGTGTCTCCTCAACGGCAGCTGCATTTATTGAGAGTTTGGTGGGGCTTTTTTCCTTTAGGGCTCCCTAGCATCTTGCATTCTCCAAGTTAGGGTTTCTCTCAAGCATGCCTGAGAAGGGCAAACGGCTATAGCCACAGACACGTGAGTCAGGAGCCCCCAGGAGCTGGCTGGATGCCCACTTTGAAAGTGGGAGAGGGTGTAAGGCAGCGGGGAAGCCCCAGCAATAGAGGCCACTCATGTCCTTGGGGGACCACCACTCAGGCCTGCCAGCAGACTGGCAAGTTAAACAGGGGTGCTGCATTCCTGGGGTCATCCTACCCCAAATTTATAGCCACTGGGGTAAAACTCCACAGGGAGAAAGCTGGTGTCTTCTTTCAGTGACTGAACTCGGAAGCACTCATCAGGCGAGCACAGGTTTATTTTTTCTGCAGCGTTGGGTCCTTTGTCCCTGCCGGGAGCCACTGGAAGGTGGCAGCTGCAGGGTGCTCCTGTGCCAGCCGCAGCTGCAGCAGCTGCACACCGACCAGCTCCTGGGGGTGCTCCTTCAGGCTGGCCGAGGGGGCTTCGTGCCCCCCAGGGCTGGGAAGGAGGTGCCGGGGGGGAGTGCGGGGGGCGGGGGGGAGGGCAGAGGCAGCGCTGGGGAGGCCCCAGCCCCCTCCCTTTGCCAAGGCCAAAAGGAGAAAGCGTGCTCGGGCTGAGCTGCATCCCCGGAGCCCAACTGCCGCAGAGCCGGCCTGCGAAGCCTGTCCCGACGGCGTGCAAAGGGGCTGGCAGGCCCGATCCCAGCCCCGGGACCCCCGGTCCCTAGTCCCCCCTGCTCCGCTGCCGGGACCCCCGCCCCCCCGCTGCCGGGCCTCCCGCCCCCCCCCTGCCGCGCTCCCGGGATCCCCAAGCCCAGGACCCCCGGCCCAGGGGACCCCCGACCCCGTCCCAGTTCCCCCACGTGTCCCGCCGCTCGCCACGTGCTCTCCCGCGGCCCCGGCCACGCCCACCCTCAGCTAAGCTCCGCCGCCCAATCAGGGCGCAAGCGCCGAGCTACCGCCCTCTCATTGGCTAACGCCGATTACTCTCGGGCGGGCAGCGCGTCTCCGCGCTCTCGCCCCCCACCTCACTGCCTCGCTCTCGCCGGCGGCTGTAAGGCGCTTTCCCGTTGGCTGATCGCAAACCGCCAGAGATTGGCAGAGAGGCTCGAAGGGCGGAGGCGGCGATTGGCCGGGCGGCGCGCCACGCGCGGCGATTGGCTGAAGCGGGGGCGGAGGGGGCGTGGCGTGGCGGAGGGCTAGGCAAGCGAGCGGAAGGGGCCTGCGCTCCCTCTTTCGTTTCAGTCCCCGGTCCGGGTCGCCAGCGCCTCGCCGCCGCTCCCGCCGCCCGCCCGGGGCCCGCTCCGTTCCTTGCTGCCGCCCCGCCGGCCGTGCCCAGCGCCCTCCTGAACTAGCTCGGCCGCCGCCCCTGCGCCGCCAGGCACCGCCGCCATCATGGTGAAGATCGCCAAGGTGAGGGCGCCGGGCGGGGCGGCGCGCAGCCGCCGGGCGGGAAGCGGAGCGGCCGCCGCCGTGGCGGGCGGCGGGCGGATGGTGATGGGTTGGGAGCGGGGGGCGCCGGGCCGCCCGCCCGCCGCCGGTTCCACGGGCCGCGCGGCCGTTTGCAGGCCTCCCCTCCCGCACCATGAAGATGGCGGCGGGGGGCGGGGCCGCGGCCGCGCGTTCGGGGGGGCGGCTTTGGGCATCGGCCCGGCCCGTTCCCCGCCGCGGTGGCGCGCGCGGAGGCCCGGCCGCGGGCGGGGGGAGGGGGCCGCGATCGGGGCCGGAGGAGGGGGAGGGGGGCACCTCGGCGCGCGCAGCCCGGGGGGGGGGGGGGGCGGGGCTACACCGTACTGCGCGGCCACGTGGTGCGCCGGGGAGAGCGAGCACGTGGGAGCGCGCGGCGCCCCCCGCCCGCCCCGGGAGGGCCCCATTGCCCCGGTCCGGGGGCGGCGATACCGGGCCGGGGCGGCGGGATCGTGGCTGTGCCGCTCGCTCCTCGGCGGGGAAGGTGGGGGTGGCGAGGGGGCGAATGCCGCCTAACAGCCCGCGCTCTTTTTCAGACTCCCAAGAATCAGATCAAACAGAAAAAAATGGCTCCTCCCCCCAAAAAGGTGGAGGAGAGCGAGGAAGAGGAGTCCTCGGAGCTGGAGGAAAGCAGCGGGGAGGAGGTAAGGGGCCGGGCACGTGCCGCAGGTGTCACAAGGGCTGGGGGTGCACTGGGTTTGACAGGGGGTCGATGTTAACAGCCAGCCGGTGCCTGTCGGTTACCTGCGGCTGCAGCATAAACCTGATGTCACAAGAGAAAAGGGACGTGGGGAAAACTCGCGCGGGAGGTAGGTCTGGGCTTCCAGGCTTTGGGAGGGCTGCGGGGCTCTTAGAGCTGCCCTGGGGTGACGACGATCGGCAGTAAGTGACTTGCCACACACAAGTAATAAGCCAGACTGAAAATTTCAAGCTACCAAATGCCCCTAGGGAGATTACTGGTCTTGCTTCGGGACCAGGGAGTTTGGAGATGCTTTAATGTTCCATAAGTTGTGAAAAACTTGAAAAAGCTGGTTTTGAGCCTTAGGAAGTTTAACAGAATAGGCAACTAAGGTCATTGAGCGGAAACAAAGTCTGTCAGAAGGATAGGCTTTAGGTTGCAGTTCCCATATATTAGCCTCGTCGTTTAGAGGGCCAGCATGTCTTACACTAGGGTGTATTTCAGGTGATCCCTCAGAAGAAACAACAAAAAGCAGCAGTTACACCAGCCAAGAAGGCTGCTACCCCTGCAAAGAAGGTCGCTACTCCTGCAAAAAAGGCAGTTACACCTGCCAAGAAGGCTGTGGCTACTCCGGCTAAAAAGGCTGTGGCTACTCCAGCTAAAAAGGCTGCCATCCTAACCAAAGGAGCGAAAAATGGAAAGAATGCCAAGAAGGAGGAGAGTGAGGAGGAAGATGAAGATGATGAGGAAGATGATGAGGAGGAGGAGGAAGAAGATGAAGAAGATTCTGGTAAGTTAATTTTGAAATACGTATCCATTCTTGCATAAGTGGACTGAAGCTGGTCCAGTCAGGTTGCTGAATTTGAATACCTTTGGGATTGAAAGTTTAGTATGATTTAATAGTTGTGAGAAGGGGCTTCATTGATTAAAAGGTGGTGAGGAAGGAAAGGGGGGTAATCGGTGACGTTTGGAGAAGAACTTGGGCTGCAGCTGTGTTATGTTGCGGCATGTGAAGCATCTTCTAGTTTTCTGACTGTCCTTTCCTGAACTTAGCCAAAATCTCCTGAAAGAAAAGTAATTTTACTAGTAGTTTGAAGGCTGAGTGGTGTGGGTAAATGCTTGCTGTATTGTTGGTGCAGATGAGGAAGAGGAACCACCAATGCCTGTGAAGCCTGCAGCCAAAAAACCTGCAGCAGTACCAGCCAAAAAGCCTGCAGTTGTGCCAGTAAAACAAGAATCTGAAGAAGAGGACGAGGATGAAGATGAGGATGACGATGATGAGGAAGATGATGGTAAGTGAGATTAAGGAAAACTTTGCAGTGCTCAGCTGATTTTAGATGAATGCTGTTGTCCATTAAATGTGGCTGAGTGGGTGTTTATTTAGCTTGGTTGCTGGTTAAACTCTTGGGGAACAGGTACTGTTTTTTAATGCAACAAAGAGGGAGAGCCAGCTTTTATAAACACTATAAATATATTAAACCTGTTTCATGAGAACATACAAACTTAAGGAAGCATGAAAACCACTATTGTATTTCACAAGATTTTCTTTTCTTGGTCTCAAAAGGGGCTTGATCTTGAACGTGTCTGAAATCTTGTGCTCAATTTGTTTCAGAGTCTGAAGATGATGAGGCCATGGACACAACCCCCGTTCAAGTGAAAAAACTTACTCCAGCAAAGGCTGCACCAGTGAAAGCCAAGGCAGACTCTGAAGATGAGGAAGATGAAGAAGATGAGGATGAAGATGAGGAGGATGAGGATGAGGATGAAGAGGATGCCGAGGAGGAAAGTGAGGATGAAAGTGAGTTTAAATGTTTTTGAGATCATAACTGTCTTAAGAGGAAAGATTCATGAGAAAAATCTTTGTCTGTCATGGTCTTTTGGGCTGAGAAATAGTTGTTGTAGTGATGAGAGAAGGTCCCGTGTATGACTGGTGTGAAAATTATTGCTCCTGTATTGATCCAGTATAGGAGAAGTTGTTCTGTATTTTTCATGGTGTGTGTTCTTTTACCACAGAACCTGTCAAGGAAGCACCTGGAAAGAGGAAGAAAGAAATGGCCAATAAAAGTGCACCAGAGGCCAAGAAAAAGAAAACAGACGGTAGGTGATGTGGGATCATCAAGCAGTGCTTGTTTCATGGACTGTTACTGGGACAGTGCATAGCTGTGAAGGAACAGGATGCTGGTACATAACTGAAGGGACAGGTTTTTTCCAGCACAAATGATGATTATAAGGGACTTAATGCTGAAGTGTGATGTCACTTTAGAGCAGAAACTGATGTGCTAAAGCTTTCCGGAGTCCGGCTTCTTAAAAAAAAATAAAATAACCACAACCTGCCTTAAAACCCCAGATTCTGATTATCTTTTCATTTAAAGGGCCGACTTCAGCTTTCTCCCTCTTCGTGGGAAATTTGGTCCCCACCAAGGAGTATGAAGAACTGAAGACTGGCATCAAAGACTTCTTTGGGAAGAAGAATATCGAAGTTTTAGATGTCAGAATCGGTGCCTCCAAGTGAGTTCATCAGTAGAACTTAGCTGCCTATTTCTTTTGATTGGCAGGAATTTGTTTGGAGGGGTGTAACTGCTGATGCTAGTTCCCTTCAGGATGCTGGGATGGTTGCTAGGTAATGAATGGAAGCTGGAAGAGAGGCACGGTACTGATAAGTGTATAATACTTGCTTGGTTTGCAGCTTTTTCAGACAGTATTTCCATAAAGGAAGAGCTGCCACTTCAGTTACATAGCTGTTCTCTGCCGTTGTTTTGGTTATGTGGGCTGGTTAGCATTTATTAACAGTCTAACTTGACCAGCGGGGACCTCTCTGGTTTTGGGTTTGTTTGTGTCCCCTGCTACTACAGATGGATCACCTTAAATAGTAAGGTTACCCTTCTTTCAGGCGATTCGGCTATGTAGACTTTTCATCTGCTGAAGATCTGGATAAAGCTCTCCAAATGAATGGAAAGAAGTTAATGGGTTCCGAAGTCAAACTGGAAAAAGCAAAGAGCAAGGAAACAATAAAAGAAAATAAGAAAGGTATGGCCCATAACTCGTAACTGCCTGTGCACATCAATGAAAAGCTGTCATCATCAGGCTGGAGCAGTGTTACTGGTGGCTGCTCTTCTATGCCTTTAAGGCAGATCATCCTGGTTGGAGCTCTGTATCATAAACAGTTTCTCAAATGCTTACATACCGATGGACAAGTTCAGACTGAAATGTCTGGAAATGTGATTCTGAAAAACAGTGTGCATTGGGGGCACTGAGGAGGAGATCTGGTTCTTCCTGAAGTTTTAGGACCTGTTTTCTGAACTTGATGCACTTAAGAGGAGTAGAATGGTAGCCTAATAAACTTCTGTAATAGTTGCTTTTTCAGCTTCTGAAACTGCTTTATTTTCTGCTGGATCAACTCACTGATTCTCACTGATCTGGCAGCATAGATGAGACAGGGGTTTTCGCTGGTAACGTGATAGTAACTTTTTCTCTCTTTGCAGAGAGAGATGCTAGGACACTGTTTGTGAAGAATCTGCCCTACCGCTTAACTGAAGATGAAATAAGAGAGGTGTTTGAAAACGCACAAGAAATCAGAATAGTAATGAACAAGGAGGGGAACAGCAAAGGGTACGTAGCTGAGAGGACTGTTGGATGTTTGCTGTTCCTTAAACTCTTGGCATATTCCAGTAAGCTTGTGTGTTCTTTAGCTTCCTTAAGGAACCTCCTGCAGTAGGTGTACTGAAAATACTTTGAAGCCTTTTTCTTGACGTCCTTCCCCCTCCTTGTTCATGAACTTAGTCATTCCTGGAAGGAAGCATTTGCTTATGTTCTTCTCTGTGCTGTAGGATGGCCTATGTTGAATTTAAATCAGAAGCTGAGGCAAACAAAGCTCTGGAGGAGAAGCAGGGCACCGAGATTGATGGTCGTGCCATGGTCATTGACTTCACTGGTGAGAAGAGTCATCAAGAACATCAGAAAGGTACTTTTCTAGACCAATAGCATGCATACAAATGACATACACAAGATTTAATTCTACTTGGTTCAGAAGTAGATTAGCTTGAAGTACTGCAGGAAAATGGTATCGGGAAGGGACCTTTTGCCTGACTTGTACTCTGCATCCTGTGCATTTCATGTCTACTGCATGATTCGAGACAAGGGGGGGCAGCTAGTGTAGGTGACCAAAACAGCGTTGCGGTTGGCCTTGTGCCTCACCTTGAGGTGAGGAGGGGGCAACAACTACTCTTACCCTAGAAGAGTGTCTTGTGACTAGAGGAAGAGAGCTCTTCTTCCAAACTGGCACTTACAGCACTGAGTTTTCTCCGTAGGAGGTGGAGAGAGGGAGTCAAAGACCCTAATTGTCAACAACCTCTCCTACGCTGCTTCAGAAGAGACTCTCCAGGAACTGTTTAAGAAAGCTTCTTCCATCAAGATGCCACAGAACAACCAGGGCAGGCCTAAAGGGTACGTTGTGCCAGACTCCTGAGTTGGCACTGTGAATGACTTGCCTCTTGTCCTCTCAGGCTGACTGAAATCTTCTCCTCCAAATAGGTATGCATTTGTAGAATTTCCCACAACTGAGGATGCTAAAGAGGCATTGAATTCCTATAACAACACAGAGATTGAAGGCAGAGCAATCAGACTGGAATTTAGTTCACCAGCATGGCAGAAAGGGAACATGAATGCAAGAGGAGGGTTTAATCGTAAGTGTTCCATGTTTGATCATTTGATCTTGAGATACCTGTGGGCAGGAGTGTACCGTTCATGGAAACATAGGGCTGCTTTAAAAAAAAAAAACACCAAACCACAAGGCATGCCTGTGGAGTGAAAGACTGGCATCTTGAGTGAATGGGCTGGATATGATGACTGATTATCTGAAATGCTGATGAAAAAATTGCCTAAGTCCTCTAGATAGTCAAGTGCTGATCCAGCAGTGTCTGTCCTGTTAGTATCCCTATTGATAAGATGCAGGCATCTATTTAAAAAAAGAAAGGGGGAGCGGGGGAGAATTATTTTGACAGTACCAGGCTGGTTGGTGGGAGATACTTTGATGTCAGGTTCTAACTGCAGTCCTGAAAAAGTTTTCAAGGACTTCTTTAAGTACCTGAGCTGTTCCTTCAAAACAAACCCCTTAGACCTGTGAGCTGTTCCAGGGGCCAGTAATGCAAGCTGGATGTGATGTTAAGAAACTGATGGTTGCCTTCCTCAAGCTTACTGATCTCTGAATTTTTCTCTTACCTCAGAACAAAGCAAAACGTTGTTTGTCAGAGGCCTTTCTGAGGACACCACAGAGGAGACACTAAAAGAATCATTTGAAGGCTCTATAAGTGCTAGAATAGTCACAGATAGAGACACTGGATCATCTAAAGGGTATGTTTAATGCCACCTGGCATGATTTTAGTTGCTACAAAGAGCATCACTTCAGCAGGTTTGTACATCTTGGGGTGTTTCTCGTGTTCATGCGGGTGATTCTTTGAAGCTAGTAAATCGCATGGAACCAGGGGACAGGCTTACAGCTTCGGCTCTGGTCGTGGCGGGCAGCGTGTGCTCACTTCTCAATGAGCTCCTTCCTGCCAACAAATCCGTGGCAGCCTATGGATTCGCACGAGAAGAATATTAACTGTGCAGTACTGGCAAACTCGCAATGGGCTTCCATCGATTGTGATTAGCCACTGCTGTTTGACAAGTTAACGTGGCCCTGGTCCCTGTGTGGCTGCAGAAGCGTGGGTGTTTGTTTCTGACAGGATAAAGCACCCGTAGGTGGTGCTACGGCTGGTGGAGTTTTGACTGTCTCTCTCTGAACCCTTTTCCTAGGTTTGGATTTGTGGACTTCAGCTCCCCAGAAGATGCCAAAGCAGCTAAAGAAGCCATGGAGGATGGAGAGATAGATGGAAATAAAGTGATCCTTGACTTTGCCAAGCCAAAGGGTGAATTTCAACGTGGCGGTGGTTTTGGTGGTGGATTTGGTGGTCGTGGTGGCAGAGGAGGAGGCCGAGGAGGAAGAGGTGGATTTGGTGGCAGAGGTGGTGGCAGAGGATTTGGAGGTAAGAAGAAGCAAGTGCTGCTGTTCTAAGGGGAGGGGGTGTGCTCAAAAACAACCCAAAGCCATTCTTGGGTTTATGGTGTGGTGCCACCACAGAGTGCTTGATGTGAATTTGTTTTCATGTGTGTGCCGGGATGGGTTTGGAAGGGCGGTGGTGTCTGTGCAGGGGTGCCTGTAACTCTGCTTCTTGTAATAATTTTCTTTCTAGGTAGAGGAGGTGGCTTCCGAGGAGGCAGAGGAGGAGGTGGAGATCACAAGCCACAAGGGAAGAAGATAAAGTTTGAATAAACTTCCCCTTTCCTTTCCCTTCTCCTGCTCTCTGAGACTATCTGAAAGGACTCCGGGGGTTTTTATTCTCCTTTGATCTTGGCGGAGCCTTCGGAGGACATTCCAAGATGCGAAGCAGTACTGTGAGCCACTTGGAAGATACGATTTTCATTTCAAGGAAGAGAGAGCAAGCCATTTTGACTGCTTGCCCATTCAAACGGAACTTTTTAAAAAAATGAGCGATAGATGTGGGAATTTTCCCTCTTGTCTGTGAGTTGTCTTGAATTTATAATGTTTTACCCATGTACAAAAATATTTTTTTTTCCTATAAACTTCTGTAGCATTTTTGCTGTAAAAATGCAGAATGTTTTATCATTTGTGCTTCAGCACCCTGTCTTGGACAGATTAAAAGGACCTAAACTGGTTCGTGTTACTTCTGTGCCACTAAATGAAGCAGGGCTGTGAGAAATGTCTGTCTTGAACCTTTTCTCCCTTAATGTCCCAGGCAGCAGCTAGTGTCCTGCTTTGCTGTAACCTGTGTCAGCACCCAAATAACATACGTGTGCTATGTTTAACGTGCTTGCAAGAATAGGGGAGGAGAATATGATTGGTAAGGTAAGCCCTGTGACCACAACCATGGTGGTTTGTTTTTGGTTTTTTTTTTACTGAAGATGTATGTGATGTTGCATGCTAGCCACTTGGGTTTTTTTACTCTCTTTTTTACAAATGAGTAAATTGGATCTTGTACCAAGGCCCTGCAGCTCAGTCACCCTTTCCTACAGACACTGTGTTTTGTGCTTCGTTCCAAATTGTCTTCTCTTGTCTTGTCCTCCCTAAGTGTGATTGCAGATGCATTGAAACAGGGGCTTGGGGAAAGGAGCCGCTTGTTGCCTTGACCCACACGTATGCCTTTGGGTGTTCATCAGGCTTGGTGAGGGTGACTGCTTCCACTGGAGTGGGGATGAAGGTGGTAGGTCCTGTCTGCAGTAGTCACTGGCCTCTTCCAGCTAGTCACTTGGCTGGTGTCCTGCAGTGGCGGTTGGGGGACAGCAGTGCTCTTGAGTGCCTGCAAGCTGTGGGTGCAGAAACCCTCGGCCGGGCTGTGGGATTCTGCTTCCCAGGGAGCAGGCACTGACCTTGACCCTCAGTTCTGGCTGTGGGTGCAGCCAGCTCACCCCTCCTGGTGTATTTTGGCACCACGGGGACCTGTCACAGCCCCTCGAACACTGCTGGGTATGGATTCCTAATGCGCAGCCCCTGCAGGGGGAAAAAGGGTTCTGTGCAGGTAAAAAGGTTTATATACTGCGGGGGTAGGGTTGCCTTTGGCTTCGCTTCTCGCCGGACCCCTGAGGAGGGGTTTGTGCGTCGGTCCCCCCCGTCGCGGAGGGCGCGGGGGCTCCTCCAGCCCTGGGCATCAGCCATCTTAGAGCGGCGCCCGAGCCCCGGCGGCAAATGGTCGGAGGGCGGCGGCGGCGGGACCGGCCGCCAGGGGGCAGCACTCGCCCGCGCAGCCGGGTGCCGCCAGGGGGCAGCACCAGCCCGCGCAGCCGGGCCGGGGCCAGGGCCGGGCCGAGGGGTCGGTGAGGGGCCGGGTCCCAGGGGCTCCGCACCCGCCTGGGGGTGTGTGTGGATGGCAGTGGATGTCGTGCGCAGTGCCCCGGATCCTGCATGGCTCGGAGGCCTCCCCCGTGTGAGGGAAGCTGAGTTGGGGGCTGCAGCATCCTTCCTATCCGTGCTGTCACTTGCATCCTTGTCCCCAGCTGTGCCCCATGGAGCCCAGCTGCACTGTAACACTGGGGCCCTGTTCCCACTCTGGGGCTCTGGATCCTTGGCTGGAGCATTTGCTTGCACCTTGGTACCCTGCCACAGCTGGAGGAGGCAGCCCTGGGGCAGGTCACACTGCAGAGGAGAAGGGCAAAAGCATCCACAAGTGTATCTGCTCAGCGTTTGCCTTGTGTCCCACCTGTGAAGTGTTTGGTGCCATGGGCAAGCTGGCCCTGGTGGCAGGTGGTCCAGCCTGCCATATCCAGCGTGTCCTGGTCCCCCTTGCTGGCCTCTCTGCTCCCCATCACCCTGTTGAGGAGCCAGCCCTGAAACCGAGCCCCCAGTGCCCAAACACTGAGGTGAGACCCGTGGGCTCATCCATGGCTTTCCTCTTCACCCCCCAGGTCCATACCTGATGCGGGTTTGTCCCTGTGGATGTGGCTTGCTCTGCTCTGGGGTCACTGCTGCCCCATGGCCTGTGTATCCTACTGCGCTATGGAGAGGGGATGTCAGGCTATGGAGAGGGGATGTCAGGCGGTGGTGGTGGTGGTGGTGGGAAAAGGCAATGAGCCAGGTCCTGCCATGGAGAGCGTGACAGAGGCAGCAAGGTGGCGATCTCCTTCAGCATAAGGAGAGAGGGTGTTCAAACAAAACAGGTGAGTTTCCAAACCTGCTGTATGTAGCAGCTCTTCCCAGGGAGGGTGAGGTGAGGTGCTCCTCACTCCAGGGCACCAGCACAATCTGAAGTTCAGCTGGAGATTTCAAATGCAGCTGGAGGAATGCACGGAAGAGAGAAAACATCCACCGGCTCTTGTTAAACGCCATGCCAGGCTCTGCAAGGAAGCTGTGCCAAGCTGGAGCAGGGCAGCCACAGCCCTGAAATGCCACACCAGGCAGCGGTTTTGCCACTGGATCCCATTGCCAGGTTTCATTCCCAACCAGCCAGGCTGACTGGGCCAGCAGAAACCTGCTAGCAGTGACATGAGGTGAGGGCTTGTGGGTTTTTTTCCTTCTTCTTTCAACCTTTATTTAGAAACTAGAATGTTCACCAAATCTACAAGATTTCTCTGTACAGGTCCCACCAGGTGAAGAACAGCAGCGAGAGATTTCTGCGCGCAGCCCTGGCTCACCGTATGCACCGCTACGGAGGGCGAGAGCTGTCCCTGCGTATAGGATAAATACACAGCTAACGTACTGTACCTGACATAAATTATGGAGGTGTCAATTTGGATTTCTGAACTCACTCCTGTTGGAAGGAGGGAGGGGACGGGAAAGCAGAGTGTTGTGTGCCGAAAATGCCCCTGGGGCAAGTCTCTGCCCTGCACTGCTGGCACTTGCCCCAGGGATGCGGTGCTGCTGGGTGCATCCTAAATCAAATTTCACAGTATTGCCACTAGCCCCAGTACCAAGGGCCGAGCCCTGGGCAGCAGTGGGCTCTTTCTCTTCCTCCTTTCCAAATCTGCGACTGGGCAGATGAGGGACACTGGCCAAGAGGTTGTGGGGCTTGGCAGGAGGGTGCCTTTTCTGGCTGGTTTATAGGCCCTTTTTTTTTTTTTTTTTTTTTTTTTCTTCCTTGTTTTCTAACCTGGGGAACATACAGACTTGGAGTAAATGAAACAGGCCCATTTCCAAAACACATTCAAAAAAGGAAAGAAAAAAAAAAAAGGCACTGCACAGGGGGACCTTTGAGGTAGTCAATATTTTTTCCCTTCAATGTCTGGCACCAGAGAGGGAGAGAGAGGGAATGCACGCATGCCACGTTTCACTGTGCGTGGTCAGGGCCACGGATGGGGTTGTACATGTTCGTACATGACATGGACATCTGTGTGCGCAGAGCATGTGCCTGGGAGCTGGCATGCCAGGGCCTGTGCATGCGTGTGGCTTTGCACATGCCTGTGGCTTTGCTGACACCTGCGGTTGGTGGCTGGAGAGCATCTGTGGCCACATGTCTCTCTGTGTTGGGGGGGGTGTCCATCACAACAGCTGGCTTGGGGCTCCCCCTGACAGCTCCAGTGGTCCTTTCAGCCCAAAGAAAGAGGGCCATGTCTTGTGGTACCACTCCTTGTCATGCTTCTGAGCCTCATCCTGTAGAACACTGCAACAGCCCTGAGAGGGGCAGATACGGTGTGAAACACCAGCTCTCCTTCACCTTGTCCCGTTGGACCCTGCTCTGTGTACCAGGCCAGGACCGATACTCTCCAACCTGCCCTGGAACATCGTGCTTGCTGCAAAACCAGGGCTGAGCCTGAAGCAGCCATGCATGTGGTCTTTGGGGTCTGTTGTCCCCTTCTGAGGCAACCCCATCAGGGCAGCCCAGCTGCAAGGAGAGGGTCTCCCTGCAGCGAGCCCCCAGGGTGCCTGCACCCAAGCTGGGGTCCCAGGTGCTTTGGGGCCACTCCAGCTGGGGCTGATCAAGTTTCTCTGCCTCTTTCTTGGCTGTGGGCAAGGGCAGCCTGCCTCGTCCCTTCCCTTTCCTGCCAGGAGGAACAAATCCCTGAGGAATTCCAGCTGGGTACATTCCTCTGAGTGCACGCACAGCAAGGCTGGCAGAGGGGCTGTGTGGCTGAGCGCAGCCCATGCTGGTGCTGGGAGCCACCACTGTCTGGGACCCTCTATCAGGGACAAAGACCCCAGTTCCCCAACTGCCTGGCTGAAACCCCAAGGGGGGCTCAGGATCCAGCCTCAGAGGAGAGCCCCTTCCCCAGCTGCACAGTGAGGACTTTGGCAGGGGCAAACCCAATGCACACAGAGTCGATGTCACTAAAACCTCACATGGAGGAGAAACTTGAAATAACAAACAAAATCCCCTTGACTTTTGAGCTGTCGGGGGCTCACACACTTGTAAACTGCTCAGCTCCCTTGAAGCACTTTCCCTGGATAGCCAGACCCTGAACATCTCCAAAAAATGCCTGTGTCACATTCCCTCTCTGCCTCCCCCCCACCCCGTATTTCATCATACTCTGGTGGAGGTGGTACCTAAAGCAGAGCTCTGCCCTCCCTCCCTCTCTCTCTTCATTTTGTGCTAGATTTGTTGTGTTGTGTTTTTTTTCCCCTCTCCTTTTTCATCAACCCCCAACCCAGCTGGAGATAAGTGAACCACATTACAGTACAGGAACAAACACCATCACAAACCCTGCCCATGAGTGCAGTCTCTGCCCCGGAGGAACATGCCCCGCAGAGGACTCGTGTGCCACCAGCAGAGACTCACCCCATCCTGGAGCAGGGATCGGTTGTCCCAGCCCCTCCAGTCCCAGCTCTCCAGAGAGACTGAGCTAAAGGACATTGAGTTTTCTCGAGCATGTCAAGTTACTATGGACCAAGTCCCACATTTGGAGCAACTCTGGAGGCAGCAGTTTATGAACCACCAACATACTCCGGAAGAAACATGGCTCCTTGTTCATCTTGCTGTTCTTGTTCTTCACAATGCCAAAAGTTTTGAAGCCCTCGTGCCCAATGGGTGACACTTTTAGGATCTCCAAGCACATCCCTAGGAAGACATCGTCAATGGGGTACAGCTCCAGTGTCTCCGAGGTCTTGTGCAGCCTCTTGGCTAGGGGTCCATCCATGATGAAGCCCCCACCCCCTGCATAGGGTGGGTAGTTACTTTTGTTGTAGAGGGCGCTGGGGATGTAGTACTTGTTCTCCTTCTTCCGGATCGGCCTGGCCTTGTAGAGGACATCCCCAACAAAGAGGTCCTCTCCCTCCTTCTTGTCCTCCAGGAACTCCAGGATGTTGCTGGGACTCACAAACACATCGTCATCACCTTTGAAGATGAAGCGGACATTGTCACAGTAGATGTTCAGCCACTTCAGGAAATGGACTTCTTTGAGGGTGAGGTTGAAGAAGCTGTCCAGGAAATCCCACTGCAAGATGTCCCCATAGATATGGTTCTCGTAATCCAGCAGTTTCTGGTAGTTGGCTCTCTCCTCCTCCTTGGAAGCCGTGCCCAGCAAGAACAACGTCCTGATCCTCTTGCCGTCCACATCCTTCTCCTGGCCCCAGGTCCTCCGGATGGCCTCACGGCGGTCGTGCTGCGTAATGATAGACTTGACCACGATGAGCAGGTAGATGTCTCCGCTGCATTTCTCAGGGTGGTTGATCAGCATGGGAAAGTAGCGGCAGTGCCGATAGAGGAGGAACTGCTGGAAGTTGGGCTCCAGCCCTTTGAACCAGTCCACCTTGCTGAAGTTCTGGTTGGCTGAGCAGTTGGTAGTGGTGACATCCCAGGATTTCACTTGCTTTGCCATCACACTCTCCTCTTTCACAGGAGCTTTTTCCTTCTTGCTCTTCCAGAAAGTGCTGGTGAAGGAGAAGGAGTTGTCCCTCTTCTGCATTTTCAGGGCCTCTGGGGTGGGCAGGTCTTTCTGCTGCTGGCCCTGCATGAACTGACTGGGGGCCATTCCCCGTTGCAGCACCGTCACTGTGATCACCAGCAAGAAGGAGAGGCAAACAGTTTTGTAGATGGTCTTCTTCCTAAAGGGATAAGACAGGGAGTTAAGGAGAGGAAACTGCAGGCTGCAAGAAGCTTGCCTGCAAAAGCACCTCCTGGAGAGGTCATGGAATGCTCATAATCTGTGTCCCATCACCTGATGGGCAGCAGCCTTGTGGGAAGAGCTGTGGGACACCATACACGCTCTTCCCACCTGCATCCTGCTTGCTTGCAGGGCAGCTCGGGGGCCACGCTTAACCACAGGGACAGGCACAAGGCATATAGCAAGTGGCTGCGGTATCATCTGGCAACCCCATATCTGTGCAAAGAGCTGGGAAGGGTTCACCGGGAAGAAGATAAGGCAGGGGGGAGGGACGCAAGGGGAGAGAGAGATATGAAGTCAGGATGAGAGCTCCCGTGAAGAGCTGTTTTGGAGAGAAGTCCTGAAGAAAGCTCTGTTTCAGACATCTGAAAATTGCAGTTTAGGACAAGAGCAGAAGGGAATTATCTTTTCCATGGAAATGTTAATTCCAAAATACAGGCATACTGCCTATGGCTGTAGACTGGCATCCTATGGCCCTAGACTGGCATCACAGGTCACGCAACACTGAGAAACCAGAGCTGAGAAGACCACAGGAGTCAAAATGAAACAGTCATTGCTGTTTCGTTTCAAAATGGCAGATCAGGACCAAAAAAAATCACCACTTAAGGCGAACTTCAGGGTTCAGTGGGGAAGAGATGTCCTTAGCCCTGCAACCACCTTGGGAATCAGCATTTCTGGGGGCACTGCTGGGTGTTTGGCCAGTTCTCAGGACCTGTTGCTTCACTTTGTGGTGATAAGGAGCAGTAGATGCACTGCAGATTTGGGGGCAGATGTTCCCAGCCTGCAGCAAACCAGATACCTGCACATCCAGGGTGTGTGGAGGGCTGGGGGTGGTAGATCAAACGCTGCCCTCCCCTGCTGCAGACCCATCACCAGGGGAAGTTGCTGGCTCATGGGACAAACCCTGGTGCTCACCAGGGGCTTGAGCAGGATCCTCGTGCCGTCCTTGGGACAGCAGGAGGGCTGCACTCAGAGACAACTGATGCACTGAATGCCACCCCGAATACCACCCCAACCTGCTTTTCCACACAGTTAAAGGGGGCTTTCTTGCCCTGCTGCCACAGAGGAGAGGAACTGCTGGCCCTGCCCATCTACACTATGTTGTCCCCAAGTACCTGGCTCTGCTCCACAGCTGGCACATCTGCTCCACTTTCCTGATGTTGCAGTCCTGCTTGCTCCAGCTGCCTTGGCCCATCTCCCTGTGCAAAAGCACACCGGGCATTGGGGGGTGGCAGCTGGGATCCACGTGCCCACCGGGGGTCCTGACAGCTTCCCAAGGGCAGCACCATCTCCACATGGAGGGGACACATGGAGGGGACACGCGAGGTGCTCAGCAGTCCCTGGAGCCCCTTTTCCCTGCCGGGGAGTGAAAGGGACCTCGGCTGGGGAGCCAAAGGAGACAGACGTGGCACCAGTCTCATAGATCCCCTGCACCTGCCCTCTTGGTGACAGAAGCACGTTCCAGCCTGGGTGCCACCCACCAGGGACAGCCCTCAGCCTCCCACTCCCCGTCAGAGCCAGAACCAAGATAGTCTCTACCCAGGCAGATGGCACCTTCACTTTGGAGTAGTCCAGAGAAGGAGCTTGGGGCTGAAATCTGAAACATACAACCCAAGTGTTTTCCAGATAGCTCCCCCCCCCCCCGCCAAAAAAAAAAAAAAAGGAACCTTGAAACTCTCCTGGCCCTGAAGGCTGGATTATGATCAGCACTGCCAGGAAGCTGCTGGGGTTTTGGGGCACAGGCTGCACCAAAGCACCTGCTTGGTGGGACACCCCATATTCCCTTGGGCTCCCCAGGGCAGGGGACTGCAATGCTCTTGGGGACTCCAGCCACACTGAAATGCAGCAGCCCCGAAGGGAAGCAGGGGAACCAGGAGCTTTCAGGAACTCCTGTCTCCAGCTTTGCCCTCAAGCACAAAGAACTTTTCAGCCCCACATTTACGTGGGAAAACTGTGATCGCTAGCGTGGACTGTGAGAGCCAGCGTGGAAATAAGTAATTACTGGTAAATTGATAGATATTCCTCATCTGGTTTTATATGTGGCCACTCATCTGAGACTGATGAGGGAGCAGTTCTGATTAGATCTCACCATTCCCTTAACCCTCTCCAGCCCTGGCCACACAGCTCTAAGCTTATCCTTAGAACCCCTGTGGTCCGATAAAACTTTAACCCCTGCACAGCCAAGCAATTTTTAAAACCTCTCATCAATACCTGGCACTGCAGCAGAAATAACCCTAGTCACCCTTGTATAGTAACCCCAATTGCACCGATCCCATCCGGACACTCAGCCTTGCTCCCACCCCATCCCATCCCATCCTTGCACTCCCCACACCCCAAGGACAACACATGATAAAATACCCAGCCTGAAAGATGGCCAAGGGTTCCCCAGAAGCCATGGGCAAGGAATTACTGATTTAATATTAAAAAAAAAAAAAATTTGCATTGGTGGGGCTGTCACTAACTGGCACGAGTGGGTTCCACCTTTGGCAGGCTCTGCCTGACAAGAGACAGGAGCTCCGTGGAGTCGCTCACCCCCATTACCCTCCTTGGATCACTGCTTTTTATTTCAGTCCAGGCAGAAGACTGCCCTGGGGCTGAGGGGAGATGGAGCTCCTGCTTTTAGTAAGAGGTGGAGGAGGTTGGATAGCCTGGGTACATGTAGGTGTATCAGTGAGGTATTGCACAACAGCACAGAAACTTATTCCTCCCTCCTTCCTCCACCAGACACTGCTCCCCCAGCTCCCACCAGTGCAACGAGCAATTTTTGATTTGTTACAAAAAATTAGTTGGGATTTTTCCTATAAGTCGGACTCGGCAACCCGCAGGGGCACCACCGGGTTCAGCAGGAGCCAGCAGCCCCACGGCCACCTCCTGCCCCACAGAAATCCTGTCCCTGCACTGGCAGAAAAGCAACAGGGACTGGGGGAACCTGAGCCATAGCCACAGGCAATTCCCACATCAAACCAAAGATTCTGGGGGTCAGAAGAGTGGCAATCGCGTGTATCTTCTCTGATCTTGAGTCTTTCTGCTCTGTGGTCTCCTCAGCTGGGAAGTACTTCAGGGGGGAGGAACCGGGTCCTGCTCCCTGGAGACTCCAAGAACCACTGCTTTGCAGGAGGCGAGGGAGCTGTGTTGGCTTTGCTACCATCACAGAGAAATCACCCTGCTGAGCCCCAGTGCCCTGTTCTGGGGCACAACCCCCAGCCAGACCCTGGCAGTGTCCCCAAGAGCCGGCACCGAAGGGCCCAAGGACAGCAGCAACCCGTGTCCATGCCGGCTGGGCTCTCACCGGCGCCAGCTGGGGCTGGCTGGCCCAACCACCAGTGTCAGTGCCACTGAGACAGCTTTGAAAGGGTCCCAACCCACTCCCCTCCTCTTCCCTTTTCTCCACCAGGAAAAGCTCAAAAGCCTCCCTGTGAGATGGCCACGCCACCACCGGCTGTGCCCGGATGGTTAAATATAAATCCCCAAATTAGAGGCGGCCGTTCCCCTTTCAGGTGGTGATGCTGTAGGGCAGGCAAGGCCCTGGGGGACTGGGGCTCTCCGTCCCTGGTCCCCGGAGGCACACAGCCACTTTTGATCCACATGAAAACCTCTTTGATCAGTCAGGGCTATCTATTTATTTGGATTTTTCTGGCCCCTCAATTAGATCCAGTCACGGAGCCGGTGGAGGCACTGCCAGCATAGAGCCCTTTCTGTTGGCGGTGCCAAGGGCTTGGGAGAGGGGATCTTATCTAGGAGCAGATGCTGGGCACCCAAATGTCTCCAAAAGCAGCCTGTGTGCAAGCGCCCAGCAGGGCCCCAGCTCACGGTGGGTGTCCTCCCAGGGTGTCTGGGGACACACGTCCACTTCTTATAAAAGACCTCTGGCTTAAATACAAGGTGGTAAAAACACAGGGCTGGGGGAGAGGCAAGAGCAGGAGCCCTGGATGTCCGTCCCCCCCCCCTCTCCATGGGCACCGTCCCCCAGGCTGGCGCTGCCGTGGGACAGGGACCCCAGGAGCAGGTCTGGCTGCCCCCAGGCGCCGCTCTCCCGGCCACGCCGCCCCCCTCCCCTTCCCAAACCGGCCCTTTGCAGGGAAGGGCTGGGGAAGGCATCCCCAGGGAAAGGCGGGGGGGGGAACCGACCGCCAGCCCTGCCCGGTGGCCCCGTCCCGAGATGGGGCGAGGTTTGCGCTGGGAGCCGACACCCCGGAGAGCCTGGCCCGGGGTACCCCGGCCCGGGGGTTGCGGGGGGAGGGGGACCCGCGGCCGAAAGGAACGTCACTCCTGGGATGGGGACAGACAGACAGGGGACAGACGCCGTCTTTTGTCCCTTCCCCATGCGCACTCTCCTCACCAAAGTTGCCCGTGCCCAGCTATCCGCTCCCGGGGAGCCCCTCGGGAGGGACCCGGTGGGATGGGGACCGGGGAGCCCCTCGGGAGGGACCGGCGGGATGGGGACCGGGGAGCCCCTCGGGAGGGACCCGGCGGGATGGGGACCGGGGAGCCCCTCGGGAGGGACCCGGCGGGATGGGGACCGGGGAGCCCCTCGGGAGGGACCCGGCGGGATGGGGACCGGGGAGCCCCTCGGGAGGGACCCGGCGGGATGGGGACCGGGGAGCCCCTCGGGAGGGACCCGGCGGGATGGGGACCGGGGAGCCCCTCGGGAGGGACCCGGCGGGATGGGGACCGGGGAGCCCCTCGGGAGGGACCCGGCGGGATGGGGACCGGGGAGCCCCTCGGGAGGGACCGGCGGGATGGGGACCGGGGAGCCCCTCGGGAGGGACCCGGCGGGATGGGGACCGGGGAGCCCCCCAGGCTGCGGGCAGGACGCGGCGGCGGGAGCGGAGGTAACGGGGGGCAGCGGGGGGTAACGGGGCAGGAGCAGGCGCGGCCCCCGCTCCCTGCGCTCACTCACCACTGGAACATGCTGGGAGTGGGACGGGGCGGCCGCTCCGCTGCTGGCCGGGGCTGCCCGCGGTCCGGGCGCTGCTTTCTGCCCTCTTCCTCTTCCTCCTCCTCCTCTTCTTTTTCCCAACCCCAAACCTCCCCCCCCCCCCCTTACTTTTTCCCTTTTCCCTCCCCTCGCTCTCCGAGGTGGAGCCAAGAGGGATGGCAAAGCAGGTAGGTTAACTCTTGCCCTGCCCCTCAGCCCCCCCCCCCCCCCACACACACACCGCCCCCCCGCCGGCACGGAGCTCCCCAGCGATGCCGGGGACGGGGTTACGGGTGACACACCGCGCTTCCCCCGGGGACCCTCCGCGCTGCTGATGGGAAACTCACCGGGAGCTGGGAGCTCGCGGAGGGGTGGGGGCGGGTGTGTCCTGTCCTGCCCCACCCCCCCCGGCCCCACCCACCCAAACATCCCCCACCCTGGCACCCCGTAGGGTCTTCTGCAGCCCTCACAGTGCCCTCTGGGTGCATCAGCCCTGCCCCATCGCTGGTAATTGCAAAGGGTCCCAGCTGTGGGAAGGGGATCCCAGAGCTTCACCAGGAGAGGTGCTTTTGGCAGCTGGGATTTGATCTTTGGAAAAGGAATGTGGGTCTTTTCTGCCCTCGCCCCTCAACACAGTCAGGTCAGGTTGGGATGAATCCCAAAAGGAAGCTGGGGCCCAGCTCCGGTTTCTCACGGCAACACTGAGATCCCAGCTTTGCCTCTGTGCACAGCATAGTTTGGGATCCCTGAAGCAACGGAGCCACAGCTTTCCTGGGACCCACACTTTACCCAGGACCACATCTCACTCAGGATCCACACCTTGTTGGAGACCAACACTGCCCAGGGCTCCCACCTCACCAGACACACACACTGTCCAGGACCCACACCTCACGTGGGGTGCAGGGAGTCCAGAGGAAGGGTTGCTGCAGCAGAAGGGTGCCTACAGCATGCCAGGACCTGCCTCATGGATCAGATTTCCACCAGCACCGGGGGCAGGTGAGGTGTCCTTCCAAACTCTTCCTTCAGCCCTGGTTCAGAGTAATGTTCCACCAGAGTCCCTGCTGCAGCCATACCAGCAGGGGACATCCCATTGCCCATTGAGATGCAGATTTAAAGACCTTCTTTTCCTCTTAAATGTAGCATTTCAGTTGAGGGTCTTTTTCAGCCATGAAAATCAGTCCCCATCATTTCTGATGTCTCCCTTTTTGTCATGCTTCCATCCCCACCAGCTGCTCATGTCAACCATGAAGCCTGCAGGAAATCCTTTGGGATATTTCCTTTCCTGCCCAGCAGAGATATCCCAGTCCCTTTCCCCACAGCCTCTCTGCATTTTGCATGAGTGCTGAGGGTCGGGGTCTCCCACAGCTGTCATACCCCCCCCCCCCCCCAGACACACTGTGCTTGTCATGGGAAAGGCTCTTCTGTGCCAAGGCTGGACATGTGGTGGGACCCACACAACCTCTGTTACTCAAGCAACACTTGGCCCTGCTCCAAGAAAACCCCAAGTCCAGCTCAGTTCGGGAAAGAAAGTTGCATTGCTTTCTCCCAGCCTCATTCTCTTTCCTCATCTCAGTTTATTGCTTTCCCAGATGCCCTGCAGCTCCATGTCCTGGGGACTGTGAAAGCTCCCCAGGAAGCGTTGCCCAAACTGGCTGCACCAGCTCTGCAGCACCCCACAACCTTATCACCACCGAAAGTACCTACACACCTTCCCTGATTCCTTTTTGGTCTGTTCCCACTGCCGATAGGAAAGTCTGTATCTGCTGAATTTATAGCCCCAAGAAAATCATGGCTGGGAAGTGCACAGAGAAAGAGTACTGGGTATGATGAAGAGCTACACTGAGTATCACCCTGGAGTGGGATGTGAGGAGGACTCATCTCATCCCTGTAGCACCTGTAGATGGTAGGGCCCATGGCTGGGAGCTCACTCCACTCTGCAAAGAGGGGCTCACAGTGGAGGGTGACCCCGTTGGAGAACTCCCCCTTCACAAACAGGCACAAAGGGGTGTGAACAGCAAAGCCCCACCAGCACAGCCACCATCTCCTCCTTGCAACATGCCCTGGGACCACAAGGGGACAGGGGTGGCAGCATCCTGGCCGTGGGGAGCTGGAATAAACCCCAAAACACACCCCTGGGGCAGCTGCTGTAGCCTGCAGGAGATGCCCAGGTGCTGTGGGTGTGCGACAGGCTCCCAGGGCTCTCCGGATCCCCCAGCACAGCATGGCCAGCCGGCAAGCCCAGGGCCAGCTGGATGCAGCGTGCCCGAGGGCTGAGCTGCTCGGGCATGGAAGCGGCACTGCTGCGGGGCGAGGAGGGCTCCTGGCAGCCTCGGCAGGGAGCTCTGCCAGCTATGCTCCCTGCCTGCCGCCTCTCTGCTGCCTGCTTCCGTGCAGGAAAGCAGCAGGGCCACGAGCACAGGGACTTCCCGGATGCTTCTGTGCTGCTACGCAGTTTCAGCTCCAATAATCCCCCCCTGTGCAGGCAGACCCTGCTCCTGCCTCCTCCTGTGCAGGACAGATGCATGTCCTGCTGCGTGAGAGCGCTGCAGACCTGGGGCGTGATGGCTGTGCAAAGCTTTACTTCTCTATTCGTTAAAGACTTAAATAGTGTCAGGTCTGGGGCTACTAACGACAGAGATAAGCGCTGTCCAAGGCAACTCTGGCATCACCAGCTCCTGTTTCAAGGCTGAGTCTTAAGATGAAGCAGCATTTTTTACATATGTTTCATCATTACATAGGAAAGTTTAGGACAAACCCAAGTTTTCAGGCTCTCCATATTCACCCTGGGAAAGCAGAAAGGCAGCAGGAAGGTTAAAACCAAATGAAACCATTTTCTTAAAAAAATATAATCCTCCTCCACACACCTTCTCCTTGCCTCTTTCTAGTGTCTGGCAAGAACAAGTTTTACCCGAGCAGCCACAACCCCTCTGCTGAGAGCAAAGTCTAGAAAGAGACACCTGAATTTTTTTGTTCACCCAAAACTGAAGCCAGGGGCAGCATCACTTTATTATGAGCAGACACAGGCACCAGCAGATCCCTGCCATTCCTGCCTGTCCCTGTCTTCAGCAAAGTGGATGAATCCATTGTCCCTCCTTTGCTGCAGCACCCAGCACCCTTATTTCTTAGGTCTAAGTCACGAGGCTGAAATTCAGAGGCACCAGGTACCTTTTTGGCACTGTTGGCGGAGCTGCAGGTGTCTGGAGAAAGGCTCTTGCATGGCAGGCTCTTGCTCAGGCATGGAGAAGCTCAGCTCGTTTGCCTAACGCAATGCTGGAGACATTCTGAGGTGCGGTGAGCCACTGTGGTCCTGTGAGAGCTGGCACGGGACCTGCAAGAAATAACACTCATTGCATTGGATGGGGATGCAGAAGGGAAGGTAATGCACAGACCCTCCTAAGTGACACCCAAGTCACAGCTGGGGTGACATCAGCTCCTGCCAACAGCAGCCACCTCTGCAGCTGCCGGCTCCTGGGACCCATTTGGAGACAGCCAGTACCAGTGCCACACACTTACCTCCCACCTAAGCATCCCACCCGGTGTCACCACTGGAGATGGGGGCAAACGACCTGTGGGGACATGAGGCTTTGGAGCTGGCACCTAACAGGGCTACAGGGCATCATTTGGGTAAAGGATGGTGAACAAAAATCATTTGGGTGAGGACTGGGGCGATGCCAAAGTGGCTCATTTGGATGTTCTCAAAGCAAACCGCAATGCTTTTTTTGTTTCAAGAAGCCTCTTTTCATTTCAAAGCGGGCCTGAACTAAAATGTGTTATAAAAAAAGTAAGTACAAAGGAAGAGGCTTTTTTTAATGAAGTTTATGTGATCCCAGGGGGCTGGCTAGTGGCAGGTTGACCCAGCTGATGTTTTTCCCACTGATGGTTTGGGTTTGTTTCACTGGGAAAAGCTGCCCTGTTTTTTTTGCTATGGTTTTTTTTTTGGTGGTGTTTTCTGATTTCTTTCCATTCCAGCAAATTATATGTACACAGAAAAAAGTCTCATCTCTTCTCCCAGTGACTCTCACACCTCCTGGCCACTTGTGCCAGTGCTGTGGTCCCCAGGCTGGATTTCCCACACCAGCCAAGGTCCTGTCGCCCTGTGACCTGCAGGGACACCCAAATCAGCCTTCTCCTCCCCAAACCTCTGAGTGCCTGGAGCTGGACCAAGGGCTCAGCCTGACCTGACACCAGCAGCATGGGGTGGTCACACATTTTAGGTGTTCCTTAAACCATTCACCTGCGCCATACCCCAGGGTGGGGAAGGAGGCCGAGGCTACTATTTGTTTAGCTGAGCCAGACTCACACCACGTAAGGACTTTGCACGCACTCCTGGACAAACATCCTGGCTGCAATAGGACAGGGAATGTCCCTTTGTGCTTGCACATTTGTTTTCTAAGCACCTTTCGTGATGCTGTTTGTGCTGCGTGGGCAGGTAGAGAGTAATCCTGGGAGGCTCCACCATCACCTCTGCTCCCACGTGGGATCCCAGGGGCTATGACCAGGGACTGGCACTGCCTCTGTCCCAGCCCTCGCTCAGAGAAAACCCCACAGGCAGTTAGGATTAATTATTACCCTGGTTTATTGCTGAATGAACACCTCCAGCTTGGAAGCTGGGGCAGACGTCAGGTACCGTCCAGGTGTGACGTGGGATGGCAGGGAAGCCGGCCACCCCCACAGAAAGCTCCCTCCGCTTGCCCATCATTAACAGGACCATAATCCAGATCCCGAGCACGGCACTGGTTATTTACACATTAACCCCAGGGCCCCGCGGCCGTTTCCATCCCAGTGCCTCTGCCAGAGCTGGACCACATGGGCTCCCAGGCGGAGGTGGGAGAAGCGTTTCTACCTTCCCAAAGCCAGGGTCTCCCTCCTGATCCACTGGCCTTGGCAGCTCACCCTGAAACACCTTGAGCCACAGCCAAAAGCAATGCCCGCTGCCCTGCTTGGAATCAAACCCCGGGGGAAACTGCACAATTTCTTCCAAAAATGGGGGAGGAGGAGAAGTTGCTTTGCAGGGTGATGGCTGGGCCAGCCCTGCCCTGCTGGGGGGTCCCCAAGCCACTGTTGCCCTCTGCAGCCCCAACCTGCCTCTGGGCCACCCCATGAGAGCACGGTGCTCAGGGGGGACACGAACCCCACAGCCGCAGTGTGGGGGAATAGGAGGATGGGGTGACACTCCAGTGCCACAGGTTCAGGGAAAGGCAGGGGACAGGATGGTGGCACAGTGCTGGAGGAGACAAGGCTGTTGCAGCCCCATCCCCAGGCGGGACACGAGCCGGGGCTGCCAGGGAAGCAGTGCCCTGGCCTCTGTGCCAGGAGCTGCAGGAGCAGCACAGGGGGAAGCAGTCAGCAAACCTGGGTGAGCAAACCCCCGGGGCTGGATCCATCCAAGGATTTGCCTCCTTGGGATGCCCCTTCCTCAGTTTCCCCAGGGAAAAAGCTCCCCTCTAGGTTTGGGGCTGCTGCCCAGCAGGGCTGCTACCTCCTCTCCCTGGGGGATTTGTGCCCCTGGGATGCCTGGGTCTCCTGGGGAGACTGTGTGACTGTGCTGTTGTTGCTTTAAATCAGCAGCTGGATCCAGCTGTAACTGCGAGTAACCCTCACCGCAGCCTTGCCCAGGCCTTTTATGCATTTTCCAGTGGTTCCAGAGGCAGTTGGCGGCAGCGCACAGGGGAAACCGGACTCACGCTGGCGAGCAGGGAAGGGAGGGGAAAGGGAAAACATTTCCCTTCCCAAAGGAGAAGGGGGAGCCTGATGCTGTGGCTCCGGCAGCAGGCACGGGGCGAGCAGACAGCTTGTGGTGCCTCTGCAGCATGATGTGAACAGCCCTGTGGTTGGACACAGTGAGCCAGAAGCCCTGGTTGTCTCTCGCAGCCCAGCGTCCCCCTGCGAGAAGTACTTACCCCAGTGTGCCTCAGTTTCCCCCTCTCTGCTTTCTCAATTCAACCTCACGCAGAAAGCCCCAAGGTCTGGGTTCTTCGTCCTGCGAGCCTGTGGCAAGATGGCATCCCGGCACTGAAGAAAACAAGCCCATGAGCATATAGGATGGAGAAAGCCTAGATGGATGGGAACATGAGGTTGAGAAGGGAGACATGTTTGTGCTGCCCAGGCCCACAAAGGAGGGAGGAGGAGGATGTTGGTGTGCTCGGCCTTGGGAGGGAAAGGGAAAGAGGGAAAGAGGGAAAGAGGGAAAGAGGGAAAGAGGGAAAGAGGGAAAGAGGGAAAGAGGGAAAGGGGAAGGGAAAGGGAAAGGGAAAGGGAGGACCTGTCCTGCTGCTGAAGGGCATCACTCACATCCCAGACCCTCCCAAAGAGCAAAGGTAGAGGACAGGGAACCAGGAGAGAGAAGTTCTAAGGTTGGAGGACTGGGAAAGCAACGTCATGCCAGTGCTGAACCTGGCAGCCCTGCCTACAGAGATGCTCCTGCCTGTCGCAGGGACCACAGGCCTGTCCTGCTCAGCCTTGCTGCCCTGACCGTCCTGCAGAGCTGGCTGCGGGTGCAGGCTGAAGGTGAAGCCCTGGCTGGGCATCACAGAAACGGCTGTCCCAGCTGCAGCCCGGGCAGGGCTGGGCTGAGCTCAGGGTGCTGGCACGCTGCGCACACAGCCCCGGGAAGCCCTGCTGCCGGGGGGGCTGGCACGGATTCGGGAGCCACGAGCTGCAAGGCGACGTGTTTTCCGCTGGGCAGGAGAGCGCTCGCGACGTCGCTCATGAGTCAGATGGAAAGGGTGGCTTAGGAATCACCTGAGCCCGGCGGCTGCCTGCCCGCGGCCCCTCTCCAGCCCAAGTGGAAAAACATACAGCCCCGGTGCAGCGCATGCCTGCCGAGACCCCGAGCGCTGGCCGGGCCCCCTCCTGGGCCAGCAGACGCAGAAATGCTCACATTAGCCTTTTTTGGCCAAATCGGTTGAGGAGTGAGGTAGAGGCGACTCAGACATCCCTGGCCCTGCAGCTCTGCTCATCATTAATCATTGCTCCGCTGCTGCTCATTGCCTCTGCCAAAACCTGGGCTCTGCTGCAGCCACTGGTGGGTCTGTCTCCAGTAAGAGATGGAGAGTGGGAGAAAGAGGGCATGCGGAGTACAGATTTTCCCCTCTTTGGCTGGGGCTACACAACTACAGCCATGGCAAAGCTCCCCCACTTCTGCACGTACAAGGAGGGCAGCACCCAGCACCCATGGGGCCACCCAGGCAGGCACCCACCCGGCGCAGGGGATGACCCTTGCATGGGCATCGCTGCCCAGCCCAGCCCGGGGAGCTGGTGGGAGAAGCGGCAACAGCAATTTGCTAGCCTGGGAGGATTTTAGCCATTTGAGAGCCCTCAGGAGAGGAGAAGAGAGCCGGCACACCCAGCTACATTCCTGAGGTTTGGTTTCCATGGTGGGATGTTCACCCGACAGTGAAGTCATGCTGTGGGCTGAGATGGCCAGTGAGTTAATGCATGGATCCAGCTCCTTCCCTGATTCACAGCAAGCACAGCTACAGCCCTGTGCCATCTGTCAGGCTGACGGTTCTGCCGTGCTGCTGCAGCTCCAGCATTTCTAGAATCTTGGTCTGGGGAGGCTCCAGACACGGCTGCTGGGTTGATCCCTGCCTCATTGTGGGAAATCAGCTCCTGCCACAGGGTGGAGGGACAAACTGATGGCTCTCATGGGTCCTTCCAGCCCATTTGTGTCATCACAGTGCTCCCCATAATGTTCTACTTTCCCTTCACCCTACTGCTGCCACTGGTGACAACAGGGCAAAGCCCCACCCTAAGAGCTCACTCCTGTAGGGCCAAAGCCTTGAAGATCTGCCCAACGTCAGGGAGAGGTGGGGAAGGATGGAAAGCTGGACAGCATGGAAAGAGCAGGATGGAAAGTCCATTGGTCCTTGGAGTGAGGTGACAGGGTCACTCTCTGGCACCAGCAGCTCGTGGTGCCAACACCAGGCACATGGCTGTGGAGTTTCTCTATGGGGCACCACAGACCAACAGACCAGAGTGTGGTGAAGGCACTGGCCCTGGGCTGGCAGCCAGTAAGCCAAGATTATTCACAGCCTCTGGAGTGGTTTTCTGCTGTCCCTAGTAGCTGTGGGCTCAAGGATGAGGGCAAGCTGAACCCCAAGGGGCCTCTACTCTTCTCTTGCACGCATGCTGGTGTCTTGCATGAGCACATGATGCCTCTGGAAGACAGGAGGACACGGCTAACCCTCAGACACATCATGGGGGACCTCTAGGTGCTGGCACCCCCACACACAAGGCTGTTTGATTTCGAGATGGACCCAGACCCTCCTGCGCATGCTCGTGTTTAATCTAAACCAGAAAAACCCCTCCCTGCTTCTCATCTCACATGCAGCCAGACACAGAGGTCCTAGCTGGGAAGTCACCAAGAACCCATGCTCTCTTCAGGGGCTGGCACTGAGCCACCAGCAATGTCCCCTGCTCCAAGAGGGAACAAGCCCTTCCAGGTCTGTCACGGCAGGTGATGCCTCTGGGGACAAGAGATGATGCTCAGGATGCGTAAGGGGCTGGCACAGCCTGGCAGCCACCTGGACGTGTACCAGCCAGAGCGGGAAGCGTGCAGCCAAACTGAGCCAGGGCTACAGCCAAAGAAAACCAGCGGCCTCAGGGCTGTTTTGCACCAGCCGGGATGGAGCAGCAGCTCCGTGAGCCAGCGCTCGGGGCACCGAAGGGTGACACAAGGCAGCTCCCTGTCTTGAGGGCCCCACAAAGCTTGCCAGGACTCTCCCAGCCCTTCCCCAGGCTTCGTTTGTTTGACACCAAGCCATGTAAAGGTTAAGTGATGTACCCGGGGTGCAGACAGACCCAGCCTCCCCTGGCGCCCCCCCGCTTCCCATCCCGGACCCCATGCACACACTCAAGTGTGCCACAACTGTCCCTCAAATCCCTCTGCACCTGGAAACGCTACCTCCCAGCCTCCTACCTCCCAGCCTCCTACCTCCCAGCCTCCGTCTATTCCTCAGGCTCTTCTGCCTCCACTCCACACTAATGATATTCATTTCACCACCTTCTCCTGGGGCGCTGGCCCCCCTGTAGCAGCTCTCGGCTGCTCTCCGCGGCTCCCAGCTGCCCTCCAGCCCCGGTGACTCACGCTCGCACACACTGAGCCCTTTCAGCAGCCCTCAGCCCGAACACTGCCCCAGTCTTCCCAGTGCCAGCGTGCCGAGCCCCCCCGCAGCACTGCTGCCGGCACAGGCTCCTGGCAAAGGGGAGACATCCACACCCTCGCTAAGAGAGCGGCTTTCACCGGCGAGAAGCTGAAGACCATCATCTGGGCCAGGATGAGGTGCAAGCAAGCGGTCGACCGGCTGGGATGGACTTGCAGCCCGGGTCCCTTTGAGCAATGGCCAACAGTTCAAAAAGAAATAAATAGATGTATTTGAAAAGAGAAGAAAAAAAAAAAAAAAAAAAAAAAAAAGATCACAAGCTCCTAACAGGACTGTTCTTGGCTCTGACAGATGAAACCTGCCAGGAGCCTTTTCCTCCCTTCTGCCTTTACCAAACTTCCTCAGCCCAACAGCAGGGCTCTGTCTGCTGCCTGGGGACGGGGGGGCAGAGAAGAGGCTCTTCTGTTCCCCAGCCCCTGGCTGGCAGGGGGTGGGCGCTGCCATACAAACCACCCCTTCACCTGGGAACGTTGCAAAATCCCCCGTCACAGGAGCCACTAGAAAAATCTGTTTCCGAGAGTTTCTGGGGGCCAGGGCTGCCTAGAGAGCCGGCTGGAAGTACGCTGCCTGTGGGACAGCACCATCCCCCACGCTGCATCAGGTCCAGCTTGTACAAGGGGGGTTGCCACCCTCCGCAAGGGTTTGTGTCTTATGGCCTGGGGTGAAGTGCTGGAGCCTGGGAAAGTCTGTGCGTGGTGTTGCAGGGGAGGGGAGGGTTTGGGTGTACCCCAAAACAAGCCTTACCCACCTGCCACAGCCTAACACCAGGGCTTTTTGGCTGTCACAGCCTCTCCAGCGAGGTGTGCACACCCCAAGGGACACAAAGAGAAAAGTGAACTCTTGTGACTGCGGGCGACACAGCAGAAATACACACAAACCCAGGGGAAACCTCTGCGCCGAGGGCTGCACAAGCACCTCCTGCCTCCGTTTCCTTCCTGTCTCTTGCTGCCTTTTTTGCCTGTGATTTTCTGTTCAGTTTGCCAAAATACCCAAACTACCTGAAAAAACAGTCACAAAATCCCCTACAGCAGAAGCAGAAATGTGTGTGCGTGTGTCTCCATCCATCCGTCCGGGGAAGGGGGGGGTGTCATCATTACCACAGCTCAGCATAGACCAGAGGAAGGGGGTGACCCCTACACCCTGGGCAGTGTCACCCATGTTGCGGAAGCTGCACCGATTTACACCTGCGGAGCAGCGTGTGGGCCTGCAGCAAGCCCAGCTCTGGGCTAGGGAACAGGATTAAGAAAAAGGGGAAAAAACCTACAACCCTGACTGTGAAAAACCGCAAGAGGCAGGCGGCCAGACTGGAGGGGAATCCCCGGCTGGGGTTTGCTACTGAATCTCTGACAAGCCTCTGCTCTCACCCAGGCATTTCTCCTTAGAGGGGACAGCAGAAGGATGCTGCCCTGGGGTCAGGCTTGTTTGTTCTCTTCCAGAAGTAGGGCCAGAGAGGTGAAATCTCAAAATCTTGGTGGGAGGAATGTGGTATCTGAAGGGCTGAGATGTGCATTGCAGCACCCTGCCCTCAGGGTTTTTGCCAGGTTTCAGTAGGGGTGAAGTCCACCTTCAGCTCCCTTTCTCCAGTGAAAGGCCACAACCAAAGAAGTTGAGTTTTATAAGCCCAGAGAGAGAGGTGTGAGGGTTTTGCAAGCTGTGCTTAACCTAGAAAAGGCCACCCAGAAGCTGCATTTGCCACGCTCCTGGCCGTGAGATCAAGCCACCGGTGTGGGGACACCACTGCCAACAGCAGCAGCCAGAGCACCCTGTGACTGGTGGCAATGGTCCCACAGCCCTAGTGCAGGGGAAGGACACGGCTCGCCACCAGCTCCCTGCATGTTGCCAAGCTGCTTCAGAGCAGAGGGCAAGCACTGCTGCACTGGACTGCTGTGGAAACGATGCCTGGCAAAACTTTTTTCCACTCTCTCCCTCCCCGTTGTCCTTCCACAAATGCCTGGCTTCGTTAAGGAGCAGGTGGATGGATCCTATCAGCCCCTTAACACAGCCCAGGGAGGGCAGAGGGAGGATGAGACCCACCACTGGGGGCAATGGCAGCTGTGCCAGATGTTACAGCATCAAACAGGGGTGCTGACAGCCACAGGGAAACAGCTGATGGTTAAGGCTTAACTATACAGACCCCTGGGAGTCCTAGAGCCCAGGGTGACCCCAGTTCCCAGGTTCAGTGCTGCAGAAGTGGGGAAGGGGCTGGTGTACATTTCCCATGCCCCAGTCCTGCAGGGCACTGGATGCTGGGGTGTGCAGGGAACAGGGGAGCCCTGTCCCCACAGACAGCTCCATCCTGGGCTGGTCCTGCATCCCAGGTGGCTCCTAGTCGGCTGGAGCAATCCAGAGGCACCCACCATCCCTCACAGGGTTGAGGCCAGTATCTCTGCTGTTCCTGTTGGCTTTGGGATCAGCCATCCAGCAGCAGAGCCTCAAGTCAAACTGCAGTGCTGCTGGCAAAATTATCTTAACTGCTTGCAAAGGGAGAGCCAATTAATTTCACACCCAGGAAATACAGAGATACTTTTCTCAATAATCTGGAAAAGTAACTGATATACGTGTGGAGGAAGGGGAGAGGCAGAAGAATGTACACTGTATTTATGGAGCTTTTATTTGTCACTGGTTCCTGCACAGCCAGGCCAGACAGCTCTAACCTGCTCTAACCCACTCCCTCCTTTGTGCTGGAATAATTTGTCTGCGTAATACCCAGCAAACACACTGAAGCAACAGAAACCTGACCAGATGCTACCCGCATAAAACAACGTGGCAGGAAAAGGTAAAATTCAGGCTGCGAGTAAAAGGGAGGTACATTAGTCCAAGCAAGAAGCAGCTGTGTTACACTCACTATTACTTCACACCCTGTTATCTGTGGGGGGTATAATAAAGGAAAACTTGGGCTGGGTTTATGCAGCCTCTATCTTTGGCACGCGTTGCATGTTCAGTAGACGTGGAGAATAAGTCAGATCCCCTGTAACAGCTCTTAGCTGATACAGGTACAGCATGGGCCAAGCTCATGAAGATGCAGGATCAAGAGTTTTGCAGTTTCACTGTGAAACTAATAGGATGTAGGAGCTAACCCCCCTGCTTCCCCCTGAACCACGTGAGTGGGGGAGACACGCAGCTGTCCTGACAAACAAAATCCATTTCTAGCCCTCAGGGTCACAAATACTACAGTCACAAACTATGCCTGATAAAGAAAATAAGCATAAGCTAGTACCGGTCATGTTAACATTCAAGTTTCCAGGCAATCTCCAGCTGCAGCCCCTTAAGCACAACACTGCAGGTCTCCCAGCACAGCAGCTCTGGCTGCCCCAGCTGCACCATCCCTATGTGCAAAGCAACATTTGCGTTTTCACCCTGCACAAACCATTTTGCCCTGCTGCAAGAACACATGACAACACTAAGGGATCACAAGAGTCACTCCTACCAACAACAAACGGGAACCTCAGATCAAATAATGAGGAGTAAAGCAGGACTATTCCTAAAACTCTATACATTTTTGCAGCGAGGTTCAGAGGCTGCCCCACATCTCCCCTGTTCTGTCTCTTGAAATCACCCTATCTACCCTGAGGCAGGTGCAAAGCTCTCTCAGGCTGGGAAGAGTTAAAATAAGGAGACACTTTTAAGCTACTATATTTGCATTTGAGACAACCACCAGCACTGGAGCCACAAAGGTATTTCTCAACTTCTGATGTTCAAGGAGGTCTGAAAGTGGGTGTGGTGGCAAAGTTTCTATTCCTGATTCTTACGTTGTCCGGAACAACCTCAATTCCATATCGATTATGGCACCTAGACTATCATACGACCTTTCTGCACGGTTAAGAGCCTAAGAGAAACTAATTGGTGCATATAGCGTAAAGGTGTGCAAACTCCAGATTTGAGCTGCTGTAAAACAATTTGTGGGTACAAATGGCACTGGGTAATAAACCAGGCTGAAACGCGCCTTTCTTGTACATCTGGTGTTAAATTAACAAACCAGAACTTTTAGCTTCTTGGCTTTCTCCTTCATTTTGTTTCAGAGCACAAGTCTGCACAGAAAGCCAGGCATAGCAGCAGCACATTTGGGGCAGTTGCAGCTCTATACCACATCAGTGTGTGACAAGATGCAGAAGAAAAGCTCTTAGTGATTAAAAAACTGATCTCCTGCTCCTTAGGGCTGAAAAGCAGCCTGCAACAGCTCAGGCACAGTCAGGCAGTGACAGTCTGACCTGGAAGAGCTGCTGCAGTAGCAGGGACCTTTGCCGAATGGATGAAAAAGGGAGCATCACCTCCCAGAGCAGTTTTGCTCTCTTTGATCCAGCCCCAGTGCACAAGGGAACCACCGACAGGGCAGAGATGTGGAGGGAAAAGCCTTCCCCAGAGTTCCTCACAGCTGGAAGCACAAAGACACCACCCATGCACCCCCCATTTTCAGTACCCAGTTCTACAGGGCTTTTGGGTTGCCTTGCCTCCTCTCCAAACTGGGGGTTTGAAGGTGCCTGCTGGGAACTCCCTGGAGATAGAGACAACCACCAGCCCTCACTCCTTTCAGGGCTGTATGCCACATTCTCTCAGATTCCCCCACAAGTGTTCAGGAAATCCCCATTTCTACTCTCTCTATAACTGGTCTGTGTCCAGTAACTGGGTGTCAGCCCTACAAGAGCCCCTGCTGCCATTCACCCAGTTCCTCTGGTGCAGAGCTGGGCTCAGACGAACTGCTGCCTCTCCTGAGTCTTACTGTGCTTCTACTCGTAGCATGTTATGGCCAATTCCAGGCAAAGCACAACACAGACACACACCCTGCCCTGGCTGCGGCTGGGACAGTTAGTTTCCTCCACAGTAGCTGGTATGGTGCTATGTTTTGGATTTGGGACCAAAATAGTGCTGATAAGGCAGGGATGTTTCAGCTATTGCTCACACGGCTTTGAAGGACATCTCTGTTTCTCACACCATCCCACCAGCGAGCGGGCTGGGGGTGCACAAGAAATTGGGAGGGGACAGAGCGGGGACAGCTGACCCCAAGTGACCAAAGGGATATCCCAGACCACGTGCCATCATGCTCAGCAATAAAAACTGGGAGAACGAAGGACTTATTATGGTGTCTGTCTTCCCACGTAAATTACGTATGATGAAGTAACTGTTCCTGCTTCCTGGAAATGGCTAAACACCTGCCTGCCGTGGGAAGCAGTGATTGAATTCCTTATTTTGCTTTGCTGGTGTACACAGTTTTTGCTTTACCTATCAAACCGTCTTTATCTCAGTCCACAAGTTTTCTCACTTTCATCCTTCTGCTTCTCTCCCCATCCCACTGGGGGGTGAGTGAGCCAGCAGCTGTGCGGGGCTGAGCTGCCCACCTAGGTTAACCCACAATATATCCCTAAGGTCGTGGCAGTAACACCTCCCCCATAATCTCCAACGTGCCTAACCAAGGACATATTTCCCCAGGAGCTGATTTTCTAGCAAGGACAGGGTATTCCCAGTACAAACCATACTCACAGCCCAGAGGAAGGTCATTCAAAGAAACACGTGGGCAACGCCAGTAACCATGCCAAGCAGCAGGACCAGTCAGCTTCACAGAAGGTAAGGCTGCCTGCAACTTTGCCCAGGCGAGTGCAGGTGCTTTGCCCAGCACAACAGCTGGTGCTGGTAGAAAGAAGCAAGATATTTCGCCAGCAATGCACTGTCCTGTCCCATTCCCCAGGAATGGTTTAAGAGGCATCTAACGAAGCTCAGAGGTCTCACTGTTGGCAAGGTGAGAACACTTCAGTGGCTGACTTGCCCCAAACTGTTATCATTTACGAGATGGTTTTGCATGACGTACTGGCGTCAGAAGTCAGTAGACAAACCTAATGAGAGATTTTAATCAGCCCCAGCACAAAAGGAAGGAGATTCCTGCATAATACCAGAGACTGAAAAGCTCTCTTTTGGGATCAGCTCTGCTCTGCAGGAAGAGGCTGTGGTACAGGTGAAAAGGCTACAGCCAGCACTCACAAGACAGACATCCAGCCAGTTTTTTGAGAGCTCCAGCCTGAGCCAAGCACCTTTCAAAACCTCCTTTGCCACTGCAATGCACAAACACCATTCAGCCCTATGGAATAACTCCTATTGCAGGAAAAAATAAGGCACCCCCCACCCCCTAAACAAAACAAAGAGGGGGGGAAGGAAGCAGAGCCAGGAAACTACAAGGACACTCTTAGAGAGGCCACTGCTGCAGGATAAAGGATCAGACTTTTACGCACATACTGAGGTTCCTTCTGAAACTCATTTCAGGCACCTGAACAAAACTATCAGCTTTCCACGAAGGCTCAAACCATCCCCTGCTGCCAGCGAGGAAAAAGTGCTTGTAGAAAACTACCTTCGTCCTCACAGCTGCCTGGGGGAAGCTGGACTAGGTTGAAATACAGGACATATTTCTGTCTCACCAGTGACAAGTAATGAAAATACTGTCAAGTAATGAAAATAATGAGATGTAAAGCAAGGATACCTCTTTTTCAGATTGGACTCTACAGACACAAATGCATTATTGTCATCAGAAAGGTGTAAGATCACTTAGTTTGGTTTTGGTTAAAAATTCTTGGTCTCTGCCCTGCAGATAAACATGACCCAGAAGCCAAGACACCCTGCTAGGACTCAAGATGAAACTGGTTCTCATTGCTGCCATTTCTGGGCGACTTGGGAGGTCACATACAATTGCTGACACTGGCTTCTGCTTCAGTTGCTGTAAACATGTGGTCAGAGAAACTGGGAAGCCCCAGCAAGACTTGTGGAAGTTCACAGTTGCTTAGACTCACCTTCCTGCAACGCCCAGCACGACTTTGTGAAACCTGCATCCTCATCACCTGCATCCTCAGAGGCATAAAGATAACAAGGGTTAGAGAGAAACAGAGACTTATGATGCTCTCTCCTTGCCCCTCCCCAAAGCACATTGAGGTTTTAAGCTACAGTACAGGACACAGCCATTTAGCTACTCAAGATTTTCATCTATGTGGAAACTGAATCAAAAGTAAATTATTTCTCTCCCATTATGCACGAATGGGGAACCATTCTCTGCGATGGTCAGGTCCTGAATTTGAATGAGATGACACTAAGTTCAAACTAGCTCCACATACATAAGACTGAAAAACTCAACCAAGCCAATTTTTAAGTTTTGGGAGAAGCACACCAAATTTTTCTTGCTGTTACTGTGTATTGTGGCAGGGCCTAAAAGCCTTAGTTACTGGCTAAGCTGCTTGTGTCCTCATATCGTGTAAGCACTAAGGTTGTCAATGAACCATGGGACCAGTTGTGCTGGTTCATAAGCCATGACTTGCCCCAGTTGCAGTGTGGCTACACTGGCTCAGCCGCTCCAGACAGTCCCAATCCCTGGGTCTGGGCTGAAACAGAATAGCAATGGCAGCTGTTACCAGTATTGCTGGGGCATGGAGTGATGGGATCCTCAAGAACTGCTACTGTACTTTGCCAGTGGATCACTCCCTGAGGTGGTGGTTCATGACTAGGAGCTCCATGGCATTGAGCTTTTGGTGCAGTTAGGATGGAAATGCTGGCTGTTTCAAACAGCCCCGTTTCCACAGGGCCTGAGGATGGAGGGGGCTTAAGTGAAACAGAACTGTTTTCCTCAAGTCCCAGAGCTGCCACGCTGCTCACTTGGAAAAGAAGGAAAAAGACAGGAGCCAGTTTTGTGGAAAATCATGGTAGGCCATGATCTGCTGAGTTAACATAAAAACAAAAAAAAGAAAAAAAAAGAGGGAAAAAAACGGCAAGTCATCTGCTTAATAGGAGCCAGTCCATTAGGATACTGCAAATTCGATCCAGGGGAAAAGCAGTTAGAGAAAAGGGTAAAAATTTCAGTGAGACATGCTGCTTGACAAAGAATTCATTTGGTGCTAATGGCCCTGCTTCTTGCTACCAACATGAACCACACTCCCAAAAGGCAGTGCATGAGCAGACATGAACAATAAAGTGATTTGTTCTCAGGAAGCATTCAACCTCTGCCAACAGTCAACCGGATCCAGACAACGGCTAGGGCAGTCAGACCGGCACATGGCAGACCAAATGAGGAACTGTATCACTTGGCACGGAGCTGCTATTTCCAGCACTTACATCCCATCCTCATGTTAGCTCAACTTTTTCACTCTTCAGAGGAAGAGGACTGTGCATCTAATGAAGTCTGGACCCACAAAGGCCAGAATTTTTCCTTGAGATCAGTAGGTGGAGGTGTCCTCGCCTCATAAAATCCCTTAGTAGGTGGTCTGGTTTTCAGATAGCCTCAGCATTCATAGCTGTCAGCTACAGCTTAATATATAAAACACTTTAAACACCTGCAGGATAAACCTTACTGTTTCAGGTATCCACTCATTTTTACTTGCCCTTTTTATTCTTTTAATTAGCAGAATTAGCTCTCAGCATCATTAAAAGAAAAACAAACAAAATGAATACTTTAAATTAGACTTTTAAGATGAAAACCAGCAAGGCATACTGGAAACCATTTTTTAAATTAAATACAGTGCTAGGTCACTCACACTCAGAGCGAACAAAGTAACTGATGCTCCCCAAATCTGTGGACTTAAAATCACGTCAGAACAGCATTCCCCATATTTGAAGAAGAAGAAACCAAACATTTAAAGCTGGCACCTGGATTTCTTACTGTTTGTGTGAAGCATTTTCACTTTCACTGCAATAAATTACTGCCCTAGTTTCTTGGAAACTTGGACCATACGCCAAGGACTGCTGAGAGAACTTGTAATAAAAGGAGGACACGTTCCAGAAACTTATTAGATGTCCTAGGGTGTGCGACTCAGCCTGTTGTTTGGAGAGCATCAGATCCTTAAAGAGCAGAAAGTTGGATCACAATCCTTTAACGGAATACAATGCCCTTCCACTGCAGGGTAGAAAGCAGTCTGGAGCTGGGAAGAAACTTGCTTTGAAATATCAGATCCCAACCACTGACAAGACGCCAGGCTAGAAGACTTACTGGTCTGATAACGCAGTAGGACAATGTTGTATGTTCTGTAACCAGAAGTTGGCTTCTTTTTAAAATCTGTTAGCAGCAGATTCCCATACAGCTTGGCCAGAACAGTCTGGTTTTAAAGTCTGTTTTGTTTGTCTTGAAACATCTTGCTGCTTCTCACCCATCAATAAATTCTCAAGAGTCCCACTCCTTTTACAGTTTATACAAATAGCAGTGGTTAGGAAAGCGCAGCATTGCCTGGAGAAGCCCACACGGCTTAGTCACAGAGGTATTCTGACACGTAGCTCCCACCAGGGTCAGTGGAGGTTTGCATGGCTACATCGATACCCTCCTTGCTAGCCATGCCCACACATCTCAAGCTCCCTGGGCCACACGGCGCAGCCAGGTGTGTCCGAGGGGCCTCACAGACTCCGTTAGCTCACAACACCGAGCAAGGTGCGCCTCCCAGCCTTGCCTCTCCCGGGCAAGGGCTTCCTCCCACACTGAGCCAGACTGCGGGCAAGTGTGAGGATGGTCCAAACTGGCAGGAAGGTCTGGCTCAAGGATGAATTCAAGCCCCAAGCTACAAGGTAAGTCTGGATGTGCTTCAATAGCTGGCGGGAAGGTAGCTTGCTTGCTTTTCTGCTGCCACCACTCAAAGACATGCATGAATGCAACACACTGCTTTTTATCTCTCACTGTAACCTCCACCACCGCCATTTATAAAGACTAGTGGAATTTTGTTTAAAGGAAACAAAGTCAAACCAAGCAACCACTGTCACTCCCCATCACAGCAGTATTTCTCCTCCAGGTAACTTCCTTGGTTGCCTTCTCCTACACACTTAAACTCTCCAACGAACAACCCTTCTGACACCAAACCAATGTCACTGGTGGCATCCCACATGCCAAGGCTCTCTCCATGAGAGACCATGAACAATGAATGGCTTGTGCCTGCTTTGCAACACTTCTGAGCAAACAACGCTATCTCTGCAGAGGCAGGCCAGGCTGAATAGAACCTGTGCTTTCAACTCATGTGGAGACAAAACTGTTGGGGACAGACTTTGTTGATAATAAAAGAGAGTGAAACGTAAACAAATGCACACCCTAAAAGTTCATCAAACCCCAAACAAACCTATCAAAGAGACAAAGAAAAAGAAACCCTTTAGAAGCATTTTTACCCAGTCACTGCCAGATAATTTTAAAGCACTTGTACAGAACAAGCCCTCCATGCAAATTTAAATAGACTTACCAGTTTACATCTCACATACAACACTGTCCATAAACAAAATCATGCTGAATATAGAGAAATTACATCTAAAAGACATGCTAGCACCACACAGCACTTTGGTCCCAGAAGAAGTTCCCTTGCAGATCTGTGTGTCTTATGCAATAGCTGTATTTGCTTATTGTAAACAAAATTGCAGCCACTTCAAGTACAAACACACCCCTCTTATTCAGGCAGGCCATTTCCACTGCTCCCATTATGAACTTACCAGGGTGGCGGTATATCTAGCAAAAGCCTCTACATGGCATATAGAAAAAATACCTAACAACTTTTAAGAGGGAGGTGCAGAATTTGCTATGTATGTGTTATTGACCTCTACCCAGGGACCTTTCAACCCTGAATGGTGGAGCACTACCAACAAAGGCAGAATCAACATTTTTCTTTCATTAGCTTCAAAACCTTCCGAATGGCATCACAGGGGCTTTTTGGGGCTTTTTGTGAACAACACAGGAAAGGAGGACACTTTACTGCATTGGCCCCTCAACTTACTGCTCAGCAGATAATTAATTTCTAAGCATATCCATAGTTTCTCTGAAGTATTTGGAAAATGAAGTTTCTCAGGCACTAACATAAAAACTGGTCTCACTTTTCAAACTCTACACTCACTCACACTTCAAAACATCTAAGAATTGAACATGGAAAAACATGCCTATAGAGTTCTGCATTGCAACAGGCCAGAATAAGAAATGAACGCTCAAGTACATACGCTTCAGCTTGTTGACTGCAGTACCGTTCCGCAAGATGCATTTCATTTTTCACGAATCTTGGTATCGTGGAGCAGTTGTAGCTGTACCTACCAACCACCTTCAGCTGACCTGTAAGGAGTGATACAGTTTTGACCTCCTAATGGTAAAGCCAGTGAGGTTTTTGGGGTGGTTGCTCCCCCTGCCCCAAAATAGTCTACACTCAACACTGTTCAAAAGCTGCTCTGCATCTGAGAATCAGATCTGTTCCAATACGAAACTCAGCACTGCTATAAAATAAATAAAACTCAACTGCTGGAGCATTGTGTTACCCTTCTGTGTTATCCACGTATGCAAATGCATGCGCTTAGCACTTCAGTGTTAACAACTTGGCCATTGGTTTTACATGCTGGAAAAAACAGCATTTCAAAGGAAGAAGAAAAGCCGCCTACCCTGGAAAACCACTAGGTGAGTTTTTACGGCTGTTTTCCATTAGCCCTTTGTGAACCAGAGGACATTTTTCCATTAATTGTGTTTATTAACTCTGAGAGGAGTTGGATGAATCTAAGCACAAGTCAGAGATCTGTTGTGATTTCTTTGTCTAGCACGGAGATCTATGCCACACAGGCTATCAAGTGTTTATAATCACTTTATGTTCTATTTAGTTTGGGAATTAAAGCAACACCCATACTTTGCCCGCTTTATGTTAGACCTTTAGATACCCTGAAGTTACCGAGCAGTAAACTATAACTTCCGCACAAATATGCTAGATAATAAACCAGGGGTGCCTCCTCCTATAAAACAACCCGATTCCAATTTAAAATCTATTATCCAAAGGGGTTACCTGAAGTTGTGTGTGGGAGCTCTTCCTGCAAACACCTGACACAGCATCACTGATATTGGCAGGTTCCATGGGAACTGCATCACACCAGGAAATGGCCTTGACTCCTCAGTTGCTGGCACAACTCAAGGCCTCCGCAGAGGTGTAAAGCTTTCTTCTGGTTCTAAGGAAATGACTGGTGGCTTTACAACTCTCTGCTCTAGGGGAAGGCAGTGTCACTATCAGAGCTTTTTACCTTTCACACTGTGTTCCACTTGTTTGTTTCTCAAACTCCAAATGGAAATGCCAGAACAAAAGCCTTACCTTTTCCCTTTTTGTACCTGTTAAAGCATTTGCTTTTGAAGTCCACCTGTGGCAAATATGCTGCCTGCTTTTTGTGCACTGCTGCTGAGGCAGCAGCCAAATTCAAAGATAAACTGCATTAGTTGCTGTTGCTCTAACAGCTCTGTCACATGAGGGGGTGTTACTGTAAAGCCAACCCTCAGTGAAGACTTTAGTGTTTCCCGGTCCCTGTTACTTTTGAGAGAAACAACAACAAAGAGCACTACCTTTGTAACTCACTGGCAGAACTAACTGCTGGGGTTTTTATTTAGTTGGAGGGCTTCCTGACCTCTCTTGCCCAGCCAGCACTTCAGATTCACTGAAGACCAGCACAAAATCCGTAAGACATAACCAGACCATTGCTCAGAACCGATACATATAAAAAAGCAACAAAGACCAAAGATTGTCCACAGCCACATGTAAAGAGAAAGTTACTTCTGATCTGTTCATGTTCTTATGGTTTCTTCTATGAATGAAGTCCGTCCTTCCAGCAGAAAAAATGGATTATTCATTCCACAAATGTTAAACTAGAATTAAGAAAAAAACGTAGGAAGAAGGAATAGGAGTAATTGCTGCAGATAAAGCTGCTGATCAGATCAAGAGGTGAGCATGGATGCTGCCTTGGGCACTGGCACGGTGTTTTTCAACTGCCACAGGTCCATCACAAGTTAATGAAATACTTTCTCTCCAGTCTCTGGTGGCCAAACACAGATCTCGCTCCACACAAGACAGCTCCAGGCAGTGAGGCTCTGCACATATGGTGCACATTTTCCCTCCTAGTGCAGAACCTTTGAACAGATACCTTCCAACTCATTACAAAGGTGTAATTTAAAAAAAGCAAGTGGCAGGCTAGTTCAGCAAGCAATATGTAAAAAAGACAGTTAATTGGTCAGACTCATGTGCTGAGCCCTACATACTGTCTCCAAAGGCCCTTTACCCTGGGACACAGAAGGCATAGAGCAAAAGTTTCTTCTCAAGGTGGCAACGTCAATATAGAGTAAACTATTGGAGACACTGGGACTATATTCATCTCCCGTATCAGTCCTGGGCTGCTGCTGCGACCTTGAATTGTAGTAACAAGGCTCTTGTCTTGGCTAGTTTTAGAGACAACAGGTGCATTCCATCAGATAATGCCTGAATCACTGTGCAATGCCAGTGAGCAACCTCACCCTCTTCTCTGCAGGTTGCCAGTAAAGCTCATTACAGGAAGCTGGCTCTGTCCTTCAACAATGTGACAGGCGAGTCTCGAGGAAAGGAGCTGTTCTCACTTCCTGTAGGACTGGCTGCCTGCAGAAAAATGGCAAGAAAGGGTCTGTCAGCTGAAAGCAGTATTTATTACAAGACAGGAGCTGCCTGAGGGCAACACTTGTTCAACCTGTACAGTGACACAAACACCACAAAGAACACGCACAAAGGCACCTTAACCACTGATGTTTCAGCTTAAAAATGCAGAATGTACTGATGGCAGCCACTTGTCAGGGGACACTGAAAGAACTTGTGGAGGAGCAGGGAGTCACCAGGGCCCAGTTGCATTCCCGACAGTAATAATTTCTTTTCTTCTGGTAAAGATTTCTGTACTACCCTAGCTCCGCTGTGCCCTAGACAGGACTCTCTACACTGCAAACAGCTTGAGCATGCCCAAGCAGAGTTGCTTGGAGCAGATGCAGCGTAACAGAGTAGCTTAAACATTCAGCCATGTCCACATGAGTGCATAAGCACAGCTGAAAGTCTAAACTTGGAGGTCTACCCCCTGTTCTAGCCATGCTGCCAGTGTTACTTACCCCTGTACCAGCTAGGAAGTGGAATCCACAGAAAATCCCAGAATAGCTGGTTTTATCTGGAGGAGCTTGGTTTTGCTTAAAGGTACAGCTTTAGAGCTCAGCTAACAGCAGTGGGCTACATCTCAGGCAGGAATCTGGTCCCAGGCCTGCAGCTGCACTAAGTACCTGTGCTTCCTCTGCATTCCTCAGGCATTCCACACACTCCATGCTCCAAGAGGAGCAGTTCAGCTAGTCCAGCTAGGCTCATGTAAAAGCAACTTATTTCCAGAAAATAGACCTCTAATAAATATTTAAAAGCAAGCTAAAAACGTGTCTCTAAAATAAGTGAGCACATAGAGTAAGTACAATCAGAAACTCATGTTTTTCTCATCATGCCTGTCAGCTACAAACCCGTGTATTTCTCCAGAAATACCAAGAAACCCACAAACTAAAGACAGTCTGCCACTGAGACAGAGCCTCTTACAAGCTGACATGCCTACGTAGTCAGCCAAAGGGAGACAACAACTGCTGAAATCTACTGATTGCTGATATCTGTGCATCTGATATAATTTTTGACTTACAGATGATTCAGCTAGAAAATTAAACAAACAGTAGCACAGAGCTTTACTAGGGAAACATTAGGGGCTTACTGGCTTCAGATGCCTTCCCTGCACCTTTAAGTAATGGTTGGGAATTACCTTTGAGAGCCTTAACTTTGGACATAGGTGCTTAAAGCCCTTTTTAGTCCTTTAAAAATCTGGTCCTTATCACCTTCCTCTCACTTTTCCCAATTATAAACACCTGTGTGAAAGCCCCTGCAAGATGAACAATAACTAATAGGTGCCCTGTGACAGCAGACAGCAATGCAGGATACATATAAGCAGAGTGAATGGAAAACTACTTGTTTGCAAAATAATTTCTTTGCTATTTTAGCGGAAAGATAAGAGTTTAATATTCAGTTGCTGACACCAACTCTGTCTCATGACACAGGTGGACAGATAGAAAACAAAAACTTGGGAGAAAAGGAAAATGGACACATAGCTAAGATGTGATGCCTGCTACAAATTCAGCTTTAGGATGCACAGACACAGCAAAGATAAGAGCTATATTGTAAGACAAATCCTATCCAATAAAAATTAGAAGAATCCAAGAGTCTGGTCTTTAAAATTACTTATACTGAATCAACAAGGAAACCCAAGCGATGTAGAACTCTGATTACGCTCTGCTTTAATGCAATTTCAAAATAAAATAATTATACACTGTGACACTGGAAAAGGAACTTACTCCAGAGCCCTACAAGAGCAACCTAAGTATGTTGCATTTTTCATAGGACATGCACCCGGAGTGTAAAGACACCCTGGAGAAACTAGAACGTGCAGAGGAGTTTTGTGTGCACACATACACACTATGCTTTTCCCTTCTTCAGCAGAGCTCCTTTTCAATGAGCCAGCGCTTTTGTAAATGAACTGAGACAGGAACCAGGGACAGACTCCCAGGTGTTAACAGCACATTCAGTCAGGGCAGAACAGTGCTCCTGTCACAGGAAACAGAAAGCACTGATGTCAGAGGTAAAACACAGGACATATGCAGCAAAAGTAAAGCTGAAAGAGCTGGCAGTATTACCTAAGCACAGGACCGTTCAAACAAGTCCTCTTTAGGTCAAAACCTCCCTTAACCACCAAGGACATTCCCTTCCACTGCGTCATCTGTACTCCCTGAATGAAACCATGCCACCTCCCTGCACACGCAACTGTGTGGAATGACAGTGAGTGAGCAACACAGAAGACTTAGGAAGCTCTTTCCAGTTATGTTGCTGATTTACTAGGTTATTTCAATTCTCTGTGCTCCGTTTTCCCTACCTGTAATGAGGAACTAACAAAATACACACACTTCAGATTTCTTGGGAAGGTTTGCAGGGTACTATGAGTTACCATGTTTTCGTGAAATATTTAAAGATAACAGTTACAGCTGAAGAACAGAGCTAATGTTACACTGTGATCAAATAGTCATCACTAAACTTACACCACATTTGAAATTTAAATACACAGCACATGGCTCCTACCATTTTCATTGATGATGGGCCCAGAGGTGTATTAGGTGTATTTGAATTTAGCTAGTTCTATCCACGCTGCAGGGAAAAAGCATTACTGAAGAATGAATCTTTCTTCCCTGCCCCCCTGCCCCTCCCCCCACAAAAAAACCCCCAAAAACCTAACTCCCCACAACTTACACACTATACACCTGTTTTACTGTTGGGTGAGCATCTGAGATCAACGTTTCCACTTAATGGGCTTGCGTTGGCTGCTTAAAGCAAGCGTCCTCCATACTTTCCCTCCAACCTTAAGTCACAGCCACCTCTCTTCCAAGCCCACCACAAACTAGTACTGCTTAAACTTCTTCAGGCAACGACACATCCATATGGCTCTTAAATACAAGTCTCCAGCAGAATGGTGACTGCCACAAGCAGCCCAACATGTGTGGCTGCCTGCTTACGAGGCTGCCCTGAGCCTATCTTCTGAACTGCCTGACATCTGGTCTACATTCAGTAGACACACTGTAGACAGTGCAGACACACCCAGGGATCCAAATTCAAGAACATTAAACAGTTTACACAGTGGAGTGAACAAGTGTCTAAAGAAAAGGAAAAAGTCTAATGACATTAGACAAAGTCTGAGCCTAGAAGCTTCCCCCCCAGACTTCTGAGAATTTGGGCCACTTTTCTCCACCCAGAGACAGGAAAAAGCATGTCTCCTAACCGTTCACATGACAGCCTGGAAATAGGAGCAGTGTTTGGCAGGATATAATTACGTGGTTGTACAACCTGCAGACGACAAGTACAATGTCATATACTCCTGGCACATTTGTAGCATACGACTTCATTCCTGGAGAGCTACTACAGTGCTCCCTCCTTTCCCACCCCAAGGACTGACAAACAGATGACTCTTCCCCACTTACTCTGTTGGCTCCTTGTGGATGATCCTGAGGAGCTGGGACGGCTGGTTTGTTGGGGTCCAGACTGAGAGAACTGTGGGGCAATGCCTGGGACCTTTCCCTTTCTAGGGCTGGCACTCTGCACTTCAGGAGTGCGAGGAATCTTAGGTTTGCTGGTGAAGGCTGAGGGAAACTCACTGTAGGAGGAGATGGAAAGGGTTAGCAATGCATGGAGAAGTATGTATGCATAGTACGTCTGCAACCAAGTGAAACCTGCAGTACGTGCTGTGACAGCATGACTGACTGCTCAAAATTCAGGGAAACTGCACATGGAAAGGAACATGACACCACAGGTACTGTTCTGGGGCATGTACTCACCACACAGCCTCTAAATCTGGCTCTATGGACCTGTCTATCCCACTCAAACCTGGTTTTTTGGACAACAGGATTGAACAGGTTTAGTTAGGTCCCCTCCAAACAAGTAATAGATCTTTAGCTTGTTTTCTGTTGTATTTATCACACAGACTTAATCTGAGGTGCAAAAACCATATATATATAATATATATATATATGCGCTACAGCACAGGAATACATGGTTTTAGGGCACAGACACTATTATTTCTCCCAGGTATAGGTCACAGTCTTGGCAGACAGAGGCAGCCTCCCTGGCTCCTGGCTGTGACCACATTTGTAGCACTCCCTGAAGGCTTGGTCAAAAGAGCAAAGAGCTGTGATGGCATCTATGAAATAAATTCCCTAAGCACAGAAGTTTCTTGTTCACACTAAGAACATAAACCAGCTGCTGCTATCTTGCAGTCTGCTTGTGTTGCAAGAATACTGTTCTTTAAAATTTAGTCCATGACTGCGTGAGGATACACTGCCCTTCCCTCCCCCGAGCACCAACATATTCTTTCCCAGGTACAAAAATGGAGGCTACCAGGAAACACCAAGTCTCTAAAATAGTTCTAATCTATAGTCATGTTTGCTTTAGTAAGTCAATTTTATCTTAAAAGGAGAAAAAGTTAAACTGAAGGAGCAGCTACATGAAAAAGCTCATCATATTAAAAAAGGACATAAAAGCAGAACGAAAGGCAGGAGAGCGAAAAAGTCACTATCCAAAGACAGGTGATTAAAATGGAAAGTCCCGGTGTTATTAGCTCCATGAAAAGAACCCTTTGTGACCATCAGAAAGGGTGATTAGGAGGATTTTCGAGACATGTAATCTCCCCTCCTCCCCTGGGAATGCTGCTGAGTCAGTGCTGATTAGCCCATCCATACCCGTGCTTCACCTTACAGGGAGATGTGAGCTAGTCTTTCTTTTGTATTTTAAATAGCATTAATTGTCTATATTTTGCATATGTATATGCTAACCATTAAGGACAGAGGCATTGCTAACTGGCCTGCTAAGAGCCATCTCTGCAGCCCTCTACCTATCTCTATTAGAAGTGTTACACTTGTCTCATTTCAAAGGAGGAGGTGGCAGATGGCAGCAGAAACACACCAGCAAAACAGATCCAAGAAAGTAAGATTGGCTATATAAAACCCCAAGGCACGGACCACTGACATGTTTAAATATCTCTCTCCATAGTACAGTCTCATTGTTACTGCTTTTTTGTCATTTCATTCATTTTGGTCTTGAACCAAAGCTGGGTGAGCCGGGTTTTCAATTCTCTAGTGCTCTCCACGGTAATCTCATGTGTACTACGGTATGTTAATGTGGATAAAAAAGGGAGATCCAACAGCCTCACAGCAGTTTATAAGCTATAAATGAGCTTTTTTCCCCCTTACTCAGCAATCGATAACAAAATCCTGGACCTGTATTCCCATATACTGAGAAGCGTTTTTACAGCCATCAACAATTTTTACAAGAGTTCCACCGCAGTAACGTGGGCAGCTAGGTAAGGCTGTAAGCACTTTGGAGACAAAGCAAAGTACTGCAACCAGAGTAACTATATTTTACCAAAAAAAAAAAAAGATACACACAATGTTCACACAGGATGGCTCACACCTTTGCAAACTCTTCAGGGAAGGATTATATGACATAAACTGGTAGCAAACACTGAAAAAAAACCCTGCTGTTTTTCTTACAGGATGCAGAGCAGATCTTGGTCTCTTCGTGCCCGGGTGTCACAGAACCACCTCATCTTTTACTACATCAATAAACAGGCCAAGATCAACAGAAAACAATTAAGCCTCAGAATAACACAGAAAACTGCTATTTGGCATCCTTTAGAACTTGGTGAGATGAAGAAAGAAGCAGAAAAATCTGCTGTGGGAAAATGTTCTGTAGTATTTGGTAAAGGAGTCATTTATGACAAGGTGTGGTAATTTGAGAGCAAGTGCTGGAACAAAAAAACCCACCACAACCCACAAGCAAACAAACCCATAACAAACTTACACAGAAGCCTACATTTGCACTGAAAAAGAAGAAAACTGTTTATTTGGAAACAATGGAAAGAATTGGTTATAAAAAAAGTGCACAACAGACTGACACTGGGATCAGAATAATCAACCAAGAGACACGACAGGAGTTAAACACACAAAGATGAGTTAGATCATTTTCTGCAAGAGAAATACACTCGGGACTTTTGGCCATTTTTAACAGCTTACCAGAAAAAAAAAGACCATTAGAAACCTAAGACAACCCTGCAAAGTTTAAGATCTTTATTATGATGATTCTGGACATAGTCACAATAAAAGGGCTTTTTTCAGCCAGCCACAATTGTAAGCTTAAGTCTATTACAAATTTATCCTTCATTAGCTAAAAAGCACAACAGATCTATATCCTTACATGATCAAAATGCAGTAAGGAATAGCAAGCAGGAGCAGCAGTCTGACATACATCAGCTAGAACAATCACTTACTCCTGCAGAAATAAACAACTGCAATAGACATGTCACTACTAGGGTCTCATTCTTCTCTCAAACTGTTTAAGCTTTCTTATCCCTGTGTGGTTCAATTCCCAATTTATACTGCTAAGGAAGAGGGGAAATAGCAGTGACTGCTTCATCACCACAACTCAGCCCTCCTTTTCTCATACGTACCTCTTCTATGAAGGTCTTGATATTTGCCTAGTAGGAAGGCTACATCTCTTGCAGTGGTCAAAACTATCACTGAAGCATCGATTTATTCACTCTGTTTGTTTTGCAAACTAATTAAAGTATGCTTCCAAGAATGAAAGAATGAAAAGGCAGGTCTAGCTATTGCAACACCAACATATTAACAAATATTAACAGGATACCCTGTGTTCATTTGGATTGTGAACAGCTATATTCCCACATCCGTAACTCGAGGCTGCATTTGAAAATAAAAATTACTGTATGTATGCTAAGGAAGCACGCAATGAAAAGACAGTATCTTCTTCTGCAGGATACTGCACCTGTGCCTTCAGTTAGAGATCCATCTACTACTGAGATTTAGACATACATTTATGAAGAAAAAGTAAAGATTACTTGGGACACGTCTTTTTAATAATAGCTTATGACTGCAGAGAAGCAAAGCCTCTCACCAAGGTGGGGGGCAAGATGCTTCCAATATGGCTTGCTTTTTGCAAGCCAGAGCCTGAAAAATAATCTGTCTCTGTCACAAAACAAGCAGTATTTGGCCACAAAATTCTCATAGTCTACTTGTATTTGTAGGATGGGTTTAGCTACTGTTAGGACAGGCAACAGAAATAAAAGCAGTAATGCTGGGATAGGGGTATGACTACTAAGCACTTCAGCGCTAACCAGTGATAACTTGTTGACACTATAAAATTTCTGAGATGTCACCATGGAAACAGCACAACTGGGGAAAAAAACCTCCAACTCAAGGACTCAAAACCACACCAAACCTCCGAAACACACAGAGGCATCTGTAGGCCACCCTTAAGCAGACAGCCCAGTTTTCAGAAGCACTAGAGCTTTAACTGACAAATAACTAAGCACTTCTGAAAAATCAGATCCATAAGAAGTTGGTAAAACCCCTCCTTTAACACACCTCCACCCATTCTGTGTTTTACTTCTGGAATGTACTTGCTTTTAGAATTTCTCTACCCTCACTGTTTAAAACTTGGCCCAATCAAATTAGCTATAGGAAAAAGCTGTTAATGTCTGAAGGACACATGCGGGCCCTGAAAAACTTTGGTAAACCATGGTCCAATTGCTAATGAATTCCTAGTTCTCATCCAAGATATAACATCACAGTCCTACACATGACAAAGGCTTCACAGAAAGTTCAAGGTATGAACAGGAGAAGGAGCGCAAAATTCTTTCTTTTGACAGAAACTGTTTCAAGGAAGAGTTGAAAAACATTGCTGGGAGAACTCATCATATTGCCTCCCTTGTTACACCTGTCTAGCCAATAAGTCAGGGACTCTGGTCAGCAGTGCTAGCAACTCAGCATGTTTAAACACTCTGAATCCACTTAAATGCTTAATTTTTTTTTTCCTTCTGCAAGTTAATTCCTGCCCTGTTCCCACAGTCCTACCTATTTCTTTACTAGTAAACGATTTTTCATGGGCTAGAGTGATCTAAGGAAGCAATCAGGAAGTTTTATTTGCAGAAGACTGTTGTGTATACATGTGAAGTTCATTAATAATGTCTTGCTTGAGATTTCTCCCATTCTGGACCAGATGCTTAGAAAACTGAACAGCTGCCTCTGGCACAGCTAAGGGTATTTTGTTTGGCAAGTACCACCACAGCTGTCTCAGACCAGACTACATCATACATCAAATGACTTCACAGATTGTCTTTACAGCAGCATGGAATTAGCTGGTAAGTCCTCTCAGACTCCTCTTGCACTTTTAGATACTCTTCTGGATAAATCATACCTATGTGATTGCCCATTTACTTTGTCCTGGGTGAAGTCAGTAGATCGGGAAGACAAGATACTGTCACCAGCTGGGATGCTTCGGTCCCTTCTATGGCCTGATGAGAATACTTCAGATGACTTCATTTCAACTGCTATTTAAAAAAGAAGCACATTTCAGTGAGGAGTTGTCTCTACAGTTCTACTAGAAACACAGTGAAGTCACCAGTTCCTCCTGTATGAAGGAAACCTTGAGATAATAGCAGGCTACAGATCGTGGCAGAGTGCATTATGGTTTATCAGCTGAGCCAAGCCAACGGCAAGTATGCATACTTCCAGCCCTTTGCAGGCGGAAAGTAAAACATGGTTGGATTATTTTCAAAGCAGCTACACTCTGCATTTGCAATGGGCTAGGAGCATGCAGACCATCAGTCAACATATATGAACTATTGACCATTATCTCATTAAAAGCCACAGGAATACAAACACTTGCAGTTATCTGTACGTATCCATAATAACAGGCAACAACTGCTGTAAAAAAAAGTGTTCTACATTTCTGTCAGACTTCAGGCCTATTGCATTTGTTGAATATACCTCACTTTATGCCTTGCACTAATGGAGAAGGGATGGGCAGTCAGTTTGCTGAGACGCAAGGCTACCAAGATGTGCAAGTTCAGTAAGAGTTTAGCAAAAATTCCTAGCTCCATTCCTCCCGTGCTCAGGACAGGTTGCCATTCTGATTTGCTCTCACATGCTGATATGGATGCAGGTCAGGTCATTTTCAGACAAGCGTTTGGCTGCCCAGCCTATGTTCTGTCTGACATTCAGCGTAAGTGTAGTAAGATGATCAGGGTTCACCTTTAGTCCACAAGTTTTCTGCTCACAGGAGACAAACAGGAAAAGAGAGCCAGAAATATTGATTCTTCACCAAAGTGATAAAAAGGGAGAATGGACCCAGGCAAAAATCAGACTGACTCAAGAACAGCTGAATATATCCAGGCATGGAGAATATTAAGAACTGGTTTCATTTTTAGAAAACAAGACAGGATCAAGGTTTCTTGAGGCTAAACTTAAGTTCCCTTGAGACATGATCTCGATGATGCTAACTGTTCACATAAAGCTTTTATTCTAATAATTTTTTCGCTTTTGGTCTCTTGCTATTCATTTCATGACTTGACTGCATGAAATTCTGAATCCCAAAGTATTCACGTGATGCTGAAAAACACATATTCTGAAGTGAGTAGGTTTCTGGTACTGCATAATGACCATCAGACCAAGATCAGAAGTCAATAAACTGTGTATTTCCTTCACAGCAAAGATGTTTGGCAGGGCATGATAAGAGTCTCTGGAAGCAGTACAATTATTTTTACACCTTTCTGTTACATACTGTTCCCTGCCTTATCTTAGAAGGTACTCAAAGAGAAAGGGCTTATTTTCCACTGTCTTAAATTAAAGATTGTCCAATTTAAAAATTACAAAACCCACTACCTTTTGGAAAACTGAGGATGTCCAAAGACCCAGACCAATTATCATTACACAGAATGGAAGTTCTGTTACTGACATGAACAACCCGGGGATCCAGCAGTGCAGTCTTTCTTTTCTTCTCTCCTACTCCTCCTTTCTAAATCCCAAAAGGTAAGAAAGACAAGCATGTATTTTACTGGCTACTTGCAAAAACCTGAAACAAACCTCTGGCAATCCTTCAAGTAGCTCAGTGTTGGTTTATAGCCTGGATTAGTGCTAGGCAGAATTGTCTCTGCCACACGCAAAAATTATTTGTCTTATTACATGTATAATGCATATAAACTTGCAATATGCTGTATAGTCTGACCTCCAAGATTCCGAATACAAGAAAAGAGTTTAATCTAGCAGTCTCATTAGTACCTACCTCCACGTAATCTTGACTGCAAACAGCTAACAAACTGTTTTAGACAGAGGATACTAGCAAAGTTCTGACAATATGAAACATTAAAGCTGGCAGGAGTTTCTTCAGCGTGAAGGCTTCGTATCAAATACTCTCCATCAAAAATGAACAACATTTACTTTGTTGACTCATTCAAGCTCCCTGTTTAAACCTCCCCACAAATCTCTACAAACTGCCAGACAGCATCAGCAGCACAGAAAAAGTGACAGAGGTTGAGTTAATGAATTACACTGGCAAGATATTATCAAAATGTGGTTTAGAAGGTATGCTGGGCTCTTGGCAGCTGCATAAGGCCTTAGAAATTGCATCCAATTACACTATAAAACAGCAAATAGGAACACATTTGATACCTGCTTGGCTTAATTGCCTTTATGAAGCATGAGTACGTAAAACTCCATCTTTTTCTTCTTTATAGGAAACCTGTCAAGTCAGTATGCTTGTGATCCGTTTACAATCTCTGCTGTTCTGAGCTGCTGCCCCTGGGCAGCTAACCTCCCTGTGGAACGGGCTCAGCTGTACTCAAGGTGCTACTGTGCAAAGCGAGGCTTGAGGACAGCCCCTGTCACGCCTATACAACAGTGAGAACCCAAGTGCCCATCTTGAACAGGAGCTTCACCTGCTTCTATCATACAGCTTTCATTCAGCATGTTGTATTTACCAGCTCTAGGCATTACACAAGCAAATTCCTGTCTGCAAGACCTTGGTTACTTTTCTCAGAATCCTTTTCATTTCCTCTAGGAAATTTAAAAAAATAGAAGAGAGAGTAAAAAGTATGCTATTCCTTTACTGCTTCAAAGCATATTTTTCAGGAAAGTAAAGGCATTCTTTGTCTGAACTTATTAGTAATTCTGTACCGGATATGCTGCAAGATCCTTTATCTAAGACTGCAGAACATTTTGCCTTAAATCCCTAATTGGAAATGTTAATGAATCCTTGCAAGAAGGCTGAAACTCCCACATCCAAAGTTCCATGATCCTCTGGATATCAAAAGTTCAGATATAGAGTATGTCAGAAGCCTATAACCTTTTAAATTCCATCACATGTTTCTGAGCTCTCAGGTCCAGCTGAGTTCGCATTCATTTCAGTTTAAGTTGCAAGGACAGAATGTTTAGCAGCAGCATCCACAATGTAGCTATACAGCACAGGGCTTCCCATCCTCCACAACCTTTTATGGTTTGAATGTAGTTGCAAATCTAAGCAGATAACTGCAGCTGCCTTCAACTTTAATACAGAGGTCTAGCCAACAGAGCCTGCAGGTGCCAGCAGACAGTGATTCATTTAGATCCAAACAAGGGTATATTTGATTAAATAAGGGGCTTTGCCTGTCGGGGAGTGCACTTGTCTCTGGGCTGCAGCTCCTTCCCTAGGCAGAGGACATCGTGGAGTGAAATACAGTATACTTTGCACATCGGAAGCCTTGGGTATGATCCTTGGTGCTTCCACAGGAAGCAAGATGGAGCGAGGCAAGTAAGACCCGTTGGTCTCAGCTGACCACACATTACCTTCTGTAGCCATTCATTCAGCTCAAGCCAAAATCCGACTGCGTGTCTCAAGGTCTATAAATGGAGAGCCAGTTCCAAGGCTACATTTAAAAAAGAAAACCTATCTACAACGCACAAGCCAGGCCCCAGACGCCTGCCCCAGTCAAGAAAGACAGCAAAAGTTATCAACAGCATTCACAAAGCATCTTACATGAAGGGGAAATGCAGACGTCAGAGATGCTGGACCTGCTCCCACCACAAACGGAAGGATGATCATCCAGCAGAGACTGCAGCTTCTCATCCCTATCATGACAAGAACTGGTATCGTTTTCTGGCCTGGAGAAGAAAGGAGAATGCAGGGTGATGAATCTTTGCAGTATAAAAAGTTGTATGACAGTAAATTCTAATTTCTTCTAATTACCTGAAATGATACAGAAGAAATTGAAATTATTTTATATTTCATATTGCAAACTAGTGCTAATGACATAATTTAAATGCATGACTGTAGCTCCCCCAAACCAGCTGATGTTAGACATATTTGAAATTAACACTTTTTCCTACTGCAATAAAGGAGCCAAGGAAAGGAAACCGTAACTCCTTGCAGTCTGAAAACCCAAAATACCAGCGGGACACTTAAAGAAAAAGACCATAGCATTGGGCCTGAGAGGTCTTCAATACTTAGCTTTTTCAAGGATTTAAGATTTGCTCCTGAATATTACAAGAATTTCACTTGACAGAGCAATATGCATGCAGACTTAAAGCAAAGTAGATCAGTAGAACCTGTTGGTTTCCCAAGTGAGGTGGATCAATGAGAAACTGGAGTAGCTGAAGGGCAGAACAGGGACAAGATGGCTTAGTAATAAGCAATAAAACACAGCAGAAGCAAGAGAAGTGTGAAAAGCTTGCGAAAAGAAGTTGGCAGACACAGAAAATTTCCCTGCCCAATATCAAGTTGAAGTAACCAGACTACATTTCTAGTTAGAAAGGATGCAAGTCCAAGGAGGCAGTTTATGATTTTACAACTAAATCAGTTTCTAAGGAAACAGCTGGCAGAATATTAAGTAGTTCAGTTCCCCTTGAGTGATCTCAGCCAGTGACTATTTAAAGAGGAAGGGAAAAAAAGGCAGCTTTCCAGTATTTCCTGGCTCCCTCAGCTCCATACAGCAAGAGCTTGTCCATACAGGGATCCCATGACAATTCATCTGAAGTAACTAGAGCCTTGTCTGCACTGGGAAGTCATAGAAAAATTAGCATGGAATAGCTGCTACATGTGCAGTGGCTATTCTGCATTAATTTTCTGTGTGAATACTTCTATTCAGCACTAGAAATCCCCCCTCCTCCCTTTTTGGAGGTATCAACCAACAACTCAAAGAGATACGTTGTAGTATCTCCATCAACCGCTTCCGCTTTCACAATGTTTTTTAAACGGACTGCGTTACATCGAGTCTCACATGAAGAGCTTCAAACAAGTTATATTCACTTCAATTCTGAATGCAAGTATTTACACAATTTTTTAATGTAGTTTAACTACCCTGCTGAATCCAAAACTTCAGATAATTCAGATCAACTATCCTGGTTGTCCCTGGGTAGATAAGCTGCATACAAGCAAAAAATTGACATTTTTCACGCCATTTGATCTGATACACTTAAATTATTTTAAATATGAAATACAGTTAGATATTGTTTTCAAACTAAGGCAGTTAAGATTTGGTCACGTTTATTGCCTTGCTTTTGCAAGGCTTCCTAAAGGAGTATTTTCTCATTTTAGTAAATTAATTTGTACTAAAATTGGAACAACTCAAAAGCTATCAAAAGCTTGTCCTTTCCTGTTGTAAAATCTAGTAGTTTTCTTGCACACAAATTGGTTAGATGTAAAGCACAAAATTCTAATTCAGGGTGGTATCTCATGCTCCCTGCTAAAACATGGGAGCACCAAACACTCATATTTCTACCATATGGCCAGAGCAGGAGGGAAATTCATTTCACATTTTCACCATGTTAGATTTCTGCTGTTTACATTTTTCCTCCCTAGTATGCACAATGAGGCAACCTGTAAAGACTGCTTTACACCATTAAACTAACACTTCTCACACCCAAAGCTACCAGAACCAGTACAGTAGAAAAGGGATCTTAATATGCACCCAGCAGTGACCTGAAGCTGTCTTGAAGGAGTAAGAGCTACACAGCTGTTGATAAGGAGATTCAGTTTTGACAAAATACATAACTAGCGTCACTCTGGTATCCCAAGATACTGTTAAGTAAAAGTACTGCCTGGGTAGATGGTGGTAGAGACACACACAATCACTCCTAGAGATTATTTCTGATGCTTAAACTGCAGTGCTCTACATGGCACCAGGAAATAAAAGACACTCCCCAAGGTTTGCCAACGTTCTTCTGACTTTCCTAGGAAAGTCACTTTGTTTTCACAAGCTTGTTTTTCACACAAAGTAGGAATGTAATGCTTAGACACTCCTAATGGTAACTAAAATTTACTCCTGAAAAAACCCTTTGTAAATTACCCTAACTGATTCCACAGAATCAGTCCAGGTCTCCTAGCTCACCATGGGCAAGACATTGCAGGGGAAGTGGGACCCTGAACTCAGTAACACTGACCCCACAGTAAAGTGGCACTTTACTGTGTATATTAGCTGTGTATTAGCCAGTTTAGATTTTTAAGGCCTGCAGTTCTTTTGCAGGACTGCAGGAAAATGATTAGATAGTCACTATGCTAATAATAGGAGTTTGTATTATTTCCTGTTTTCTTCTTATACACAAACACACACGTACACATTTAACGTACAGGGAGAGGGCTTGCAAAAGCTATGGCCATGATGCTGCTGCAAGAGCTGACCACTGTGAGAAAGGACACAAAGTAAAAACTCCAAATCTGCATTCAGGCTATACCAGGTAGAAGTAGGTGTCATGCTCAAACACACGACATTGTTTCCAGGCTAGTCCTCAGAAGAAGAATCAAGACTATTCAAGCCAAATTCTGCCCTGGGATAGCCAAAGGTTCTTCTTCTGCTTTGGAACTGTGCACTTCATTCATCTTGCTTTTTTAAAAAAGAAATGCCTTCCTGGGTTTTTTCCATGCCCAGATCTGGTATGTTACACTTGTCCATTCTAAGGCCCTGGTAACATAATCAATTTAATCCCCTATGAATGGCACAGCTGCCAAAAAGATGTATTTGGATGACTCAGGAGGGTTCCCAGTCAGATCACCTGCTTGTATGAATGCTAATGCCAGCAGAAGACAGGGAAGGAGGGGGGGGGAATAAGCGAACATGGGCAAGATAAAGCTGTGACCACTCCCTATCCTAAACTGTAGGCTTTGATTAGATTCAACTACACCTGTGTAACTACAGCCTAAATCAGTCCTCACTGTTTTCTGTATGGATCTTCCACACTAAAATAAGGAAGAAAAGTATTTGAAGAAATAGAAATTATGAACATGAAAGTAAAGAGTGGCAGGGAGGATAACACAGGACAGTCTTCAAGACTTACACCTTCTTCTAAGAACCACCTCTACGTCCTACTTTCATTACACTGTTGTACTTGAAGTTACCCACACATTTTAATGTACTTGGCTATACCAATTCTGTGACTTTTGAGTACTACTATCTATACTTTGTTAAAGTGACTTGTAGACTCTCAGCTTAAGTATCTGCAGAAATGAAAACATTAAATCCTCATGATAAACTGCTGCCTGTATTGTAGCTACCTGGATTTGGTCAAATCCAAAACTGTATGCAACAGCAAGTAAAAAATCATTTAAATCTGAGATCTCATTGGGATTTTGCTTCCTCAGTCATGACAGTGAAAAGAAGTCCCGTTTCAGATATTAAAATATTAAGATACACTTGTTCTAACAGGAGGCAGAGCATATTCAAGGAGCTCTGTAGCGTAAGATTTCTTTATTCCATTTACAATGCAGCCTTCTACCTCTGATCCCAACCATGCCAAAAGCAAGGTGTCACAGACCCTCCCGCTAGAAAATATCTTTCTTCCAAAGCAGGAAATCCAACATAACAAATTGTTGTCTTTCCCATTTTCTTTTTAATCTGTCCTCTTATGGGTGGGCAGCAAATCTCCCCAGAGCAATATACTTTTTTGCTTATAAAGTGGAAGATCCCCAGCATTTTAGACACTCCATGCAACTCAGCAATAGAACATATTATGAGGAGATGAAAGGACTACAAACACGCAGGATATAACGCAAATCTAAATCAAACCGATCAGTAAATGTTTACTCAGCAATTCCAAGTATGTGATGTCAGCCAATAGACCTTTCCCCACCTACAATATTCTCCTTTCTTTGGAGATGATCTTTAAGGAATTACAATGGCAATGTGCTCTTAGGGTAGGGAAGGTTTATTTATGAGACACCGTTGGTGGTTTTTTGTTGCTTTTTTAAAGGAGCTTAAAAAAATAAAATATAGTCTCATTTGTTTGGACTTACATCAGGTACACAGTTCTGTGATAACCTGGCGTCACAGGTCTCTGGAGAGGCTCATCTATACTCTGATGGACACCACAAAACAGCTTCTTCTTGGTTTTTGGAGTATGAGTCATTATCTGATACACAAGAAATAAATGGGGGCGGGGAGGGGAAGAAAGAATGCAGTGGAAAGACAGGTAACTGGAGCCACAGAGAAAATTCTATAGAATATTGCATCAGAAACTAAAGTGCGTTCTGGTGTAACTAGATAAAATTCCCTGGAGTCACTGTAGGCTGTTCCATGACATCTTATGTCAGGTCATGCTTCCGGCATCAGCACCGGTAGACCTATGGACTCCAGGATCCAGAAGGCATTTATCTTGAATTAGTCACAGCACACTAAACGGCATTCATGCAAATTTTACGCTTTTTTACCTGATGGGGTTTTGTTGCTAGAGGTAAGATATACAGTACTTGATCTGGCATAACACCTGCAGGAGCAGTTAACTTTTCAACTTCCCCCCCCCCCCCCCAAATAAGTTCAGACCAGCAGAGTGTTCCAGTATTAACTTGCTCAGCACTTTGCTTTGTGTGCCCACAGGCACTAACATAGCACTAGAACCCTAAGGCTACCTTTAGCTTATTATTAAGCCACAGCCTGACCACCATCTAGGACAGGGTAGCTACCTTTCTCAAGCTTATTTTATTTCCTCTGAACAGCAGCTAATAAAATAGACTGTGAAAGAGTCACAGCATTTTGTGGGTAGAACCCAGCTCTTCAAGCAACAAACTGAAGAAAAGATTTTAGAAAGTAATTAGCTACTGAAGTTAGACACTTAATCCAGCAAATCAATTTATTTCAAGATCCTAATGAGTGGTACTCACTCCCAAGTATTCAGTTGTTAGCAGCTTCTCTCCTGCAAGCTCTCCCAGTTGAGGCTGCAAAACCTCACCTCTATTCAGATCAGCCTCCATGATGTCATGGTCCTGCAACAGCAACATGCAAGTTATTTGAGCCCAGGCTCCAAAAAGTTTTAATTTCAAATTTAGCTCTTTTCAGCAGTCACTTGGATGACACACACTGTCCATATAAGTGACTGTCAGTACTGCACACATAAATGGTAATGTACAAGCATTTTCCTCCAAAAATGCAGACATCTGAAGACAAATTCAACAAACCTTTTGATATAACCAGAAACTAAAGAATCCTGAGGAAAAAACCCAACAACCCACCCCTTTTTCCCACAAATGCTACACCAAAAAAATACAGCATGCATTTCAAAAGTTGTTCTTTAAATTTCCAATCCCAAATAAGTATTTCTTGTTTGACCTAATAAAAGTTCAGGAAAAATCTCAGTCATTAGTATCTCTGTAGAACATGGCACGCTAGTCTGGAGAGATGCAATGCTCCATCCTTAACAAGCAGCTGGTATGAAGTTTGGAGTTTTAATTTTTGCAGATCTGTCCAAGTCAATCTAATCATACAGTACAGACTGAAAAAGACCAACCTGATGGCATTTCTCAGCCTCACTGGAGGTTGAGAAAAAAGGCTACCCCTGCCTTAAAGAAAAAAAACCAATTAAAACTTATGGTAAGTAATTCTTAAAAAAAAAAAAAAAAAAAAAGGGGCACAAGAAAGTTAACATTCAAGCAAAGCTGATGGTAAGAAACTTGTTACAAAACCTGCCTGGATCTTATTACGTTTCAGTATCATCTGACACTAATAAAAGCATAAATTTAAGTCAGATTATAACAACCAGCGGTAAAAATAAAGTAAGCACATCTTAATACAGTTCATAGTCTTTCCTGAACATAATGGTAGCATTCCATGAGACCGAAAATGCCCATACGCATATTCAGCACTTCGGGGTATGTCCCTCTATCTTGACAAAAACACTGAAGTGATTTATTGCTGTTTATTCCCCAGCAGGGACCTCCTCTTAACATTTTATTATTCATTTCCAAGAAACAGAGGCATGATTTTTAATCACTCAAGACAAAAATCCTTATTGCTGGGCATTCAAAAGCCCTCCTCAGGCAGTGGTTCCTGAACGGTGAGACCATGGGTGTCTGACAGTAGCTGGTTTTAGAGCAGTGTGAAGTGGTAGCAGCAGCTACTCGGGTTTGCAAGGAAGCTTTAAAGCTGACAATATGGGGCTGGTACAAAATTCTTGGAACCAGTACTTTAGGATACAAATATCTTACAAGACGGCAACAATCCTCTGTTGACTTTATTCCACAAAAACCAAATGTAATCAACTTCTCAAGTGAAAAGTACCAAGAAATCACTCTCCTGTGCCTGTTTCTTGTATGAGTGATTCATCTTTCATAGAAGTTCTACAGCTTCTACAGATGTACAAGCCAGGAAATTTTAAAATTTGAGGGACACCTCCAGCAAACCAAAAGTAGTAATTCAAAAACAAGATTGTATTTTTGTTTGTCTCTTCTGTGCTGCATAAGATACCCTAAATATGACCCACCCCAGATGAAGAAAACATGCTTTGCTTTTGAAACAGGTTGTGACATAAATGAATCATTCCAGTAAGGTATATTGTAACAGCAGTGCGGACAGCCTGGCATAAACTCAATTAAAAACAACAGCCACGAAACTTTGATGAGCCCTGGAGCACAAAGAAAATAAAAACCATTTCCACTTTAGTGAGATTTAGACTCAAATAGTTTTAAATATCCAAAGTAAGAAATACTTTCTACCACAAAGATTAGCTGATAATATGGACGCTTGGACAGTACTCTACAAAAACAGCATGAGGAAAAAAAAACAACAATGGAAGTGTGTACAGGGAAGGTATTTCCTACAATGGAAATGGTTGACTGATTCCAGTCTTTGTCTTGTGCAAATAACAAGGCTACCATCGCTCAGACCAAGTAGGTGTTGGCTTCCCCAGAGCTCTACAGGCTTGCCTTTTTTCAAGTTCAACGACCCTGTACCAAATAGCTTTAAAAAACCCCAATTTTTTGTTTTGATGTAGTTATTCTCATTGCTCATCACCTCCTCATTCACAGGTGTCAAGCAGAGATAAAAAGTACGGACACAAAGGGCTCAGTTCAGTAGCCCACAGTACCATCCAATGCTACTTTGAAATATCCCGCCTGGTGTTCCACTGTGGCTCTGAAAGGGTGCAAGCCTCCCACAGGTCCCAAGTCACATCTGACAGCCTTGTGCCAGTGCTTCTGATGCTGTAGTTAAACTTAAGAGACATTAGATGCTTCTGTGTGAAATCTAACTGAAGCAGCTACAGCAATACTACCAATAAGCCACAGTGTTCTAAGGTTTAGAGGAAAACTTTTCCATAATGTATTTGTTCACATATGGGGATTTAATAAAAGCCCTAGTTTTTCTGTAAGTGCTTTGAAGATACCAAATTGTTAATCCTCTTCCTCCTCCTAAAGATGCATTCTCTAGATGCCTAGCCATAGGAGATAAGGCTGTGTAGGATCTCAGGACGATATTCAATTTGCCTTTCTCTCCAAAGCAAGGTAAGTTACAATCAACTCCTAACTACCTGGGAAGCTGGGTAGGTGTGAAAAATAACCCAGATAATGGAAAACACACAGATAAACACTAGTAGGCTAAGCAACAATCACCTATATCAAAGCAAAAACCCCACACTCCAAATGCCACAATATACTGTACTTTGAAAAAAAATAATATTTGCAGATATGCTTTATAAATAGTCTGGTGGATATATATTTTTTAATATGGTACATTAATGCAGCATCAAGAGCTAACAGTTTTCTTCAAGGATGCTTTACAGAAGACTGCCTGCTCTGTCTCTCTTACATGTTACAGTCAGAACATCACCCTGATCTTTCATCCAGCCCTCTGCATGCATGATGTATTTAACTTCTCACAGATCGCCTTGCTTTCCCCAGGTTCCACCTCTTCCATTATTCTGGCTGACACGTTTTGCTGGACAGAGGATGCCAGCTTATCGTTTCTGGGAAGTACCTCTCCCTGCCAACCTCGCTCTCCGACATTATTTAACATACCAGGTAACTGAGCCTGAACAAGTTCCTCCTCTGCCTCCTTGTACAGAAAAAGAGCTTTGACAGATGTACTGTCACTCCATCACTGAAATAACACAACTGGTGCCCTGTTCACCTGTTACTCTAAGGCTGCAGCAGACATTGGCAGCTAAGTCCTTTAATGTAATGGCTTGAAGTCCTGCAATTAGGTCTGTGATTAAGCTGTCTTTGTTTTGATGTACTCTCTAGCTGAAGTGTATTTTCACACTGCAGTTTACTGATTTTATTCCAGGTGCTGAGTGGCAGGGCATCAGAGGGCGTCTGATAAATCGTCACCATACAGTTATCTAACATAGCTCCAATTTGTAACTAAACTTTTGAATTAGAGTGACGATATCATGTATTTACTTTTATAAGCAGCTTTTAAAGATGGTCCAAGTCAAATAAAAAGCAGATGTAAAGATCAAATACTGAAGATAAATTAAGTTAGTATTTAACAGAACAGTCAAGAGAATATTAAGCACCAGAAAATATGCACTGTAACTGTGGCTGTCAACACACCCCAGATGGCTAACATAAAGGTGGATAAGTACTGCAGAAGCCAGGGCATCCTGAACTCTACACTAGTCAATTAAAAGCTCAGGTACACCTGAAAGTCCATTTATTTCTGAACAACAGTATGCACACAGACATTTTTATTCAGTTTATATGCTCCACTGTCACACATTACAAAACTTCTGAGTGTATGATGCCCTTAGAAGTCTCAGAACTACCCTCCAGCAGGCTCAACTACATCTTGGCAGTGGTGTTTAGGAGAAAGTCATTACCATAAGATCTGCTCAAAGCCAAGAGAGAATTCAACAACTCTAAATTAAATGCAGATAAAAGCAAAAAAACATGAAAGGTAATAGTAACAGCATGGGAACCTTTGCACACAAACTTTTCGAAACAGTAAAAGCTGAGGCAAAACCTGCAAACTAAGTCTGTATAAGAGTAATTTTGTTGTTTCTTAAGTTGTGCAGGTATAAATACTGGTATTGAGTGGATCAGCAACACTATAATATCAGTAAGCAGCCTGAATGCATGCCACTAAATTGGCAATATATGAACATATTCTGAAATACATTCAGTTCGTAGTAGTTTAAAAGTTACATAAAGGCAAGATTCTGATAAAGTTTTCCAAAACTTTGTTGCCAGATCACAACATCAGATGTTATCACAGAACCCCAAAGAACAATAACTCACTGCATTTCCAAAATACAAGAGGGCTCCAAGCACTGAGGCAGTGAGTCAACAGATCTTTGCTTATTTAACAACATAACATCATGCATTTCGTGTAGCATTTTGCTGCCATGCTGTTTGCAAACTATTCTAAACCAAGAGACTAAGAAACCAGGCATCCTTGAAGCAGGACAGAATTATAGTTGCCACCAGCAATAAAGATTTAGAACATGCCACAATTAATGTTACACTAGAAAGAGTTTTACAATTGGCTTAATGAGACTTTGTCTTTTTAATGCAACGGCAAAGCTAACGAAAAACAAATTGGACACTTCTCCGTTTCAAAACACTAGTTATTTTTGATTCACGGAAGAAGCGACAGAAGTCTGTTTTAACCACATGATGGTTCAGTGGTAAAAATGCCTTTCAAAATTATTTGACCTAAAGCCTTGGCTGGGATTGTGAGCAGCAACAACTTGTCTAGGGGGTATGACTGAATAGGAGAATTCACCTTCCTTTCATTCCCAAGAGCAGGTAAAGTAACAGAAGTGCTCAACACTATCATGCAATTCAATGCCACACCTTTCACGAAGGAGCTCCTTATCTCTCTGCTTTCCCAACAGAACACAGTATCCTTCAAAAAAGTATTCTAGAGTTCAAGCGAAAGTATCACCACCTTGGATTCTCACGATACACCTAGGACACCCAAACCCTTGGAACACCAGTTTAAGGGTGTTAAGCAGCATAATAAAGGGAAGTTATAATGATTATTATAATGATATTATAATATAACGCAGAAAGCATATCTTGCACACCAAAGCATTGATTTCAGATGGGAGCAGTGGAAAGATTACTGAAAACTCACTTCAGGGCTGCAGGAGGTGAAACAATTACAATAATCTTAATCCTATTAGAAAAAAAACAGTTTACTCCCTTGCAACAAAAGGGGGAGAGCCAATTGTTAAATTAAACTTCCTTGTAGCTCTAAACTTAGTTTCCACATAGCCCTAAATTTAGGCAGTCACAAGGGTAATTAGTTCACATGTTCACCACCTATTGTGCCACAACACAGAAACAAGCTAAATAATGCAACTGGTGCAAAACTACCCTGGACGCTGCCAGGCAAAGGGTGGATCCTGCAAATGCTGCACCCGACAGCAGCTGAGCGGGCACTACACCTGTTACAACTGGGATATTTACATTTTTCTCTGCTTTCAAAACATAAAAGGCTCAATGAGCACTTGAAAATGCATTAAGTCACCCTGCAGTAACAAGGCAAGTTTTAGACTGTAGCTTGGTTATCACTGTTTACTAGCATTAATGTGCAACAACCTAGTAGATCATGGATGCAACTGACTTGGTAAGTTTTGTGTCTTATTCTTTGTTGGTTCAGGACCAAAACTTATGTTTTGTCTAAAATCTTGGTTTTTGGTAAATATGTTCTCCAGTAATATTTCTAATACAAGAACGTTGAACATTTTGCAGAGATCATTAGCTCTCCAAGTCACTGACTTCTTCAGGAAAAATACATTACATAAATGTAGGTGTACATACACATCCACTTAAAGACTTCTCAATAAAAGAAAAACGCTATGTGGTAGATTTTTCAGATAAAACTCCCATGTTATTCCCTACAAAGTGTATTTTCAAACCCTTTGCATGCACTTATGGTGGCGTAGCAATGACAACATGACCAGTGTAGACTGGGTTGAACATTTCCCTCACGTAATTTACACCTTGCTTTGCTTGTTAATTTAGATGACCGAATATACTGTGTTGTCTACACCTGGGATCCCATTACTCTATGAAGACAGCTTCTTAAAAGATGCTGAAGTATTGGTATAAAATGCATTTATTAGCAGAGCTGTAAATGCACAGCTAACAAGTTTATATTTACTATGATATAGTTTCTCATGCTTACTTTCTCTCTTTTCTTTCTTTTTAATTTGTAATTACTGTTTTCCTTCATTACATACAATGTATTAAATATGTTTCAAAGTTTCTAAACAGCAAAAGAAGTCACACCCTGAACAGAAAATACCTTAAGAAAAAGTGACAACCTGTTTATAAACTATTCTAGTAATATATGTGTTAATTTGCTTCCTTTATTTTTAATTGCTGAAATGGGTCTGCTTGAAAGCAAGATTTCTACTGTTGCAGAATCTCCTAATCTCTTTACTTATTTCAAGCCATAATCCCTTAGTTATCACAGAGGTGGTGACTTGCCAGAATAAAAGAGTAGGACTTCAAATGAAGAAAAGGTAATTGAAACAGATCCAATTTTCTTGTTAATGCAAGTATAATTAAATAAAAGTAAAAACCAAAACCAAAACCTGCCAAAAAACAAAGTCTGGTTTATTGACACAAATACTTTCTGTCTAGAAGGTTAAGGATTTTTCCAAAAGGTGCCAGAAGGCCTTTATACTTACGTCCACATCCTCCTCTTCCTCTTCATCGTCAGATATAATACTATCATTTAATGGCTCTTCTAGAAAGAATGGAGTATTGTACAAGTTAACAGAATATCTAGTTATTGCCCCTCTTTTGAAAAGTAAGATTTAGCTTGCTTGTCACACAGACATCCCATTGTTCAAGACACCTATTGGAATTATTTGTTCCCATAAAGCATTCTAGAAGTCACTGAAATCAATTCATATTTGGGAAAATGGCAGAAACAGAAACACTCTGGAATAGTTCTTTTCTCATAAATTCCACTATGATGTCTCTCTGTATTCACTGACAAGACTTGAACTAAGTTTGTTCACTTGCAAGTTTGTCTATTTTTCAACTAATTTTTAATAAAAGACTCTACTTCTCCCTATAAACACTTCAAGATTATACTCTTTTATACATAGAATGTTTATTGTAACTAATTTCCTTAGAAAAAAAGCAGTCAGGCTTATGCTGGAAGTCTGTATGGTCAACTTTTACCCACCGATCAGGCAAAACGTTTAGAAAATACCATCCACAGGTAGAAGAGGAGCAATTCTATAACCTTGGTTAACAGCTACTGCATAGTGGCAATAGGACTTAAATACTTTATTTGTTCTTTTTACAAGCCAGAACCATAAGAAAATGCTGTCTTCTGCTCTTTCCAAAAGCCAAAGCAAGCAGTCAAACTTGTATTTTTACTGTACAGAAAAAAATAATCAGAATTCACCTCCTTTTCATTATTTGCTTTCTCTTTCTCCAGCCCTCCCTTCAGCCACAGTAAGTATTCCACCTCCTCATACTTGTCTGTATTAACACAGCATCTACAACTCCTGGGACCCGTCAACATACTCTCCAGAAAGGATGGTCTCTGCCCCCTATTCAAGATAAGCCATTTCAGATAACAAAGCTACACTCCTCAACAGAGCAAGAGAGGAGCAGAGACAGACCTAGTCCCTAAATCCTACTTCACAAATTGTATCATCTGTTTATTTTTGCAGTTGACAGCAGTCTCTCATTACTATGAGGCTACTGGCATGAAGGAAACCAGTCAAGGTCATTCTATTTACAATCCCAAAACTTTGGAACTGAGACCTACTCAGCCTTTTATTTCTTCTTTATAATGGTAACACCAAATGAAATTTTAAAATAAATCTGACATTCAAATCCTGACATTCACTATTCACCCCCTCTCAGACCATCACACTATTGTTATTTGTTGAGAGGCTCAATGCCAAGTTAAAACATGAGCTTTCTTACGGCTTTTGTGAAAGATTTACAGCTCAGATAGCTGCATCTGTTCTTCTGACCTGAATTGAGCTGCTTGATAATAAATTCAATCTGCCGGATCATCTCTGCGTTTCTTTCCTTGATAAAGCAGCGCAGAATTTCTTCCATTCCCTGGATGTAGTGGAAAACATTGCTATATCAGTATTTCATGTGACCAAAGTGACAGAGTTTTGTTAGCTAAAATGTTATTTTTTTGGTAAGGAAAAACAGAGGCGGTGTGAAACAAACCACCGTGCCCAGCTCTAAGCACTCTATTTTATCCATATGATAAAGATGGATATATGCTGTCTAGAGGCTTCTAGGTTTAAATACAGAAGTATTCAAAATGAACGGCAAATTTTTACCATAGATCTGCTGCTTCTGCCTGATGAACTCAGCCCACAGTAGGACACAGAAAAGGCAAATTTGCATTCACAGAGACAACGGTGCAAGGTTCACAGAAGGAAAGCAAAAAGCAGGACCAACTCTGACCTTCTCCTAAACCCAGTTTCTCTCTTTGTGGCCCCTTATGGGCTTGATGTTGTGTCTTTAACCATTTAAGATGACTTCCAACTCTCTGTGCGGTAAAACATCTGATAACAATTATGTCTCCTTTCACAGGATATCAATTCCTAGTTCTGCTAAAACCTACCTCTTGCTGCCTTCCCCAGCTAACTATGTCTGTACCAGGCAGAAACAAAGGCAGCAAGAGGAACTCATCCTCTTAGTGGCTATTAACTGTGCAGAATGAGTTAAATAAGGGGAAGAAGTAGCAGGTCAGATTAAAGCATCTCACAGGCCACATCCAGTTTACAAAATGCTAGATTGACAACTGTTCTAAAATAACACATTTAATCTACAATTTAGACAGAATCCTTCACACTGCTGGGGCTCCACTTCTGGGAAAAGGCCAAATATGGCAAAAGTGGTTGAGACATGCATTCACACCTGCCTGAATATCAAAAGGTGGGGGGCGTCTTGTGGATTCCCTTCTCAGAACGCCATGGCTCCTACCTCACAACCCCTCAACCTGTGTGCATGCCATCTTTGGCATATGCATTAACCTTTGTGCTATGCAAAGCAGTACTTTATTACCATTGCTCTAGCTTCTTCTCGGATAGAAGGGATGTCAAGAATGCTGTACAGTGCTCCGTTCACGTATGGTTGTATCTAAGAGGAAGAAATAATCATACCACATAAGAAACACTCTTACATTCACTCCAGCTGACTATAACCCAAATTTAAGGGTGAAGGTGCAGAACAACTATTTTCAGAGAGTTTAATCAGGCTAGCCTGCACTTGCAAAAATTCCCACTCGGGAAGCAGTGAAGTTTTAGGATGCAAATATACTGTGATATGGTTGATCTAAATCAGTACTGCTGCATGCCAACTTCCCCCTCACCCCTTTTGAAGATGCATACTTGCAAAGTGACTGAGCCCTAAAAAAAAAAAAAAAGAAGAAGAAGAAGAAGAAGAAGAAAGAGAGAAGCAGAAAAAGGTTAGTTTCTGACAAACACTACTGGCAGTACAAAAACGAGGACAAAGAACAGGGACAAGACTGCGTCAGCATAAACTCAAGACAGGCTTTAAGCGTTTTAGCTTTAGGCAGGATGATAAAAGCTGTAGCAGCTTCAAACATCCTCTCACTCTGCTGCCTGTTACTCTCCTCAGCAGAGGCAAAAAACCAGCCAAGCATTAAGGCTCTGTATTATGACTACTGAAAGCAACCTCTGCCCAACAGGTTTTATCAGCACTTACGTGACCCTTTGTATTGGCAAGTTATATGTCTATACCCTTGGAAAAATGAACAATGAGCTAGGCTGGGAGCCAGGGAAGCAAGGAAAGATAAGGGACTGGGATTTGCACAAGGATTCCACAGCTTCTCAGAAAGCTCTTCTGGCACCCAACAGCACGGCCTTCTACCTTCAACTTTGATAACAAAACTTCTATCAGCTGCACTGGTGCAAACTAGGTTGTAAGAATGCATCCTCAGGGAAATTTCAAGGTCATTCTAGAGCACAGACTTCAACAATATGATAGCATTTTCTAAGTACTCCAGTCTAGGGACCAGGATGTTATTTTGTATTACTATTTATTGTATTAAACTTTCATCATTCATAAAAACAAAGCTAGTGAAAGAGTCCAATAAAGTATACCAAGTTTCATCTTAACCAAAATAGTGCTAGTAAAGAACTGATCTACATCTTCTAATGAATTCATAAAATGTGGACTAAACACTTCATTGAAATTTCTTCTCTATTTTCAGTTTAAATTATAAACACCCCCCCCTTGATGATACAATCATTGTATGTAAACGTAAGAAACCAGAGTTTATATTTCATTTTTACTAGAAGTCACCTAACACCTTGTGCAATCATCACGAATCACCCTACCCTAGTAAAAATTCTGCCTCTCCCCGATTTGCCTGTATTTTCTTCCGCCTTGAATTTCACTGCAAGTTTAAAGAAGTGGTCCTCTGCAGAGACAGCTGAAGCAACACTTTGTACAGCACACAGTGGAAACCAGTGATGTGCTGAAAAGTATTAGGTAGAAATAACTAATAGTTTTTACATTTTCCTCTGATGTAGTTTAATTTAGCATCTAAGATGCAAGTTTGTCTGGAGACAGACAAGAAACGAACCACAAAATGGTTAAGTGGCAAGTTAAATGAAGTGGCAGATAAAAAGATACTGGGGCTTGATTGTCACAACTGTACTGCTTTCTTATAATATTCCTTAAAACTACAAGCAAATTTTCTTCTTTGCACCTGAGGTTTTGCATAATGTGTTTGCACCACACACTGTTCATCTCATGAACTAGTTAAGTTTGAGATGATTTGGTGTGAGATGACATCTCAACAGCATCAGAAACTGCAATTAGGCAGCACATGGATTGCATTATAACTATGCAACTAAAAGAGTTTCATTCTTAGCTGTCAACATATGTTAAAGACATAACTATGTCTAGAAAGACCAGTGCCCAATTGAGTAAAATTTACATAATTGTGAATTTTAGGAAAATGTCACGCTGCTTAATTAAATGAGGGTCTAATACGGAAACAAAGCCAATTTACTTTTTTGAAATTCTTACTTTGTTGCTTTTTTTAATCTTTAATTTTTCTTTCTACCTTTTCATTAACCCAAAGTTTGCTGTACAAATACCTCATGATTCTCGTGGCCGAGGAGATCAGAGAGAACTTTGAGCACATGGTTTGCGATCCTCGCACACATTTTCTTCCCTGCAAAAGTAGAAAACCTAAATATGCTTGAAAAAATACATCAGAACAGAGCAAGATTCTTAGTCCTTAAAACCAGTACTAAATATAATTTACAACACAGCACTATTACTCCTTGTTCCTGCCAAATACTGCTCAGCGTAACTGAGCTGAAATCAGTGGAGTTACTCTGGATTTATACAGCTGTAATCTGGGACAGGACGTAACACAAAGGGATTTTAAGAAGGCATTATTTTGCTTATGGCAAGCAGTTGATTTTTCACCCTTACCTTACTTTCCTTTTTAAAGGGAAACATACTTTAAGCCCCTTTTAAGTCTCTTGGACATAGACAGGACCTTATTTTCTTGGGCAGACTCTCTACATAGTAGAAGTGAAGCATGCAAGCGTTTCACTCCACGAGGTGAAGATTAAGCTCCTTGCCATTACTCAACTCAGTTCTGACTTTCTTTTATACGAACAAATCTCTTGCTCAGGTATAAAGGGTCCTTTGAAAAGTGGCCTGGAATGCAAGAATGCCAGTCCTCACATATGGATATGAAAAAAAGAATAAAATCTTAGAGGGTTCAGTTGATTAACTGCTTTCTTAATTCTTTAGATTTTGGTGAAGCTAACTCTTCATAGTTTGGGATTCTTGGGAAAGAGATCTGCTCAAAAGCACTGATTGTAACACTCAAATGTCTCTGGTCATATGAGTCCCTGCTAATTATAGTCACTTGAAAGAATTCAGGTATATCAGAAAAAAAAGATTCACAGTCTTCCCTATCCATTTCTTGGAATAAGGTTGTAATTCAAAATGCAAGACACCTGCACGCCGCAGACAGAGATTCATGAGCAAGGCAACAGAATACTCCAGTGTGTAATCAGACAGGCAATCTGTATCTGTTAGAATATCAACCAGCCAGTAAATGAGCCCATCTTTGATCATTGTCGACTGCAGTGCACGCCTAAGATTGAAAAACAAAAAGCCCACAAAAATCAGAGCACAACATAAAGAGCTTTCAAATACATTTATAGCCAATATAAGCACATTAAAACCATACTTCATCTACCTGCTACACACTAGCCTGCCAATAAAAAACCCCAAACCACCCATTTTGGCACAATCAATTAAACTAAGGAATTAACAAAGCCTGAAGAAATGGAAGATGCATATTCCTATAGGGTTAGAGGAGTAGTTTTTCTGGGTGGGTTGTGTTTTGTTGTTTTGTTTTGGGTTTTGTTTGTAAGTTTCTTCACTGTTTTTTAAGGCTCTTAACTCCACCTTAAAATGCATTTTCAATTGTCTTAAAATTGGTAAGAAAACCCAGCTACACACAACAGACCCATAAAACAAATTCGTTACTACTTCTGCCATAGGTAGCCATAGCACTTTTGTACTGTTGATTTGACAGATGGGATTTTTTGCCTAAATCTAATTGCTCTTTTCTCTAGAGATTCTTCAATCACGTATTCTTTTAATTCAACCTGTAGTTGCCCTTGAAAAGTATACTAAATAAAGTGCCAGGTGGTCAACCATGATCTCCTACAACAGAAATTCCTTGCTTTACAATACAAAAAAGTAGTATATAGTGGTAGAAAAGTCTTTACTGCAGAACATAATTTTTAATCACATTATTTTCAATAGGCAGTTAAGTCTAAATTAAAAAGATCAAAGCAGCTATTTTCCTGGTCTTAGTACTTGGGATTTGGATTACTCCTGAAAGCTCGGATGCTTTCTCAGTCCTGGATCTTGCAGCAGGTCTGTGGCTTGGACTGAGCAAAACAGGGGAGCATCCAATCACACGTTTTTTAAAAGAAGTCCCTCATGTCAAGTATCTGCAATTAACTTTCTATAAGATAAACTGTTATATTTTAGAAAGTAAAACACTTTCAAATTTTCAGTAGTTTAGTGCCTATGCCCCAAAATTCAAACTAATTTGTACTACTTATAACTGCTATAATAGAAAAATCCTTTCCTCTAAGACTAGTTTAGGATTTCAAGCAGTAGGCTATGAAGATTTATTCTCTTTCATCTCAAATATGTATAAGGTATCATGTCAGGAAGCAGTACAGAATTTTACCCAAAGCACATTTACATGTGCTTCATCCAGACAAGTTCTAAATGAGGCAAATCCAAAAGCAGCCCTCACTCTTCAACAAGCCCTCACAAACAAAAACCACAACCCCCAACACTTGCGGTCTTAATTTAGAAGAAACATGAATGAAAATAACAAGAGTAAATACATCCATCTACCTCCTTCCATTCAGTTAATTATTCAGGGCTGAATATTCCTCCTGAGTACTGTGAAAACAGAGTTCCTAGATCATATTTGTTTGATAAATGACAGCAACATCACACCCTTTACTGCTTTTGCATGATATTTCTTTTGTGGTGGGTATTTGAATCAGATTGCTAATATAAGAAACAAGACAGCCCATGCATAGACAGCTCCAGGAAAGAGGATCAACAGGATAAGGATGAAATCCCTGAAAAATGTTTGCAGAAAGGGTAATGAAAACCTTACGCTTTGGAATGTAATGCAACTATTTTCTATGTAGGATCTTCAGAACTTTCTACATTAAGTTTTTACTTTGTTCAGTTAAGGAATACGTATAAAACATACAAGGCTATGGCAGGAGATGTACATTTACTTGAGCCTTGACAGTTGGTAGGTAGTCAGGTTAATTCAGTCAGTAAAACTGAGTTCTCCTCCATAATAAATGACACTGCTTTCATCAGTCATCAGAGGTTCTGATGATTGTTAGGGGAAAATCAAGCACTCTTCTTTCCTCCCTGAACAGAGCCTAACTAGCCTGTACTTCCTGTCCTGCTGTCACCACTGTGTGCTGCACTTTCATCACCTGAGGCTGAATTTCTGCAAAGCCCCCAGAACATTCTCCCATGTAAGGGAATCCTTGTCTTCAGCTTTCAGTCTCTCCTCCAGCATTTGCAGCAACGTTGGGTTCTGAGAAAGGTAGACACGACCTGGTGCAAAAAGTGATGAAAGAACAGATGATGAGATATCAGCTTATGACAGAAAAGCTCCCTCTCCTTGGAAAAGTAAGGAGGATTGACCTCAATTTCTTCTTGACAAGCCACAATCTTGTGCCAAGACCCAAATGAACCTGTACAAATGAGTTGTCTAGCAGAACAGTTGCATTCAATCCAGCCACTTGGGGCATTAGAGGCCCACACTTGCCAAGTCAGTACCACACAGAATCCACTGTTCTTCTTTCAGTACATGCTTTCTGATCTATCACAGTTTTGTACACTCTAAGAAAAGGAGAGACATGTGCAAAGAGCTTGGGAAAGTTAGGTGCCCCACTGCTATTAACCTTAAATGGGTTTTCAATTCCTAGCAATAATTAGCTCCTCTAGTAGCACCAAACCAAGGGGTAATTTGGGACAGGCACAGATACAAAGCTGCACATATATGCAACCAGTTAGCAGTGATGCACAAAGGTTTATTCAGGTGAGGACCAGGAAGATACAAAAGCAGCTGTACTCACTACCGTTGCACAGCCCAGTAGCCGGTCTGCCTACAGGACCATTAATTAACAGGGACTTTTCTTCCCTTTTTTTTTTTTTAGCTGTCATGAAGAGACTGAAGAGTATTAAAGGCTGCATCTTGGTAAGCTCCCACATAAACTACAGATCATCAAAAGTCAAAAATGTTGAATATGCAGTGTCAAAATGAAGACTTTCCAGACACCGAGAACCTATTTCGAATGCATGTAGCAGAAGACAGTGAGTCCCTATAGAAAAAGGGTGCAAATAAAGCTCTAAATTTCCATATGCAGTGACATGCAATTGTGAAGTGCCTATAAGCCAGCATTATATGAAAATGTTATCTTTTTTATCCATGAATCGTTTACCTTCTGCCATTGAAGCAAAAGCATTGATGAGCCTTGCCATATACTGTCTGACTACCTCACTCTTAGAATGTAGTAATATGAGGACAGTTTTCTGCAAAAGAAAGCAAACATTAATAACACTCACCAGAGGAGGAAAAAACAAAGTTAGTCTTCTATAATGTTTTAAAAGCTTCATTAAATTTTCCACAGCAAACAAAATTTGAATGCATATTGATATCTTAAATAATGTCAATATGATTTTAAATCTCCAGTTTCATTTTTATTGGCAGGGGTATGAGGGAGAAATGGAAAAATTAACAAATAAGCACATTACAGCTCCTTGGTTCAATTTGTTAAAACACCATTAAGCTCCACAATGTAGGGTGTGAATTACAACGAACTAATACAGTTATCAGTTAAAACTGGTATCTAAAATTAATATTTAGTCAGCGATAAAAAAAGTCTTAGTTTTGTTGATGAACTTAAATGCAGTAATGTTACCTGAATAGGAATGCTTCTGTTTGACAACTAAGACTGTGAGAAAGCAGCTCAGTAACTTACCAAGAACACCGCATTGCAAACTATTTCTAATGTGTTTTACTTCAGGCATTACTTATACATTACTTATAAATTTTATTCAGGCATTACTTCCCTCTTACAGAAATTTACAGGGAGAAAACCAGACCATTGATTTAATAATCCTTTAACTTTCCTAGTGATACAAGTTACTGTTGCAATGACAATGGGAGCCATAACATAACAAGTCAGTCCACTGCTTCAAACAACGGGGGAACTCAACTATGCACAAAATTCGCTATTACAAACTAAAAAGGTTGCACTTTTGTTAGCAATAGCATTGGATTATCAGTGACTTAACCTTTCAAAATCAACGCACCAGCAAATCCCCTTTCCAAAGAAAGGTAACAATCCTTTCCAAATTCATGGAAATCAGATATTCCATAGAGATACTGAGACTGAAGTCCTAATTTAGTTCTTATCCTAGATCAGTGAAATGGATTGAGTATTATCTAGGAGTACATTATCACTCAAAAAGAGACATAGCATCTGGTAAGCAAGAGCGAACTCCTAAGCAAGGGACTCAGCTTCTGCTCAACTCACAGGCATTAAGCACCAGGAGAGGTGACAAACTTCCACTTGTCTACAAGAACTGTATTTACAGTGAGAGCCCTTGTAATGCAAAGCTTTACCCATCAACATGTAAAGACTGGGATGCAGAAGTTAAACGTATTACATGGTTTTGGCACTACTACTTTCCCCCCGCTTCCAAAGAGCGATAAAATTTTCTGATCAGAACTTTATAGAATCAAATGAGCGATATCACATCGATGTTGGAAGAAAAACCTTTCCAGCTGACCTGACAGTTGCTGTGGCAGTCTAGGAGGTCATTACTGATGTAGGCTTGCAGCACAGTGTCTCTCTGTTCTCCAGGATATGATGTTGTCAAGCGCTAAAATAAATAACGATATAAATAAACCAGTCAAATAAATGTGAATTGATGACCACTAAAGATTTTAAATAGATGAGAAATCTCTTCTCACAGGGAGAAGGAATTCAACCTCAGTGATCTAAGGGAAAGAGATGAACTGGCCTGACCTCAGCTCAGCGATCCATTACAAAACTGCTGCTTGGGAGCTGTCATCACTTACCACTTCCATACAGGAAGGATACAGCATTACTTCCCATAAAGTTTAAAAGCCCCTCTAGTAGCTACAGATGTGGTGCTTTACTACATCCGAGACAGAGTACTGGGTTAGAAGAACCACTGGTCAGCCCCAGCGGATGTTTTTTTAATGTGAAAATGGACATTGAAGCTTGATCAGAATTCCACTATTATCATCTTTCACGTCTGTCACTGTGAACACACCAGCTTCCTTTTCAGCAGGAAAATGTAACTTCCTGTTGTCACCTTTAATTCTCCTGAAATATTACATGATCTGAGTCAACCAAAAGGTAGGGTCTTGTAGAATACCTTGATTATAAAGGAAAACTGGTGATTAGAGCCAGGTATTTCCTGGATACAGCAATATTTATATAATCTAAAACAGGGCAATACATGGAAAAAGGTACTGCCTAGAACAACAACAGCAATTTCTTTGAAAACATACCAGAAGTTACTTCCAGTGAAGATCCCAGGAATTCCTATCTGGCTTCCCTCAGATGAGGGGGACATTGCTACAAATAGGTATCTACTGCCTGGGCTTTCTTCATCATCTCAAGAGCCTTAGCAAGCTTCACTGACAAAGAGAGAACTTGTCTATAATGCTCGCAAAACAGATTTTAGTTCTGGATCTCTCCAGAAAGGACGTATTTATTTCTGCTGAGGCACTCTCTCTTACCCAGCGCAGAGCCTGCAGTAAGAAGGCCTTGAGACGATCATTCCCTGCAATCAAATCCTTCTTCAGCTTCTCATAATCCAAAGAGGGCAACAATGGCACATCCTGCAACTTCCTACAATGCAAACGGGAAAGACATTCATCAAAAATCTCCCTCCTTATTCAGTGCAGCTGATGTTACTGAGGCGAGAAGAGCCAAAACAGGAAGCCTGCTTCAGGAAAAGAGCTTCCACATTTTTACACCTTTGTTACTTTTATTACCATTACCATGTCAGAACAACAGACTTTGTAAACTTGCGCTTATTTGTTCGCCATTCATGCAGCTCGTTGACCATCACAACTTGCAGACACTAAACTGACAGCTAGCCAGGTGATGATCTCAGCTTTTTAGTGGCACAAACAGTCCAGCAATCCCCTTTTTTGCCTTGTGTGGACAAGGGCAAACAAGAGCAGCAGCTTGTGGCTTTTAGCACACAGTTATAAACAGACACAGTAACAAGCTGCAGCTCCAACTTCACCTCTAAACCCTCATCCACACAGAAATGACTTCTCCAAGGTAAAGGTGGTAGGCTGAATGAATTTTTACAGGCTGGACTATCCTGGCTTAACATAAGGCTTAATATAGGACCACTTTCCGTGAACCAGTACTATCTTGCTATTTTGAGTTTTAATAACGCAATAGAAGGTTCCCTCAACAAAATTATTTCCAGTCAATGCTTTAATATTTAAATATATTCCATTAAATGTTTTTTACTCTTATCTTCCTATCCTACTTTTCAAAACAAATTTTACGTTATACATATAATTGCTCCATTTAGTATCTTGTAAACAAGAGAAGGATCAAATCAGTGTCTTAAAAATTAAATAAAACTTTCACCTCAGATACACCATCTCTATTCAATCTTATAAGCCAAAATTTATTAAGTCAGTCACAAAAAAATTAAACTTGAAGCACCTAAAAATCTACGTTACTGATTCCCCCTTTTCCTGGATTTGTGAGAAGCAAACCAGTTACAATAACAGGACTGTACTGTGCGGAAACAGTGAAGAAAATACAGCAACCAACTCACAGGTGTGGAGTGGCAGATTTACCCAATTAGCAACATCCTCCAGAAATTAGGATGTTACTGAACCTGCTCAACAGAAGAATAGAGATCACACCATATTTGCATACAATGTTCACTGAGATCAGAGGAAGCACACAAAGGATGATTCCCATTTGCAGACAACTGACAGTACGCATCAGTTTACAAACATCTCCTCCTCTTCTCTACAGATATAAATGAAGCTCAGCAATAAATACTTACACAGAGGCTAAAGACGCTCTTAACATTGTGGAAGCCTGGATCAGAAAAAAAAAGAAAAATAGAAATCACAACAGATTAGTCCAAACTTCACACCAACAGTGTTACCAATGAAGTCCACAGTGAATTCTTTCACTGGGGTTCTGCAGTTCTTTTCCTATAAAACCTATGTTGCAAAATAGAAACACAGCTAAAGAAAGAGGACTTCAGTGTTTATCTTTCTCTTCCCTTAAAAGTGTTCCACAGGTAAAAACCTCTTCTGTTATGATCTGGCTATGTTATCTTTACCATCATATTCCAAAAATGACCTACACTTGAAGCATTTAAAAAAGAAGACAAGTAAAAGGAAAAAAAGTGAGTAGAAACTACCATCTGAAGCCCACTGAAGAAGATGAAGAACTTGCTAAACGCATTTATTGACTTCAAAAATTTTGCTGCTAACATAGAACACTAATGTTATCAGAGTGCCTGTTGCTACTAATATATACCCCTATATATAACTATTAATATGTAAAGAAAAGACCATTTATTATAGTATGCCATTTCTCAGTGGTTCTGCCTAGAATAAATTCAGTTTAAGCCTGGATATTTCCTTTGATGCAGTGTGACACAAAGCATATGCAGGCACCATTGCTGAACAAGTTAAAACTTAAAAACATCACCGCTATATAAAAGTTCCACATAAAAGCTGTCTGCTTCAGCAAACATTTTTTGCTAGAGCTAATTGTAGGTGAGCCAAGAAGCAGCGATTCTGGCATAGGACTGCTTCATATCATCCATTCTGATGTCAACTACATGCCATATTCACAGAATATTCAGTGTCACCTCTTTGTGTTGATCTCCCTACTCACTTTCTAAAAAATCTCTCATTACCGCTTATGACTTTAAAACCGGTCTTTTCTTCTAACCTAGCCTCTTTCATTGGGAGCTATATAATCGATGTCTATTGTCAGATTTAAAACTGCGGTATTTAGGAGACAAAAAGCATGAAATACCATAGAGAATATTGAATTACACTAGCTGACATATTCTTGAACATGCTACCTCATGGGTATCCTTCGTAATACAAGGAACTGCTCTCTTACATGGAAAATAAGCTTATACACGCATTGGAAAGCATTTTATATTATTTTTAAGTCAATGAATGACTTGTACACAATAGACAATTAACAGGTCATACACTTCAAAATTAACCTGTCTTGAAAGGAGTTCTCAAATCATACTTTATTTTACACAATACAAAAGTATTCCAAAGTATCAGATTACCTAAACTGTTTTATTTTCATTTACTTGTATTTTCCTTAGCATTTTTTTATAAATATAAGTAGTTAACTTCTGTTTAAACAAAACTGTTTTCCCAGTCAAAACCTATCATCTTGTACTTCAGTGTGCAATGAAATCACAAACAGTTTTTGTTGCCTTCCTCAGCACTCTTCTCCATTAAAGGAAATGGGGAAAAATAGTACATTAAAGCAAAATAAATGACAGAGCCCTTGAAGATGAGAAGATGAGACAAAGAACAGTATTGAGAAAAGAAATACAGCAGGCCACTAAAAGTAAAGAAACTGATATAAAAGCTTTCTGCTTCTCAGCAAAGTTTTTTACCCAGCACTGTTTTGCTGCCTTAGAAACAAAAACATGTGCTCCAACCAAAACCTAACCAAAGAATATATAACTGGTAAAGACACGTGCACCCTCCTTCCACACCTATAACATTTTTTGGCAAGTGTAAGATTTTGCAAGCTTTTATAAGCTTCAAATTACAGAAACTTCCAACTGGAAAGACATTCAGGTTTTTAAAAATCAATTAGATCAAGCAGCACAAAGTCCTATGAATTCCCAAATTACTTTTTGAGCCAGTAGATGGAGCACAGCAAAGCATTTAGTACGCTTCGGCTCTGCAGTCTGCCCATGCCAAAAAGGCACCAGGCAGTGAGGCAGGCCCTGCACTGGAGGTCTGAGGGCAGCACCACTGGGATGGAGAACTTTCCTGTCCAGCACTCACTTTTCTGATCAGACCAAAGTTTATCAGTCTAGAACCTGCACAGGAAGAAGAAAGCTCTCTGAGGCTTTTGGTGTTTCTGGAAAAGTAAAAAGGATACAGTTCATATTACATCAGGTTCAATGAGGCAAAAGAGAAACAGGAAAAGTTTTCCAGGGCTAGTTTGTCCTTTATGCACTTTATGTCAGAACTGGACTATGGTCAGCACCACTGATAAACAGAAATCATACAACCACGTTACAGGAAGAGATTTCTCTTGTCCACCAAAAAAAAATAATTTCTCTTCGCCCACCAAAGCAAATACACTTGGGCCTCAGCACTTCCTTTTGCATATCACTAGGTAGTATTTGTTTGTTTACATTTCTCCTCTTTGCTAGGGATCTGAAATGTCCCAATCTCAGGATATTTACCAAGTTAAATATCTTTACGCAACCTAATCCCAAAAAGCTGTATTAAGCTCTAGTTCTTGATTTGCACGTTAGCTTTAACAAAAGGAAAACCACACCTCAAATACAGCCCAACAGATCGGCTCTTGGGCTGACTTACATCAGCATGCTTGCCTCATTTAAGATATATAATCTAGCCAGTGGAACAAAGTCATCATCTTCACCATGATCTTGTACACAACAGATCCAAAGCCAAGCTTCCACATGCATTACTTCTGGTGGGGGTGCCAGCTGAATCAGCCTTCACCCCTCCCAACACATCGCTACTGTGTGAAGCAAAAGCGAGAGGGTCTCAGGAACAAAAACCTGCCCTACCACCGAATGAATAACAAAACTCTTTGCAAAAATGTCTTTGCAGAACTTTTGCATATGCTTTTAAAAATGGACTTCTATGTTGTAGATATGTCTAAAAATATGAAGCCTTTAAAAATTATTTTTAGGAACAAAGGAATACATTTAACTGAGGGAAAGGTTAGTACTGAAGTCTGGAAGTAGGTAGGACAGAGCCCATAACAGCCTTTTGTTTTTTTGATCCTCACAGATCTGCTCTTCAGTTTCCTGGTATTCGTTCTCAAATGTAAACACTGAAGTCTGATATCTTGTCATTTCTGTGGCAATAATGAAAAAAACTCCAACTGTACTGTGGTTTTGATAGAGTGTGCATGTGGATGCTGGAAAGTTGGGACTTATTTGTAACAGCTGCTTTTAAATAATTGGAAAGTAAACCCATCAGCACTGCGCACTCAAAGCCCTCAAAGCACTCTATGGAAAGTAAATTCTTAATATTCTTGTAAGGTTAGTAGTAGAAACATCAGCAGGTTAGCAGAAACATCTTCATCTCCAGGTGATGAATCCAAGGCCACAGACTGAAAGGCAGACAGAGTGAAAGGCACTGCTGACAGATAACCTCATTACACGCTCATCCTGTCAACCACCAGATGACGCCTCAATCAGCCAAGGTTACAGAGTTCCTCTTCATAATCAGTTTTCTTAGATTAAAAAGCACTTAATTCCTCAGTATTTTCTCCCAAGCCCCTTTCCCAATCTTACCTTTCCTGGAACAGGTTAAACATTAATTCAACTTTTGAGTACCAGTATTCCTTAAATTGCCAGTGAGTGAAAGAGTATGAAGAACATGGGGCGTACATGACTCATTTGCAATACATGACTCTCAGCATTCACAGACTTAATCTTGAACAAAATACTTTTCGTGCAAAACCTATCTTGAGACAGAATAATTTGTCATAGTTGAAACACATGCAAAAACTAGGTGTCCTAAGGAAATGAAAAGAAACAAACACAAGGAAACAACAGCCCAAGCACAGATCATTCTGGTAGGATCATGGGGTATGACTTATATTTGTGTTGGTTCTTGCCAAAGCCAAACCAGGTGCCATATTAAGTCAAGTAATTCTGTCACAATGCAGATTAGCCACAGATGGCAGCCCTTCATTTTTGAACGAAGTGAGGCATGAATGCAAACAGCATGGAATGAAACAAAGAAGTTCAAAGGGGGAAAAAATTATAAAAGAAAACAGATGTATTTCAAGTGCAAGCCAAAACCACAATTGATTTTATCAAATACTGTAGCCCCGTATTCAAACCAATGCGACTTTGCTATTTGATGTATATATTCATAATACGCTAAAGGCTAAAGCTGAAAGCCAGATTCTGTCATCAGTTACCACTCTGTACTATAAGAAAATGTACTCTGAAAAAGTACTATAAGAATTCAGTGTAAAATCAGTGCAGGTTCAGAATAACCAAAGTTACGTAATGAATACTGTGAGGAGTAAAACAAAAGTCTGAGCAAATTCGTATATATCATTAGCACTCACAAATTTATGTTGAGCTTATTTGTTACATGCTAATTACAACAACACTGCTACATGCAGCCTATGATGGATTAGATTCTGAGCTTGTGTAACCTGGCAGGTCTACTGGGGCTATGCAAATTCATTTCGTAAGATGATCTGTGAATGTTTTTAATTATTTTTTGTCTTACTTATACTAGAGATATGCTGTTATGAAAACTTCCCACTTACCATACAAAACAGGTTCTAAGACATCTCAAGCATACATAAAAGTCACACTATAATACTATGTGATAATGTAACGACAAGACATAATGTCAGAAAAAAAGTATAAAATTATATAAACAGTGAGGGGAAGCTGGAAGCTATCTGTGTATTCAAGAAATATCTCAGAATTAGCATCAGATAGCTTTAAAAAATTTTATGAAGAACTCTGCATTTAAAATTACTACAATCTACAATTGTATGAAGTTACTTGTATAAGGGCAAAACTTTTCATTAGCAAAGGACATTTAATTCATAATTGCTCATTTGTAATCAACTTTTCTCAATCTCAAAATAGACCATTATGAGGGAAGAAAATGTTAAACATCAAGCAAGAGGTATCCCTTATGATCATTCACATCATCAACAGGAACAGATCGATTGACACTGGTGATCTTTTAACACAGGTTAATGTGGATTGTATTCTCTTTATCAAGGTAAAAAGAAGCACAGAACATAAGGAATAGTCCGCTGCATTCAATAATGCCATGACTATTTCTCAAAACAAAATGTTAAGCAGGAAGTTGAGTGCCCACAGGGGTTACTGTAATTCCAGGTGATGAATACATTTGGAAAAAAAGTAGGTTTTCTCAAAGGGTGAAATCTTGTTTTACCCAAAGTGATCAAAACAAAAATATGGATTATTTTAAAGCAGAATACTGACTGACATTTTTCAGAATTGGTGTCAATCACTTCTATAAATTGATTACATACCAAGTTAGTTAGAAGTAAACTCATTTCCTCTCTTTGCAAAGAATGCACTGACTATGGGCAAAATTAGATACTTATGGTGTACTTGTAATACTGCCAGAATACAAACTTCCATCTGGGTTACAGAAGTCACAGGCAGTTCGCAGAACACTGTTTTGCTTTTTCAGTTTTCAGTGAAAGAGGTTCCATTTTAATTGCATGAAAGAATTTTATAATCTTTACCAGAGAAAGTGCGCTTCACTTTAGAAATTAAAAATAAAAATACGTAAAATATGATGCACCTCTTAAGAGTACAACTCAATTTGCTGTATTGTCTTAATAATAGTTACTTGCTTTGTCAAAGGTGTTGTGAGATCAGTTGGTGTTGGCACACTTCAGACATTGTACACTATATACACTGATGTTCATGTGGAAGAAAATTGCTTTCTGCATGCTATAAGGAACTCATTCATGTAACAGAGTTGTGGACAAAGCTGCTCTTATGTTGACATGCTGTGTTACATGTATTACAAAGCCATAAGGTTACTCAGATCTTCTGTTCCATTCTCCATGCAGAAATTCCAAGCCTTGCACATTTTTTGGCTCTTCATAAACCATACAGTTAATGCCATGACAAGTTAAAATGCACAGAAAATTGTTACACATTGTGAAATGAAGAGAAATACAGAGTGTGGCAGATTGAGCAGGCAACGTTAAAGGATATAAAGATATAGACACTTACATATCCGTCATCACAAGGGCTCATAGAGTAATATCCCTTTATGGGCAAACAGGCACACATTAAAATGAAGAAGATTAAAAAAACTAAGTTAACAGAAATAAATCACAGAGAAATGCACAGTTCTAAGAAACCAACAAATAAAAATTAGCTAAAAATTAACAGACTACTAGCTTTGAAAATAAAAGTATAAGCACCTTCTCCCAATCCACATACTTGTATGTTTTAGGACTGTATTAGTGTGTCTCTCTTGTGATGTATTTACAAGTTCTCCTTTCAACACCTGGCAAGCATATTCCTGTCTGCACAATATTCCATTATAACTGTCAGTTAGAATAACTACATAGCAAGCACTGACACATCTATGTGAACATACGACTTCTGTTGTTCACTACACTGAAGCAACTAGGAGAGAGATACCAACGAACATGACGTCAATCAGAAGACCTCAGCTTCTGAGAAAGCAGCAGCAGGTATTCTCCATACTTGCTTTGACTAGAGTTTCTAAGCAGCACATAATGAAAGCCGAGAGACACAATTTAAGGTTTCAGCAGCGTTATCAATTAATTCCTCAACCCAAAAGGCTCCAAGGATAAATTAAGAAAAAGTCTCTGGAAGGAAACCTAAGATTTAGTTACTAAAATAAAAGTGGTGATAATTCATGGTTTCAGTAGTTTAGCACAAAATATGCCATTCCCTCTTTAATTAGACTAAAATATTTAACTTAGAACAGTTTTATATCTCAAAATAACAGTCTTAATTCAAAACAAAAGTACACAGTTCAACACAATGAAATAAGACCAACATTAAGCATTCTGCTTCTAGTCCTGTATGAACTGGCCAATATTTACTTTAGAGGATATATTTGTGCAGATAAATAAGCACATCAACACTGTATTTATTAGCAGGTTCCTCTTTAACAGACATATACAGCCTTACACAGACAGTATAAGAAGCTTGCCACTCTTCACTGTGAGCAGAAAATAAAGTTCCTTCTATTCTTTAACTGATTTTTAAAATCTGACATTATTCTTCGTATTACCATCACACTCAGAATTCCCTGATGTGAATGAGTATTTTAACTTTTATGGTGTTACACACACATACAGACAGTTCCGAGTGAAGAAATTAAAAATTAAATTTAAGACAAAGGACAACAATAGAGACTAATATGCAGGAAAAAGAAACCAGAAAATAACGTATGTCATGATGAGAGGACATTTCAACACACGCATGACCTCAGCCAGTGAAAATGTACGTAGGCATCAAGACAAAGATGACATTAAAGGAAAGTTTCAACATTAAAGGAAACCACAAAAGGTTGGATCAGATGACTTTTCAAGGTCCTTTCCAACCTGGGCTATTCCGTGATTTGAGGACAACAACAGGAAAAGTTTATGGAAACCCTTACTGATGGTAACACCTTACCTTTAGTGATTAGGAGTTTATGCAAACAAAAAAACCTGCCCAGGTTGCTACAGGTAGTTGTATCACCTGCAGCAAGTTGTGAAAAAGGCATCATATACTCTATCAGCAGAAAACAGGACCTTCTCTTTGCTTACATAAAGAGGTACGTTTGTTTCTTCTTTACCGTATATAAGAGTAACATATAAGAATCAGACCATGGAGAGGCATGGAGAAGACTGGTATATTTCACCCTAAGAAAAGCTTGCTTAAGGTAGATGCTGTTTGCTGTAGTGTGCGCGTTATTTTTAAATGAAAGAGCTTACATCCACATGGTGCTCGGTGAATCCACCCTAAATGGTTCAGAGTAATAAAAAAAGCCCCCGAACTTCTGTTACCCTGTCTCCTAGGTTTCATGTGGTCTGCTGGTGAAGAAAATTCTTTCACAATTAAGAAACAGAATACCTGCCACCAACGATTACAGCTTGATGGCATGTTCACATTTGCAGTAAAAAGTATTGAGGAAAAAACCAGCACAGAGCACAGGAAAAAAAGGAGCCCATGCCAGCTTTTACAGCTACTCCAGAAAATTAAAAAAATTCCTCCTTGATTACAGTCTGTAAATGACACCTTAACTTTACAGAAGAGCTAGTGCTTTTCTCTAAAAACCTATTAAAAAAATAAAATAAAAAGTTTTCCACAGCTTTAAGAGTTGTGCCAAAAGAGACCTAAAACTTTCAAGGGACATTATTTCATTCACCTAATTGTAGGGATAGGTAAATATACTTAGAATTAATAGCAGTAAAAACGTAATGGGCATTCATTCTATTCCACGACACAGAAGCAATATATGCAAACAACTATACAGCTTTCTAGTCACAGAAAAATGCTCCAGCAATTAACTCACATTTTGACTACTGACAGAAACTGCACATCTGAAGCAGCAGTTCCTGTTTTCCCTTTAATCTGAAGTTTAGAGAATCTTATTCCATTATCTCTAACCCAAGAAATTCCAGGAACACATACATGCTACTTGAATCAGAAAAACTACTTGTGGGTTAAGACTGAGCCTATCCTAGTTTTGATGGGGAACCAATGTATGGTGCTTCAGTGAGAAAAAGCCAGATGCCTCTTGGCTTCATGATGTGTATTAAATAGAAAATTGTAGGTATCAGAAAACTACAACCCATGCTTCTTCCTCATCAGGCAAATTATTGTTAGAAAGAAAAACAAAAGAAGTAAAAAAGTAAAACTTATCTCAGGAGTATTAAAGATATAAGGGACTATGATACATCACTGTATTTAAAACTATTATTTTCAAATTTACCATTACCCACATCAGTTCTCTATCCAAACAGATATTAGAATGTCAGGAATCTGATTAAATATTCAAATGAATGTTTCCTCAGCTTGTCAGACCTGGTACTCTGACCTCCTATTCTTAGAGCCAGACCTTTTGCTCTGACAGTTCTCCCAGGTTTCTTATCTTCCAATACAGGACCACACATGTCAAATGACATGACGGAAGATGAGAATAACATTCAACAGCAGGTAGGAAAAAAGCCTTATGGTAAAACAGGGCTTTAGAGAAGCCTTGGAAACATCTCCTGACTGTAATACAGTAGTGTGGCCTCCCTCTCACTACCTGCAGCAGATGCATCCTGTTAATGGATTGTAGAGCAGGCTCACAGCTGACCCAGGAGGTCACAGAGCTGGCAAGAGACATGAAGTTGCTCTGCGAAAGAATGACATCCAAGCCAGTTTACCAGAGAGCACAAAGCAACAGTCAACACCAGAAGCTCTTGCTAAATAAGATTTTGTGGGTACGATTACACTGGGAAAGTCTTTTCATTAAGAGATGTCATTGCCTCAGGTCTTAAAGCCAGTTTGGTGAGAAAGACTTGTTCTGGGATTTGTCTTCCCGATAAATGTTTCTTCCAGTATGAAAGGACAGGCCTTCAGCCATGGTGGGGAGGGGGGCCAAACCAGGAAGCTGATGTTTGCACAATAACAGCACACATTACCAAGTGATACACGCTACCTTTATTATAATTTCAAAGCCTGAGAGCTCAGGGCTCTATATTATACAACACTACTTTCCTGATGTTAAAAATTGAACACAGCATACAAAGCACTGGGAACAAAATCAAGTTTGCATACAAGTAATGCTACCAAGGATGTAATCCAAGGTATACTCTTTAATTTCCTTGGGCAATACCTCATTTTGCTTACAGCAGTGGTACGATCTTCCTTCCCAGTATAACTTAAAACTACCAGTGTACTGCAGCTGATGTAACAGAATATACTGTACAGCTCAAGTACACATCTCAGAGAATGATGCAGCTTTAGCATTTTCTGCTCTCAGAACCTGCTCCCAAACCTGAATTGTCCCCTGAGTTGCACCAGTATATCTTGACTGAAACCAAGTACTTCCTTTTTCCAAACTATGGGATGCATATCCACTCATCCCATAAGTAAAAGTGGTAGAAATTTAAGCATGCAGTAGTACAACAAAAAAGTAATTTCCTTGCTAATGATTTTCTTTTCTGCTCCCCTGTTTAGAGATAATTAACTGCCAAAACCAATTTATTTCAGGGTTTGGTCCCAATATCAGTGATGTCAGTGAGATAGGGACAAACCCTGAATACTCAAGGCAAAATGGGAAAAACCCACCCAAACCACCATATTTAATGCCTGCCAAAACTCTTTAGACACTGACATCTCTCTTTTTTTAAAACCTCTCACTTATCTTGCCTACACAGTCACCTAAATGGTATGGATGAGCAAAGGAGCTGCCCTTCTGCTAGTCTCTTCCATCTGCAATTATACAGGTGACTGCCCCTTAGAGCAGGAGTTTTGTGAAATGGAGTAGCTGGAAAGACCACACTCTAGTGTCTCTGACTAGCCACGAGCAAAAAGGGAAGGGACTTTCCAACACAAATCCAGCACAGATGCTGCAAACTCATGCTACTGCTTAGCCTAGGTCACAATGCCTCCAGCTTTATTCCAAAACTTACACAAAAACCTGAAACCACTTAAGGATAGAACTTTTAAATAATAGAACTTTTAAATAACATTTAAGTGTATAACAATGAGGTATTTGGAATCCTTGAAGAAAAAGTAACGGGATGCTATAGTGGCCTAGTGGCAAACAGTCAGAACTTGGTTTTTAGTCCATCTCATCTGGCTTCCTGGATCCACAGAGTCAGGGAGTGGTTAGAAGTATTTTAGGATGATGAGGAAGAAGTCTCATTTTTCATCTCAGAAGATGGGCTATATTTATTTTTTCTTCTTACACTTATTTATGTTTCTGCATGTTTGCTATTCATATATAAAACCAGAACTCCACATTGGAAATAAACAAGAAAATATGATCTATCAAGTGTGGACAAGAGGATATGATGAGGAAACCTGGTTATTATGCAGTTAAGGTCTACAAGCAAAGACTGTGATTAGCCCTCCAAAACTTGGCTAATGCCTCAGACAGCCTGAGTGTGTGGGTCTCTTTATAGAAACATTAGATTTCAACCACAGTAGCTACTACAACCTCATTGTCAAGGAGTGACCTAAACCAGTCGAGAAACCCTTAATTTAAACAGTCTCAGTGCTATAGCTGTCCTGGTCCTTCACTAGAGACTTTGCTGGCACAGCAACTACCTCAAATAGTGTGGGTAAAGAAGCCATGAAGTCACACAGAAATAGTTACACTAGTAAAGCCTAGTATAAAAATAGATAAACCGTGCCAGAAGAACACAGCTTTACTCAACTTAACCTGCCTAATTTGGGACAGAAGGGAGGCAAAAATTTACTTCCAGGAAGGAAAAAAATCCACCACCACCAAATCCTCTTTCTCTGACCTATCTGCATAGCTGGGGACTGTGCTGAAGGGGCCACAGTGGGTTAAGTATAGTGGCAAAGGTGCTTCTGGAGCAGAAATGCTTTTGGAGACACATTTAGAGAAGCAGGAATAAATAAATATGATGCATAAGATAAAGAGTCATTTCACAGTTGAACATCTTTTAGTAGGAAACAGAGGAAATACAGTTGCAAAAGATTTTGAATGATCACCTAATCTGTCCTGAAGGATCAGCCAAGCATCAACCATTCCTTGTAAATGGTAACTGTTTGTCTACCTTGATCTCAAAAACCTCCAGTGACAGACATTCTGGCTGAAATACTGTGCTTATGCACTGCTGCTTACCCACTTCTTCAATGACCAGTTATTGTTCTTAAAAATTTTAGAAGTCTTTTTTCTCCACAGAGAAGGAAACAGATGCCTATACCTACAGGCTAAACTGTACGAGGACAGATGTTTATGCTAACACAGCATGTGATGGGGTACGGAAAGACCTATGCAGTCTAGCAGTAATCCACCCAGCTTTTATCAGTGAAGACACAGCTTCAGCCACTTCTGCACTCTCTGCAGAGTAGACAAAGAAACAAATCAGCACCTTGCGTAAAGATGACACTCTTCTCTCTACCGACTTCCCAAAAGAGTTCAAGAGATCAGAGGATCAACTTATGACAGAAAGAAAAGAAATAATAAGAGTGAAACCCCGGACAAATGGAGCACCTTGAAAGAAGAGCAGAAAAAGAGAAGCCTTGATGCAAGCAGACAGCAGGAACAGACAGAAAATGGTACGCGGCTGTACAGAATGGATAATTTCAGTACATGGAAGGGGAGCTGGGAGATACATACAACCCCAACATCAGAAGGCAAAAATGCCGAAGACTACTGGGATACATAAAGGATTATCTTGGAAAGCCATCAGCAGGGAAAGAGGGAAGACCCCTGAAAATTGCTGGTTAGAAGAAAGATGAGGGGGGTGCACATTATGGGGTGGGAGATGACATAACCATGCACCACGGACATGGTGTAAACCGGAGGAGAAAGAAGTGACAGACAGCCCCTAATGCTGAAGTAGCTGACAAACAGAGATCCTGGTTCCTTCCTGAAACCCTGGGATACGCAGCCTGCAAAAGCTGCATGGCAGCCATGACATGCAAGTCAGAGAACGGAGTTCTGACCATTAACATGGAAGCGAGGGCATTTAAACTGGCTTGAAGAGCAATGACGAATAATATTTATCTCTGAAAATATTAGCACATAGAAAAGGGAACATTTTTATTATCTTCTCATCTTTCTGTAACATATTTTCAAGAGGAACAAAACGTTCCTCATAGCGTCATTGTTATTACAAACCTTGGCTAAAATAAGGAGCAAGAATCTTACTTTCTTCTGCTTTTCCTTTGACACTTTACAAAGCTCTCCTACTAAAAAGTTAAGTATACACGAATGTCTGGCATGGCAAAAACAATAAGCACAGTTCGTGACTTTGGCTTGTCTTTGTAAAGCAGCAGCACACAACATTTTGTACTAAAATGTTTTAAAGCAGTTTTAATGTCAATGTTTATTTGAAAATCTTGAACAAGATAGGTATTAAAAAGGTTGTACCACTGAACAGCTCTTACACTATCATTTAAATTTCACACCCCCAGGGGCACAGTTTCACAGACACTAGAAACTATCCTAAGCTGGTTCTGCTGCTGGAAAAACACCTCCCTCTCCATTTAGGCAGAGCAGACTGAGCAGAACATTAATGGGCACAAGCAGCTCAGTACACTGCAGCCATCTGAAGAGGAAAAAGCAACTGGTGAAGAGGGAAGAAAATAACCCTAGGGATCCTGAGCTGCTTATCAATAAGATCAAAAACCCTTAGATAGGGGGTGAAAGCCCATCATATATATTAACAAGGTGGTTTAGGTGTATCATCTAACCGCCCATCTAACAACTAGCTCTTACAAAAAAAGGGAGGTCCTCTCTTCCTCCTCTTTTCCCCCCATTTATTCTCATGATCCTGACTGATGCTTCTGCTTTAGCTGGCTAAGCCAATTCACTCCAGGGTTATAGGAGCATCATTGACAGCAGAAAGGCAACAGAGCATGTACCCAGAGCTGAGCAACACCCCTCCCACCCCCTTTTTTTTTTAAGCTAAATTAAATTGGCCAAGATGTGCCACCAAACTGTACTCAGCACATTAGTTTTAGGGGGTTTGGGGTTGTTTTTTGGTTTTTTAAACATTCAGTTAGCATTTTACAGGTACACAGCTGCGTGTTACCATAACACAGAATTAATCATACTTATGTAGCTATGACTGTGTAACTGTATCATTCACCAGCACTTGAGATCAATAGAACCTTATGCATTGCCATATTTTCTTAGACATAAGCTTAGACACAATGTTTTTGCTTTACTATTTCACATTCATTGTTCAATATACAGCTTAAATGGTACTGTCTTCTGAGACATTTACTGTAAAAATCCCAAACGTTAATACTTACAGTTCCAGGCCTTGTGAAGTCAATACTATGTGCTACACTTTGCCTCATCTGATTGCTAAACAAGCGAACACAAACACTTTGAAGGTACTCTGGTGTGATCTAAAAATTAAGAAACATAAATAGACAACAAGATTATATAAAACTTACACTTTCTGCCAGACATATGTTTCTATACTAAAGGTTGGTTTGGTTTTTTTTGTTTTGTTTGGGTTTGGTTTTTTGTTGGTGGTGGGTTTTTTTCTTTTTTTAAAAGGGCAAGAAATCACACACCTGACACTCATAGATGCAAGAACAAGGTATATATTGCAGCTACAGTTCTGTTCAGAAATTAAGAAAACTGTAGACTCTCTTCATCTGGGAATAGTTACACTATTCACAAGACTAACGCTAAACACTTTCAGGGAGTCTAGAAGAAAACGAGAGTTTGTCCCACCTACGTTTGCAAACGGATTTTCCTCAATCAAGAGGTAACTTGTCCAATAGTAAGTATGAAACAGTTTTGTGCTTTAGACTTAAGACAATGATACGATGATGTGCTGTCTAGCTAAAGGGCAGAACTTATGCAACTGTCTTGTAAAGCAGAGAGAACAAATATGAATTACACAGTACAGCATTTTGTGTTTCAATGCAAAATATCTCAGCAGGTTTAGTTTTTTCTATTTGAGGAAATCTACACCACAATAAAACTGCTTAATTTCAAAACAATTCTCAGCTTCCCCAGAACAGACGTGAGAGAACCGAGGTTACAGAAACACAAACAGGGACACTTCTGATATTCTGACCTATAGCAATACAACAAACCCCTTCAAATTCAGAACGTTGTTAACTTCAACATGATTGCACTCAATACCCAACTCCACTTTGGATTCAGAAACGACACAAACAAGATTCATAACGAAAGAGCACCCTCAACTGGACACGCTTGGGAAGGATCACAAGACTGCTCAGCACAAGGCTTACAAAGGAAATTAAACAAGCATCCGCAACAAAAGATAACCAGTGCCTGGTTCCTCCACCTCAGCAGGTAAGAGGATATCACCTTGGAGAGCACCGAAGTGTGAAATGAGAGGCAGCAAATGAATTACTATGTGCTTCTTGTTGTTACCGAAGCTCATGTGAGCAGGTACCTTTCCTAATCTTCTGTAAAGCAAAACACACACCCACAGGCAAACTTTCCCCTGCAGTAATGATGTGAGCAGACAGTGATCCCAGGTGCAGAGTAACAAACTACAAGATGTTCACGCTGATGACGGCAGGAAGGTACATGCTGACTTTTCAGCAGGCAGCACAGGAACTCCTAGGTCATTCTCCCTGAGAACAATTCACAGCTCCTTTAAAAGCATCTAGAGGCCACTAACATCTGCCATAAGAATAATTTTCTGGTTATACAGAAGTTATAGTACAGAGGCATGCTTCCAGAGAAGACGGCACAAAAGACGAAACATTACATCATCTTTGTATAAAAAATATCCCTAAGAACATTGTACCTTCTTCGGTCACATACGTGTAGCCCATTTCTCACAGCGAACAATTCATGCAGTCCTACCCCAGTTTCCTTTACTAATTAAATCAGTAAATTCAGCTTACCAGAACAGGGAGTAAAGCTTTTCCCTCACCAAAATTTTGGATGAAGAGATTGCTTCCACCACAGTGTAACTTAAACCAGACCTGGCAGCAGTTTTAAATATACAACCACCTGTGATAGGCTTGATTGCAGTCAGTAATCTCAGAAATGCCCGCTAATCACTGCTGATGCCAAAGCTCAAAAGGGAGCTCTCACAAGAGATCCAAGATGTCTTGTGAGATGGTGATAGTTTCTTCAAGATTTGAGCCAGCACAATTCAACCCATCTTCTGCACTACCTTTATGCTAGTACTCAGGGACAATGGAACAATCCCTCACCTCTTTCAAAGTGCTGTGTTTCATTAGTAGAGATGGTACTTACAGAAATGATCATAACTACAAAGCTTAATTCACATTCTAGCATCCACTCTCTCTATATATTTTCTTGTGGGGGAGAAGCAAGTACACATCTGAGTCATCTCTTACCATCTTGCCATTGACTGTGGCCTCCAAGGAATCCACCAGCTCTGCAGTGACTCCAATGAGATTACGGTAGTCCGCCTGCATTTTGTTAAATCGTTTCAGGTAGGTCATGGTCCTGTGCTCAGATTCCACTAACTGTTGATGAAGATGTTGCAACATTTCTGTCGTGAGAATAATGAAAAAGAAGTAACATCACCTTTTCAACCTAAATCACAAAAAAATCCACAAGTATTTTTACTGCTCTGAAGGGACAGCTTCAACTGCTGTTGTGGAATTACTTTTATCTAAGAGGTAGAATTTCACTGCAAGAGTTAATTCCACACTACTAATATGATTTCATTTCATCACAACAGCTACAAGTATTTGTTTTGCCTTAATTGCCCAAAGAAACAATTGTTTCACAGTTACAGCAGCAATACAACAACAATAAACATCACTGACTATATTTGTGAAGAAGATACTGTTTTAAAGATCTGTTGATACAAGATGTTCCATGTTAGAGACAAAATGAGACTGTGGGCATCAAATCAGAAGAATATATGACAAAATGCAGCTGAGACTTGGTTAATGGAACTTGCTATCTGCAGATGAGATTGACACAGTATCTTCTACGTTCACCAAAGTAGGCAAAAAACATCACATGGAGCAACTGGGAAGGTCAAGCAGCCACTTCAAAGATAAAATAACAAAAAGGGGAGAATGACAGCACCCAGGGATTCATGCCAGTGTTTGTTAGATTACACTGCAAGGCTGGGTGTTTTCTCCAGTTAATTTACAGAGATAGACCACTGATATTTAGCTTATGTAGTGCTTTGCTTATTTTAAAGTAAATACAAAGTCTTCTGTCTTTTAAGGGAAATGGTAGAACTCTCAAAAAACCCACAACCAAACAACATTCAAGTTATCCAGTTCTTCATCTGCTATTGAAACACTTACTGGATTCTTTGAAGTTACTGGGAATTCTCTACTTCATTCTCTACTTCCACACAAAAATTTCCAGGTGTTTCTATTGTTTACTGCTTGATAGCAAGCTGTATTAGTTACTTTTAGTACTTTCAGTTTCTGAAAATAACTCAAATTTTTCTTTTATTTCTGTCTGAATTTTAAAAGAGTTACATTCCTGATCCATTTTTTTTTCCTTCAGGTTCAATTACTTTAAGAGACAAAAGCAGCAAACTAAGCACCAATCTGCATCCTCCACTCCAGTCCCAGACCAAGCCAAATTAGTGTTCTACATGGAATCTGAGGCTGTGTACTGCAGCGCACATCTTCATGACTAGAAAAAACTGTGAAGGGGAGGTACAATAATCCTATTGTTACTGCTGATGTTTACGTAATTTGCTAGAACATTATGTTTTGAATTAGTTTGCTGGGAAGCTAGTATTGCTCTAGTGTTGTGAAAATGGCATCACGCCATCTGCAGAGACTGGGTATTTACCATAAGACTTTCTGTTAAATGGGCAGGAATCAGCCTGACTGCAGAGTTTCAGGCAGAAGCAGGACTCATTTTCAGAGATTCAAAATTTTCTGGGGTTAGAGTAGAGCATTCCAAAGAGCCCAATATGACTCAGCTGAGACCCAAAGGGAAGAAAAACAAAGAAAGTACCTAAGATGCAAAATTGGAAACTAGAAAAACTAGTTCCTATTCCTGCCTTTGAACAGACTTTGCCCATGATCTCTGAGGAAACTATTATCTTTTTTGATGATTCATTACGTCTTTTCATGAAGATGTAGATCATATGTTCCTGTAACATAGAAGCACTGGGAAACATCACGGATATAAGATATCTTCGGGATCTTAATTTGGAGAATCTTAAGCAGTACAAAGTTTCACCACACAGTTATGCTCTGTTTAAAAAAAATCCTCAGCATATAATACCTTGCAGCTATGATAAGCAAGCTCTGGAGAATTTAGGTGTAGTTATACAAACACTGTCCCTTGCCATTTGCTCTCTGAACTCAGGCACAAACGTCTGCTGACCCATGGAAGTTGGCATAGTGGAGTAATCTTCAGGACAGGGAAAAATATGGAGTGGAAGTCCTGCGTTAGCACTACGGCTTACCTGGTAGAGCCTTCACAAATCATCTTCTACAATGGCAATCTAGTTATATTGCAGGTAGAGATGTACTAATCATGCACAAGTATCCAACAAACAGCTTCAAAAAGCTATAAACATATGGACATGAGACGCAAAACTGCCAGAAAAAATACTATTCAAATAAAACTGTTTGTAAATCTTTCATTACAAATTATCAAAGTCGTTAGTTCTATGAATTCAGAAGTTGGAAATCGCTTTTAAAACTTGTCACATCTTATGGATTTCAGGGTTTCTGAAACAGGCTGCTTTTATCCCGTTTATATTAAGAGCAGTAGATGACAGAAGTTTATTTTTACTTTCAGAAGATTTAGCAAAATTATCTTTTTAATGGGATCTTTTAGAGAAAATGTGCATTAATAGACTTTAGCTATAAATAATTGACAATCCTAAAAGCAAGCATGGAATACAAAGAAGGTACCTTTTCTTCTAATCTGTATTTTCTCAAAATCTACGTGTTGATAATAATAATAGTTTAAAAAAATAAAGAAGTTATTTTACTCTTACAGCCTCCTCCCCTCTAAGAATGGCTGCTTTCTGAGAGCCATTAATGAACGGCAACATTCTGCACCTGCAGGATTTGTGACTGATACCTGGTATCAAACTGAAATCAAGCTAACCTAATGATATTTTTCTTAGTTTCTAAGGAGGGAGCCAAAGACGGTGTGAAGTAACAATAGAAGCTGTGACAAGCCACAAATCCTGTTCAAATCCAGCAAAATGCACTTAAAACCCAAAAGATTAGAAGAGCTCCCAGTAACATTAATCTTGCTGAGTGTCAAACTTTTTTACAATTCTTTAAGCTGTTAAAACCATCTCAACTGCAATCAATATTCATCGACTTAAAAATCAGAAGAGTTAAGATATCTTCCAAAGACATCACAAATTATTCTTCTTTAATAATAATAATTCATTTTTTATTTTATTTTTTTTCCACGGCCATCACTGCTAAACTGCTACCATAGCTTTAATATGATACATCTCCAAAACAAGATTATTTTTCTAAACCAATAAAGATTCTGAGAGCAACCATTGCACAAAACTAGCCACTCTTCAGCACTTTATTTCTTTGCCTAGATGAACAAATTGGAATACATTTCTATTTAACTGTGACAACACATTGGATTCAGAAATTTCCAGTGGACGTATTTAGAGCACGACTTTCACTCAGAGGAAAGTTGGAAGCACCGAGTCAAGAAGCATTCAATTTGCTTTGCTTTTCATAGCTCAGGGAGGAAAATTCCCAGTGATGAAAATCCATCTTCCAGCTACAGTCAGCAGGAAAAACTACATAACCAAAACTCAATGCAGCTGATGAATGCTAGTATTGGCAATTAAGAAACAGGGTCGAATTTACCCCTTGCCTGTTACATTCAGGGATTATAAACACTGGTCTTTACCAAGAAGAGGGAGTCAAAGAGGGGAACCTCAAAGTCTTGTCATATCATGCATTTTTTATATCACTATCTTCTCACACATAAGTAATTTTATTAAAAAAGTAAAAGTATTTCATGAAAAATTCTCTTACTGAAAGAGCAGCAGGAAGCTTTCATCACTGACGTGTGGCTGACCCAAGTACAGACGGCTGTTGGAAGAGCTGGTCCTGTGCTGCCCCATTACCCCCTTGCATTCCTGCCACATCCCCATAACCAATAACAACATTCACGCCGACAGACCAGGGAGCTACCACTCCACATAAAAATTAATATTTTGTTGCTTAACATGTTAAATCATTGCCGTTTCAGTCAGGATTGGGCAAAAAGAAAGAGTGCCTTTCAGAGGCAGTTCACATTTATGTCACCTTGCAGCAGGGATCAAACTGCACCCATAACAGGAATCAGTGTGACACAAAACACTTAGCTTCTCCCTTTCCCTCTCCCAGACACAACCTCCAACACGGATCTATGCTTTCTACATATGATAAGCTTATACAGGGTGTGGGGGGAGAGCTCTGGACCTAATACCTACCAGAATCATTATTCATACATAGAGGAAAAGAGGAGAAAATAAAGGACAGAAGACTAACCTCCTGGTTTAGGAAGATACAGCATACAGTAAAGCTTGTGACTCTGCCAACTGAAGACACTGGCATTAGGCATCATCTGAACTACTGCATGTTTCTACCAGTCTTCATGCCTGCTCTCTTGTGTATGTAACTGTCAAGCTTTTTTAGTGTGTTGACTTCAGTTCCTATAAGCATCCAAGGAGTTACACACACACAGAGGTAATTCCACAATAAGCTTTTCTCTCTAAGTGAGAGATTGGTTGTTAATCCTTTACAACAACTTACCTCAAACGTGCTTCCTGACCTTGTGCTTGCTTTCTCTGTCTCCCTAATCTCAGCCCACCCTCACACAGTTGGCTAGAAGCACTGACTCTGGCCAGGCTGAGTTCCTGCATACAATGTACCAGAGCTCTCAGCAGAGGACCTGCAAGTCCCAAGAGCTGCTGTCAAAACACCAGGGCTCCTTAGAAGACACTAAAACCTTGCTCTTAGAAGAGGCAGTAGTTGCCTTGTCTCCTTGCTTATCTTGTTTCCATAAAAGTTATTATCCATATTCTAAACTGCCATCTTTCCACATTAATAGTCATTCAGACCACAGCAAATCTTGACAGACAGGTAGGTCACACTTCACCTTCTCATGTGGCAATGTGACACACTTCCCCCACTCTCCCCTTCCCCAAAGTAGTGGAAGAGTGGCTGTGAACTCATCCACTGATTTGTAATGAGGCAGTGAAAGGGACAGTAGCTGAACACACTTCTAAATACTTAATTCCCTTTGTTCCTGTTAGCACAGAGGACACACAGAAGGTCTGAAGCTCTCTGCAAGATGCCAACCATTCTGCAATTCTCTTTCCAGCCAAACTGAGAACATACGGGAGAGTTGCAAATTAAGCTCAGCTGCCACACAGACAGCTTTGAAAATCATACAGGTATTGAAGTTTTTTGGCAAATGGGTAAAAAGGCAGACTGTAACAGGTAAGGTAAACACACTAAACTCTCCAGGACACCCTGAAGAGCATGTACACCACCCCACCCAAACCTGAAGTGCTTCAGTATGTCAGACTAACGGCTGACAACTATTTACAAAAGGCTGTTTTCAGGACCCTTTGCCATACTGCTCTTCATTCATGCATTGCCTGTTAATTCTCTTTGCGTTTCTCCTTCACTGATAAAGTAAACATTCTCCAGCAGTATGTACCATGGATCCCATGTGATCTGAGCAGCATGCTGCAAAAATAACATCTCTGATCCAAAACTTTCATACAAAACAGGCCTGAAGTAACCTTTATAAAAAATCCAAACCTCCAAGGCACAGAACAGATCTACAAATTAAGGCTGACCTGCAAAGATTCAATACCATGACAGTCCTCATACTTGGGCAAAGCACAGAAGCTACCTAAATAAAAAATAATTAGGCCCAAAATAACCTAGGACCAACCATGTAACTATTTCTTTTTCCTCAGAGTATGGAATTATTGCCTTCAGGAAAGTCTACCAAATGGAAAAAAAAGAAAAAAAAAAAAAGAGATTAACTTCCGGAAAATCTTTCTATTATTCAGTGAAAGTCTAACACAACATAAAGCACAAAATAACAAAGAAAATACCTGGAACTCACAACGGGAGATGAGCCTAACTTTCTCCTTAATTTAATCTACAAATAAAAAATCTTCAGTGTAGAACTACAGATTTAAGTAATTCAAGATGAAAAGTCATTTTAGGAACCCAGCTGGGCTCATAAAAATCCCTACCAATAAAGTGAACACAAAGTGAAGTGAAAAAAATGAATGCAAGGTAGCTGGGAACCCAAGTTCTATTTATCGAACTGATTTTTAAAAGGAACATATTTCAAGTGCCATCAGCGCTTGAAATCTAATGGTATTCAGTGCTGAAATTATTACTTTTTTGAAGAGTCCCAAGTAATTTGCACACTTAAGTGTGTATGGACAGCTTACGTAGAAATGTAACACTTCAGAGAGTCATGCTTAAAACATTCTTATTCAGGAGACAGCAATATGTAATATTTTAGGACTTTAAACAGGATGAGTGAATAGAAACAAAAATCAACTTTGTCTAAGATCATCAAACAGTCATCAGAATAATTAAGTGAGATTTCAAATCCGGAAGATGCAGATAGGCAGAAGCAGGTATGGGAAAGGAATCTGAGGAAACAAGTTTCATCATAACTAAAAACGGAAAACTGGTATGCGCTTTGTACAGAGTTCTCCACTTGTTTTCACCACATTTTAAGCCTATTCTGTCCTGAAATACACATTCTACTATTAGGCCCTCTCCCATTTCTAGTACATGCCTATGCTCAACCCTACTGACCTCAAGCAGCCTAGCAACAGCTATCACTAAAACAGGAGTCTGGATTTCAAAGGACTACACATGCAATGATGGGGAAACTAGTGATGCATGGCAAACTTTCCACTACTATTACAGCCCAGTATAAGCTTACGGAATATCCTTACCACATCTCAGCATTTACCTTTGTTGCACTGTCCATTCTCCTTCTGTTGTTGTAAAAGTAGCAGTAGTTTAGGAAAAACGTGCATCCTTTCAGTACGTGTTTGCTCCAGAGACACAGAATGAGAAATTCAGCCAACTGACAAACCCAGCCAAGCCAAATATTCCTACTGTCCCAGGCAACAGCCAATGCCTGATGCTTCACAGGAGAGCAAGGATAAATTAATCAATAGAAAATACATAAAAATTTCCTAAGTGCACCATGTACAATGTTGCATGGAAACATCAAACTTTTTGCTAACCTTTAAAAATACTAGATCCAGCCCTGAAGTGTAAGATACAATATGTTTAGAGTGGAGTTACTAACTCCAGAAGTCAAACCGCTAATTTTACATAGAAACAACATACAAATATGCAAGTATTTTAAGACAAGTGACACACTTTATACCTGAAGTGACTTCTTTATACCTAAGAAATATTCAAGGCTCAGTTAGGATCCAGTCCACTACTCCCTAATGAGGAATAAGCAGAGAGAAGAGATAGATACAGCAGGAAAAGGACTTTCAATTTCTGTTTAAAAACAAAAAAAAAGAAGGAAAAAAAAAAAAAAAGACAGAAACTAAGACTCCAGTTCAGTGCTCTCTACCTTGCCTTCAACTGTACTAACCACAAATGGAGAAGAAAATTTGTCATATAGCTAGACAGTTTGCAAATCAGGCCTGACAACATAGCTTAAACAATATTATTAGAAAAAAAAATAACAGTCTGAAACAAGCCATTTAGTAAAAGAATAATTTCTGGAACCCTTAAAAGCCCTGGAAAACTTTCAGCTAGTCCTTGAAATGGCTAATTGAAAAGACCAACAGCTTTACAAAAGCCAAGAAAGAAGTCAGGTCAGGTCAGTGCCAACAGGTATCCTGTACTTTATACATGGAAGCTAAGAATGGTCATATAATAAATATGCAGGTTCATATACATCTATACATTGTCTTTACATAACTTTTTTAAAAGGCTTTTTTGAATGTGGAATATAAACAGTGTTTCCTATCATAAAAACACTAACGGCAATATTACTGCAATTCTGCAATAAATCCTAGCAGTGCGCTCTTCCAATAAATTATACGGCCTCTTCACAGTACTTCTAATCATCTTCAAAGTGTTTTCTCAAAAGGATACAAATAGAGTGAGAAGCCGAGGCGTCTGTCTGGCTTTGAGAGTCAGACACAGGAACTTTTCCAATCTTGTCCTTAAATCCAATGTCCAAGAATCCTCGAAAAGAAAAACAAATTATGACAGTTGATCACCAAATATGTACACTGTCCTGAAAGTACCGTTCGGATCCCAGCAATCTGCCACTAGTAAACAAGGTAGCCAGCACTGTATTGAAAGATCTTCCCTTCACTGTTAACTGAAGCGAATGTGTTTGCTAGCTACCCATAAAAGTGTACAGAAGCTAGAATAGTTCAGCATTATTCCTAGACAAGAGTTCTAAAAACACAATGTAGCTTTATTTCAAGTACAAAACTATCATACAGTGTTGGTGCCTTGTACGCACATGCAACGACTGCCTCTTAATTTAGAAGTACCTTTAATATATAAGCAACTTGAGAAAAAGATAAAAATATTAATATTAATTTTAAATTTATTAAATAGAGTACAAAATAAGTAATTTTCCATTGCTCGGTTTTCAGAAAGTAATCACTGTAGTCATCTTTCACTCCTAACAAGATATGGGAACTGTAAATTTTGTCAATAACTATGACATGACATCACCGATCAGGGTACTAAATTTCTAAAATAAGGATTTGGAGGAAAACAACTCGCACACAAAAAATAGACAAACGTATCAGCCTCTAACTGGAATGCTGTCTTCTGCCTGACATAAGGTCTCATTAGCACAAGAAAATAATAGTCAAGGAAAAAAGCCAAACTCTATCTAAAAATTCACTGAATGCTTATTTCTTCTTTTTCAAACCTTCAGTTAAGCTAGTTTCTGCTTGATAAAAAGCTAGCCAGCAAATTAAAAAGCAGAATCTTCCAAGAAGTAGCAGGAGCTTCCTAAATTTACTGCTGTATATGCTGCAACCCGTTCTCACAGCTCAGGATTTGCCCTTATTTTACCATGCTGGAGAGCATGCAGAATTTACTTGCTGCATTTACCAATTCTGTACCCAGACAGCGCTGCACCACAGTATGCTGTAGATTACCAAAGGAAACATGTCTCCTACAGAGAGGAGCGTGTATTATTTTTCAAGATGTATTACACAAACAGACAGGAACTCCAGCTATATAAAACACCAGACGCCTGAGGAAAAAAATATATGCCTTAAGAACACTGCTTAGTAGACTAGTGACTCACTGCTGTTCTTTCTCAAACGTAAAACAATCTGTGTTTCAACACTAACATGGAATGAGCCGTACAATTCCCACAAGAAAATATGAGTGACTGTGGACTAAGAGCTTGGACACTGAGTTACTATGAATAAACTCAAAGATCTCGTCTTAGATAAGGCAAAAAAAAAAAAAAAAGCTGCTAAGAATACTTTTCAAAGAGCAGTCATAACCCACCTCCGAGGTCAACCAGTACATCTCATTATTTATAGCTAGTCCCAAAGGAAAATGGCAGTTTATGCCTTTTTTTGGTGTTCAACTGGAGCTCCTCATCAGCTGGTACATCTCAAGTCAGCCCTAGGACAAGTATAACTTAAGCTTTGGTTTGATATCAAAAAGCGTGTGGCAGCAACGCAGGCTGAAGATATCTCCTCCCACTACAACAACTGCCTGTAGCTGCTTAGATAAGCCAGGACAACTGTCCCTGTGGTAGGATGGTGAAGCACTTCAAGCATATAACCCTGCAAAATATCATACGTGTTTTACAAACCAATTGTGTACACGTGTGTGTGTGTACATGGGAACGTGTGTACACACACATTCATGGGAAACAAAGCAGATGAGTTGCTTGATCCAGTTCAAGTGCAACCACACAACCAGCTGTTTCCACTTTTTTTGGGGGGGTGGTGGGGTGGTGTAGGGGAAGAGTCTCAGAACACAGACAACCTTGAGTCATTTTCTGTTACACACGGATTACTTATAAACTCTTTCTCTTTTCCACATTAAACAAAACTGCTTCAGTCTCCTTATGCCTAGCTATCATGTTTTAAATCCAACTATACATACACAGATAGAGAGGTTGGGAAAGACTTGAACTACTCTATAGCAATTCCCAGAAGCATGCAGGGCTGTGTGGAAAGGAAGGACAGGCAGCAATTCTTATTTATGGACAGAAAACTGGCATACCATTTAGGCCTCAAGCAAATAAAAAACATATATTTAAGATGGTATTCTGTTATTGACAGCATTCTCACAACAGTTCCTCCATCAAATATATGTTCTTTTATGATAGTAATGTCTCAAAGAAAACAATAAAAGCAATTACCAAACTAAACATCATTCAATATCTATTACTCATGAAGAAAATCATCATAAATACCATCTCTGCAAAACAGATACTTACCTGGAAAAGTTCTTTAAATGAAGGATGTACCATGGGGTTCATAACAAAAGGCAAAGCATAGAAGGGCAGAAACTCTGTGTTCTGGCTCAGTGCAGCTGCTTTTGTTTCCAGGTAAGTCTTGAAAGGAGAAAACCTTTCCTCAAGTTCAGCTTTGTTCTAGGAAATAAAGCCGTGTATTAATTTAGAAAACTCTGAATGCACTGTAAAGCTGGCAAATACAAGCAGAGACCTAAATACATCAATATAAAATTTTAAATCCCAGAATATTTTTTATTTAACAAGCAACATTTATTTAACTAGAGTGCATTATATCTTGTTTTCAACACTCAAAAAAAAAAGATTATTTAAACCAATGTTGTTTCTGTCATCAGGTCCAACAAAGAGAGGAACAATTACTTTTTGAATGTAAATTATTGCTGCGCACTTCAGGCTGGACTTCTAAAGCAAAGTGCCATTTCCACACTCAGGCCAGAGAGAAAACACCTACTTTAGACATGCCTTATTTCAGTGCTAAGTGCAGAACCATAAAATCCATTCACACAGCACCAGGAAGGGGAGCTGGCACACATAACAGAACAAAAGCTCCTTAGGGGCTTAAAAACACACTCAAGGCATCCAAATACTCCTGTAGCAGCTGACAAGTGTAAGGCAAGAGCTAGTAAGCCCTGGCTGATCTGGCTGACTCCAGGCTACTTAAATGTCTCTCCATCATAAGAGTCCCATGTAACAGAGATTTTATTTTATGACAGCTTGGAATTATAGTTTTCAATATAATTAAAGATTCAGTTTTCCCATTTTATCAGAAACGTTTGCATTTCAACACACAGCTTGAGTCCAAACTGGAAGCAAAATAAGTGTTTTAAGAATCTCCTATGGACTACAATTACAGGTGTCAAAGTATCAGCATGCTGGTATTTTCCCAGGAGCTCCAAGATAAGGACACCAACTTCCATCTCTGTTCTTCACAATGCAAAGGGTCTGGGTTCAACTAAAATGCAGACTGTGGCCCAACAACTGGATACACATTCTGCAAATTCTTCTTACTAAATATCCCATTCTCACCCACATTAAAGAAAATAAATGAAGTAAAACAAAAATAATTTGAAGAGTGAATTGTGAATTAAACTTACAGGTTTTCCCGTAGTGTGTTTGAAGAGATAGACGGCAAAGTATACGTGAAGATAGAACTCCAGCTTCTGAGCAACTGGTTCATTGTCTCGGACTGAAGATGAAATATGGTCCTCCCAGAGCTGGAAGAAAACTTCCTGCTCACCATTTTCAAATGCTGTAAGCAGATCTTTCTGCAAAGGGGAAAAGCATTCAGTGAAAAACGAAACACAGAAGAGCTACATTTTTTCCGACAGTAGGTTAGCGAATGAAGAATTCAAGAGTCATCTTAACACTTTGAATTCAAAGTTTTATCTAAAATCTCTCATAATTCATTCACCGTCTAAATATTCCTTCTCCACCTGTCCAATATCTCTGAGAGCCTGAATCAACCATCAATAAAAGAAGTGAGGCCCAAATTCTCAAGCATGTCAGTCTGTGGACCCACCTTTACCATAAGGGAAAAATAAATGCCTACAGTGTGTGAAAATCAGTCTTGCCAAAGCATGGCAAGCTCAGAACCTAAAATAGCGTGAACCAAAACTACTGTCTCAGGCTCAAAAGGACTGGAGTTCTGAGAAAAATAAAAGACCAAACTTGAAGGTTCCTGGACTGGAAGAAGACTGCTAGCAGACTTCTTCAAATAATCAAGAATCTGTTCAGATAGTTCAGATAATCACAATGCTGTAGTAGTTCACACTGTGGTTAGTGGCCTTTAATTGTTTACACTTACTTCGAGTAAGACTAAAAATGATGCATTACCTGAACAGGCAAAGCATTTGAATCTCGTGAGGAAACACTTCCTGGTTTAGGTAGTGGCTTCCCTTTTATTTTACATTCCTTTGTAAATACTTTCACTGTTTCTTCAAATTCAGCAAAATCCAAATACTACAAGACAAAAGCGCATAAGAACAATATTTTATTATTATTATTATTAATGCTTCAATGTGTGACCCATGAATTGACAAAATTCTTTCCCCTGTTGCAAGGTCCATAAATGCCAAAGACAGTACAAACCAAGAGCTGGTACCTCATGGTAGGAAAATACTGTTTCTCAAATAAATTTCCCCCCGCATCCTAGAGAATAGTACTGACAACCGAGCACATTATAGAATCAAAACATCATTTAGGTTGAAAAAGACCTTTAAGATCATTGAGTCCAATTGTTAACCTAGCACTGCCAAGTCCACCACTAAACCATGTCCCTCAATGCCACATCCACACCATCTTTTGAACGCTTCCAGGGATGGTGACTCAACCAGTTCCCTGGACCGCTCTGAAAGAATGATGCCACTTGATTTAGTCAGTAACTTCACTCAACCAAAGAAGAAAAAGAACTAAAATCCATTAATGCTATACCTTCGTTGAAAGAAACAAGTAAAAAACTTCCTTGCAAATAATGTTTTCAGAGGGCAGAATTCTTAAGTGTGATTCTCATCTCTGCAGCAGCAGTCAGACAGCTTGAATTCTAAGCCAGGTCACTCATCTGAAGCTGTGCAAACCAAATTAATGACCAACTAGTCAAGCGCTGTTCTTCTGAGAGAAACAAACAGCCCTGCCTCTTCATCCCACAATGTACAGCCAGCATATTACACACAACTTTCCCCTCCTCTCCCCATGTCAGGACTCCTAGTTATTGGTTACTGGGGCAAGACATCACATTTCATTTTGCAAACTTGATCTAGATTCCCAACACTGCCACAGAGAACAAAAATTGCTTAGCTCCTTCACTATTAACATAAACAGTGGTGTAGCAATGCTTAAGTACTTAAACACCTTTTTAGATTTGTCTTCTGAGATTCACAAAAAGATTTACGTTGTGTATGATTTTGCCATTTGGTAGACTCTTTAGGCAAGCAGTAACAGACTGTCAACAGCCCACCTGGTGAAAGCTGGGCATAGTGACAGGTGACTGCTGCTCCTGATCACCCCTCCACAGCACCAGCGGAACTCTGCAGTAGGTTGGGTCACACAAGCACACAAGGCAGGGGGATTCAGTTGTTGGTTCAGCGTTCACTTAGAGCCCTAAACCAAGCTACCAACACAGTCATGATCAAAGGAATGAGGCAGTAACAAGCAGCAGAGATCACAGTTTGTGCTCTTGTTCCAAATCATAAATATCCCATTTTAGCCAATTTATCCAGAAGGCTGCAGCGCAGACTACCATAGAGGCATCTGCCCTTGAAAGTCTGTCTCTTGCTGCCTTCTTCACAGGACCGTTTCACACTTTAGAATATAACCTGATTTCCTTTTATGGGCAATATGGGTAAATGGCCTACCTAGAAAATCCTGCTTAGGTGTTAAACCATGGAGAGATAGTAGCCTCAGGACTTCAGCCTGGGCATTGTCAGCTCTAGGGTTTTTATACGTTTCTTATTTTATACACATACGGAATGAGGTGACAGCTAAGCAGTGTTTTAAAGATCTCACGATTATCACACACTAGACCTGAGCTCCAAAGCTGTCTACAGATTTAATCAACCCAACTGTTCCCTTAATGAAAGCCTCATTTGCAATGAACGATAGTTAATTCTAGACTGATTTGACATTTGCCGGCATTTAATGAACGTTGAGCCCTTTGAATTTACAGAGCATGACTATAGTTGACCAGCTTGCAGATACGTAATTAAGAGGCGGCCAGTCAAATATTTAACTTGAAATTTAAACAAAATATGTGAATACCTATAGTGACAAACAGAAGAGAGTGAAAAATGGGATGCTACACACAGCTGGCAGAACATGGCTCTGGGAGAAGGGATAGACACCATAAATAATGTCAAGTCGGGGCATAACAAGATAAGCTCAAAAGAACCAGGTGGTTAATAAGACCAAACAGAAAATTACTTGAACTATGTGTGAACTACCCTTGGTTACCATACTAAAAGAAAGTCCCCTCCCCACAGAACATGTGCAGTGAAAAAAAATATTCTAAGAACCAATGAGAATGAAGTGTGACTAAATGTAATTGTAAACAATCGTTCAAAGTGTATAAAGTGTTTCATTGCGTTAAAAAATGCAGCTAGCATTGTGGATTTGCCATCTACCACCCACTTCTGCACAGACATGTGATAAACAAATACGTCGGCTTGGTGTGCAAACCGGGGATGTGCACTGGGGTGATGCACTCTGCTTGTGAGACAACACGGCAGGAGTCAGTGCGATTTCGGGGAGCAGCTAACACTTGGCCAGGTAAGTAACTCCAGAATTCAGACCGCAGTTACAACGCCCGGCTCTGAATACAAGCATGAAATTTTGCCTTTCTCATTTCAACCAAAAAAAGGAAAAGGAGAAAACCAACCTCTCTCACTAGTCCAAGTAACTCAGCTTCGTAAGCCAGCACGTCACCCATCGCCCTGCGCTACCGCTGCGGCGGATCGCTGGCAAACCTAGAAAGTTGTAAAGCAGGGGGTGTTGGCAGGGGGTGGGCGCAGGGGGTGTCGGCAGGCAGCACAGCGGTTCGCGCAGCCCCGCAGCAGCCCACCGGCCACCCCAGCGCCACACAAGCCGCAGAAGCCAGAAACACGCCACACACACACACACACACACACCCCACCCCCCGTGCGGTACCTCCAAAGGCCCCGGAGCCGGTCCCTGCAGACCCGCACGGCTGCGCTCGCCAGGCCGCGGAGCGGTCCCACCGGGTCCTCACAGCAGCCCGCGGGGGCGGCACACCGCCCCCAGCCCGGATCGGGGTGCTGCCGCCAGCCCCGCTTAGGGCCGCGACGGAGCAGCCCCGCCAGCGCCAGAGCCGGTCGGTGGGCAGCGAGCGCACCCCGAGCACCGCGGTACCGCCGCGCCGCGGCCTACCTGCCCCGCGGCACCAGCCCTGTCGCCACAGCAACCGCGGCTCTCGTCCCGCACGCCGCGCCGCGTCCCGCCGCACGTGATCTGCCTCAGCCAATCCCAGACTGGGACGCGCGTCACGTGACGGGGGTGCCGAACCGTACCGGGGGCAGCGCCCCCTGGAGGGCGGGCTTGGCCGCTGCAGCTGCCCGCTGGTGGTGCTGAGGCGTCGCGTTGTGCCCGTTCCCACTCTTAACTTGAAGAGTTCATTTTTTACAAACTTATCTACTGTCTTACCACATTGTTTTGAACCCCCCTGCCATCCGGGGCAAGCCAAAAGTCTTCCCAAAGCACGCCACGCTGCGTGCCTGTCCGTAGGCCCATTGCTTCCAGCTGCACAATCACACTATTTCTTCATCACAGCCTTTACTGCCCGGCAGTATCTGCCCCGCCACCAAGTGCTGCGCTCTCTGAGGGGATGGAAACGCTGGGAGTGATGCCTGCCCCGATTAAAACAGGCCGTGGCCGAGGCTGCCTGCTCCGTTACCTCACAGCCTGGAGGGGGTGTTTGACGCAGGCGCCCCTTGCCCAGGCAGGCCCCAGTCCAGCCCTGGCACAGCTGAGGGGAGCGACGCCAGGTTGTGGGCACATGGCTGGTGGAGCATGACCAAAACACAGGAAGATGGGCCAAGCCCCTTATTGAGACTTTGTCCCATTTTAATTAACGGTGGTGTTAATAAACCTCTTGCCATTAACACCAAGTTTCTAGCAAGCATTGGCTAGACACAGCAAAACAACACTGTGTCACCAGTGGTGTCCTGCCTGGGGTTTCAGGCTCACCCCATGCAGCCTTGTGTTCCACCACGGACACCTAAGATGACCCGTGTTCTCTGCATGTCCCACAAGCAGGCACAAAGCACCATCTTTCTTCCTTTGAAAGGCTGCTGAAGCAGGCAGCTGGAAATGAATGCAGAGATTTGCATCAGCCCCCCCACACACACATTCTACCTTTAAGAACCTCACAAAACCCAGAAGCTCATCTCACCAGCCAGCTCTGAGGCACTGCTTTTCACTGAGACCATTTCCCAGCCAAACATTAACCTTCCAACACCAGCACAGGTGAATACAGTTCGAGGTACAACCTTCCCTTGGCTTGTGACCTAAGGGTATACTCCTTATGAAATAAAAAGAAAAAATAATTAAGCAATAGGGAAAAAAACATCACCCTTGAATATTTTTGCCAGATCTAACACTATCAGCTTGATAGGTTAAATGTTTGGAAAGAGTGGGGTGACGGGAAGCAGAGTTACAGCAGTAGTGAGCAGGCACGCTCTGTCCATAACCCATGGGAGTTATTTCACCACTGCTCCGTGGCCAGCCAGTGCTCAGTTGGTAAATGTGAATAAAATAGCAGCAGACTTCTGCTCTTGGGGAAAGGAAAGGAAGATGTTAAATATCTTATGAAGGGCAGAAGCAGCCTTGACAAACCCATGCCCCCTCCCATGTCTTGTTTCTTCAAATTATGGTTGTTCACAGTAAGGGACAGAGCAATGGTTTGAGCCAGTGTTGTGCCAAACCACCTGGTTTTTACTTACCTGCATTTCATGTCATGGGTGAAAAGGTACCAGGAACAGGTCACTTAATCCATCACCTCTGTCTGTGCCCTTGAAAACATCTCATTCCAAGCTCAATGTGCTTGGGAGACATTCTCAGTTAAAGAAATCCTGCTAGGGAAGGAGTTTCTCCATGAAATCAGAAGAAACCTCACCAGTTTTGTTCAGGCTCCCTCCTTCCCCAGCACTGCCAGTAAGAACATCACAACAGGTGAGGGCAAAAGGACAGAAAAACATTCCTGAAACCCCAGTGATGATCCTGCCACTCTCTGCGCATTGCAAGGGCACTGTGGTTTGCATCATGGTGCCCTGCCATGTGTTGTTTGAAGACCACACAAGCCCAGGACAGAGTTGTCCTGTCACACCTGTCAGTGTGTCCTGCTGCAAACCAGAAGGACCTACGTAGAGGAGGTTGGCTGCTTGTCCAGGGTTGTTGCAAGCAGAAAGGGAACATGCTGGATGAACAAAGAGTATTAAATTCAGGCTTGAGGTTTTGTGATGAAGGAATTGGTCAGGACCATGGGCAGCATTTGTTCTGGAAGAGAAGCTGACCACCCAACACTTTGTGCAATGCTTGCCTTTGCCACCTTCCCTTGAGCAGATGCATTGCTATCAAACCTCGGCCTCATGCACAGGGGCATCCTTTCTTGATCAAATGCTCTAGATACTCCCTGCTTTGCTATATCGCTGGATTTATTTGTGCTGAGAATTCCAGATGGTGCAAAAACATCTGAACCGTGGCAAAACCACAGCAGCTCAAAGGACCGCTATGCTTCCAGGGTTTGCCACTGCATCACTGTTCAAAGATAAAAATAGGTGTGCCTCCTTTATTTATTTTAAAAAATAGATGCTGTGTGCTGCAGACGAATTTCTGTAGCCTTGTGGCTTCTTGGAGGCTGTTGACAGCCTGGAGTTTGGTTCAAAGATATTCCTAGGAAACACACTATAAGTCTTAGAAAGCACTCAGCAGTGCCTGGAAAGCAGCCTTCAATTTCTGGAAAGCAATGGAAAATTGCTAGAAAGTATTGGGAAATTTTCAGGAAGTGCTGTGCAGTCCCTGGAAAACACTTGGCTATTTATAAAAATGGCTTTATCATTTCTAGAGAGGACCTGAAGATTCCTAGAAAACAGCAGGAAAGGCCTAGCAAGCACTGGAAGAAAAGCATGTGAAAGCCAGCTGGAATTGCTAGGAAGCACATCAAACTCCTTTCAGAAAGCACGCTGGAATTCCAGCCCATAATCCCTACAAAGTTCTCTGCAGTTCCTAGGAAGAACAAAGATATTCCTGGAAAGCACGAAGAAATTCCCAGAAAGTAAGGCAAAATTCCTAGAGCCCAGTCTGAATTCCTAGAAAGTTGTGGAAGATTCCTAGAAAGCACATTGAAAACCCACAGAAAGTACACTGAGATTTCTAGAAAGCCAATAAACATTTTTAGAGAGCACCCGGGAATTCCTAGGAAGTGACAGGAAATTCCCATTTTAAGCATTCAGTTCTGCTTTTATTGCTCACCATGAGTGTGACAATTCGCATTCAAATTAACTCTGTAGTTACTGCATGTGCTGTTAAGTGGTCAGGTAGGTACATGATTGAGCTGGCAATTGGAATTCTGGATTTGACAATTGTGTACTAAATACCAAAGTTTTATGTATATAAACAGGCATAACATTTATGTACATGAAACTTCTTCACTTGATCTATATATAGATACCTAGATATCTATCTGCAGTGTATACCTAGTATTTGTAGAGTATGTCTACATATGTTTCCTCTTTCTGTTGCATACACTTCTACAGAGATCTCACAGTAGCAAACCTCAGATCTTAGTGTCAAGTTTTACCATGCCAGAGCTTATCAGGCATGTAGTCCATCCCTGGTGGGGGAAGGATTGAGTTCCTCGGCCGTTGGTAGCCTCTTTGCTGCTGCTGTGTGGGCAGCCTTCTGGGCTTCTTCTTGCTCCAGCTGAAGGAAGGAGATGGGGCTGTGAACTCCTCCTGTTTGTCACCTGTCCCTCTAATTTTTTTAAGACCCTCTTAGATAGTGGTCCCATGGGTTTGAAGCAGACCAGCTGCAGCTGCCCTCCTTCTCTGTAAAGGCAGCTGCACTGTCCTCTGTGTTCCCTCTCTGCTACTTTGCCTTGGTGATTATCAAGCACTGTCCATGGGGAAAGAGGGATTTATGCTGATTTTCTCCTTTTCCCATCTTCAGGATGATGGGAAAAAAGCCAGCATCCAGCTGGCCTTCTCCTCTGAGTGCCAAACAAGACTGACATCATGCCCTGGCCAGGATGGTGAGAAGGGCTGTGTGGCATCTGGGCTTTGCTCAATCATACTTTTTCTTTTTCTCCTCCTACCCCTGCAGAAGTCCCCTTCCAGCAGGCAGGCAAGGCTGCTGTGCACACACTGCCTTGCACAGGTGTTGCTCCTAGGGCACTCGGGCAGAGACACCTTTGCAGGGAGGTGCTGCCCAGGGGTGAACACCAATCTGCTGGCCAGCACCTGGGGTAAGGTCAGGAAGACGCAAAGCTTGTGCCTCAAACCTGAAATGCAGGACTCCACTGCCCTGTGTGTCTAAGGAAGGACATTCATCATTGCTTGGGGCATGAACCCAGCTCCATGGTTTAGGTTTTCCTTGGGGCAGGTGTCACCACCACCTCTCCTGGGGGGTTGAGCATTTCTGTGGCTGGGCCATTGACTGCCAGCTGCAGGTCCCAGACTGGATCAACATGTTCCTTGACTAAAAAAAAAAAAAAAAAAAAAAAAAAAAAAAAAAAAAAAAAAAAAAAAAAAGAGGGCTATTCTCTGTGCCCAAGTGGAAAATTTTGCAGGAAATGTCTTCTTGGAGTAGCCTTTCCAAGTGGTTCCATTAAAAATAAAAGCAAGCAGGCAAGAGAGGAACATTTTTCAAAGCTTAAATTATCCTGTTATTTTCCAAGTCAGACTTCAGCTTTGAGTTGCCAAAAAAGATTTTGGTTTGGATTTTCAAGGAATATGTTGAAGGACCATTTAGGCGATACATAAATAAAAACTCATTTGAGTTTTTAGTTGGTGACAGATTATTGTTGGTTGGGTTGAAGCATGGACTGGCCCCTACTGGGACAGACTTGGGGGCACAAGGGTTTGCTTGGACCAACATACTGCACTTGGGCAGGGCACTTGCCCAGCAGTTCAGGTGCTGCTCACATACCGAATTACACAGCAATGCTTCCCCAGGGCCCTCAGCGAGGAAAACCAAGGCAATGGAACTGCGATACTTCTCTGCTCTCCCCAGCATCAGGCTACGCAGGGAGGGGAGACTCGCTGGTGGGTCCCCAAAAAGCTCCTTTCAGCTCCATTGCAAAATGGCAAAGGAGGGTCCCAGGCACCTTGCAGCCCAGCTTCAAAGGAGGCAGAGCTTTCTTCTTCCAGCAGGACTTTGCAGATGAGGACAGAAGCATCCAAGGCTCGACCTATTGCCTTGCAATGTCAGTCCCCCATGTCCCTCAAATGCCCACCTGGAGGGCAGACACTGCTTTCTCCAACATCTGCAAAACCTTCTTGCTGCTGCCATCACTCTGGTACAGGCTGGCCAAAGCCCAGCCCAGGCTGGAGAAAGAAGGGAACCTTCCAGCACTTTCTCTGCTCCACTATCCTAACAGATTAGCAGTTGGTACCTTTCCAGCTGTGGCAGAGATCACTCTCCAGGGATCCCTGCAGGGACAAAATGACAACCAGGGGAAACTGCCTGCCTGTGTGGGGCTGGGGGTGCCTCAGGGGATGGTGGCAGCTCAGTGCCCCAGGCCCAAAGGGGCCCCAGCTGAGCTTTCTGGCATGTGCTCATCTAAGACATGTGTCATTGGGCCCCCAACCATGGTGAACACCAGTGTGTGAGGGGGCCTGACTTGCAGCAACAGCAAGGCTTTCCGGCCAAAAACGGCAGGGGGCTGGGAAGAACAAAGAGCAAGAGATACCCTGTTAAAAAAAAATAACATGGAAAAAGTAGTCTTGGAACAGGGTGCACGGAAACAGCAGGACAGTCCGCTTCATCATCAGGAGAAACATCTCCAGTTCCAGCGAGAGCCTCAGGGAGCCTCATCACATGGGCGCAGCTTCGATGCTGCCACCAACACAGATCGATGGTGGCTCTGTCCTGTGTGACTAACACACACTGATGGTTACCTGCTCAATCACTTGGGGACAAATTGCAAAACCTCCAGACCTGCAAGAGGAGCAAGCAGCAGGTTTCATCTATGAATGAGCCCATGAACTCTGCTATCCCATGCATGTGTGTCCAGCAAATTATTTTCATCTGTTTCTTGTTCATGCCTGAACCCCAGATTTCATGCTTAAGCTAAAACCAGAAAAGATCTCTGTCTGAAGTAAACAGAATTTGCCCAGCCCTACAAGAGCTATCTCTCAGCTTCTCCTCTGGGAGGACATGGTGGAGAAACAAAAAGTTAATCTATCTTGGTTCTCATTGACATGGAATAGAGAAAAACAATTAAATGGGAGAGCCAGCCTAAATCTGAGAACAAAGGCACTGCACCAATATTTCAGGTCTTTTTCCTTCACACTGAAGGGGAAAAAGTTGCTCCATGCTTCATCCCTTGCAGGTTATCTCTGGAGGAACAATGTCCCCATAATTTGTGCTGACAATTAACCTTGTCTGTGCAGCAATTCTTCCCTGGGTCACCGGAGCAGCTATTTATACCCTTGGCCAGGGATGCCGTTGCCACCGAACGACTGCCCTTCCCCTTGGCCAGCCCTTCCCCAAGGCAGCAGGCAGCAAGTCCCAGGGTGTTCCCCCATGCACCCTGCCCTGCTTGCCAGGACCTGCTTCTCCTGGACCTTTGCAGTGTAGACCCTCCACTGCCCATCTTCTGCACGTGCTTTACAAACACAAAAAACCCCTACAGACATACCTGTTGCTTAAACACACATGTACACTGATGTCAGGCAGCAGGTCAGGACGTCTGGGGTTATGGTCTCCAGGACCTCCGATTAGCTGATCTCCATAGGACTTGGGCAGAAACAGGATTTGCCTCGAGTCACCTCTCTGCAACATGTGGGTAACGCTGATTCCCCCATGTGCTGGGAGAGACACCGATGGCTCTCACCCAAGTACCTTCACAGTACTTCTGAGCAAAAAAGCAGAATTTTAGTTCTGCAGCCAATGCCAGGAACTGGACTACCGACCTCAAAACAAAGCTCCAGAGCTGGGCTGCTGCCAGCTGGACCATTTGCCCACACAGAGCAGGATTTCAGAGGCCAAGTCAAGCCAGTCCCGAGCTGGACCCCAGCAGCAGGGGCTGGAGCAGCTTCTCCTCCCTAAGGCACTGAGCATGGGCCAGCCCAATCCCACCAGTGCTGGAGAAACACATTGAACCAGGTCTGCCAAAATCTGTTGTCTTCACTGAGGGAGCAAAGACCCTTGCTCCCACGTGAAGCCACCCTGGGGAAAGATCAGCACCCTTGGGTGAAGGCCTTCAGGGCCCACTGGTCTTATTAGAAGTTGCAAGCAAACACTACAAGCCTTGCATTGTCTTGCAGTGTCTGTGCTCCCCACCTTCTCCATCCTGCCACCGCTGCCGGGTTAAGGTGGGCCCAGATCTGGGCTGAAAACCCAACCCATCACCAGCGCCGAGAGCAGCAGGCAAGGAAAGAGCTTGGGGCAGGCTGGGGTCTGGCAGGGGTGAGGGTGGGGTCTCTCCAGCCTCCAGGATGCAGGGAGATAAACAGCCAGCACCATCATCATTATCAGCAGTGCCCAACCTTAACTTGAATGGTGAAGAGGAAGAACTTTGCCTGGACCTGGAAGGAAAGGGAGAGATAGGGAGGGCGGCACTGCTGTGATGGGGTGAGGTGGGAGGACCAGACCTACTGAGTGCCTGCCAGGGCAGAGGAGCAGTGCCGGGGGGCTGTCGACCCCCTCCTTGAAGACTCCTCACTGTGGGAGCTTTACCTCCAACATCTTCATCCCTGCTTCAATCCCCATTGCGATGCCAAGTAGGGGGCTTGCACCTGAGTTAATGTGTGGGAAGGGGAGACTGAGGACATGTCCAAGGCCTCCAGCAGGGACTCTGGGATCTGTCAGAAGCAGCATGGTTTGGAAGTGATTTATTTCTCACCAGGGTTAAGGGAGAGTCAGGAGGGACAGAAGCATGCTTCCTGCCACCCCGGCTTCTCCCTCTGGCAAACCCAGGACCATTAGGTCCAATTAGCCCCTGGCAAACAACCCAGGGGTGGGTCCCTCCACAGCATCCCAGACAGGGCCAGAAGAGCAGCACTTCCTAAGAAATCAGTGTTAATGAGTCACTGCGGCTAAATAACATTATTTAAAGCAGCAGTGAAGCTTTCCAGGCTCCCTCCCTTCTCCAAACCGGAGATCAGAAAGTCAGCGGTGGCCTCTTGTGCCCCGCTGAGCACTGAGACAGTCCCACAGTTACCAGCCCCATCTGTCCCCAGGGAAACTGGTTCAACGCCTTGGCATGGGGGCAGGATCCAGCCCAGAAGCCTTTCCAGAGTCTTGGAAGGTTTTCTACATCACCTTTCCAGATTTCTGGAGGTTTCCTGGCCATTCCTTGGCATTTTTTCTAGTCTTTGTAGAGGTTTTCTTCTGTATCTCCAGAACATTTCTAGATTCTTCCTAGAGGTTTACTTGGACTCTCCTGGGGCTGTTACAGCCTCTTTGCATTTTTTTTTTTTTTTTTTTTTCTTTTTTTTTTACAGTCACAGGCTGGCCATTTCCAAATTTCCTAAGTGGCACCTTGGCAATTGAGCAGAGCTCAGCACCTCAACCAAGTGCTGTGCACCACCTCAGGTGGTCACAGAGCAGCATCCTCAGAAGCCCGATTAGTGAACTGAAGAAATATGTAGAGATTAGGAGGAAAAAACCCGTCACGTGTATGGGATCATTCTATAGTCAGGACACATTGTTTTGTACCACAAACTCTCAAAAACACCCCACAGAAGGACCTCTTGTCCTTGTGTTCTCTGGAGTCTTTCAAGCAGTGTCCCTTGAGCAAAACCAGCCTGAGCTAGATGCGTGTCTCGCAGAGGCACAGGACCAGCAGCCTCCCAAGCTGTGGTGTGGGTGGAAGAGGTTTCATCCTGCATGAAGTTACGGGGCCTGAGCACACGAAGCTGAGAAGGACCTGGGCACTCCACAGCAGAGCAGGCTCCGATTGCAGAGCTCAGCTGGGAAAGTCCCCAAAAGGGAAATCCCACCTACCAACACCAAATGCATGAACAACCAACAAGGCACTCACTGCATGCACAGCCTTCTCTCTGGCGAGAGCTGCGAACAGGCTGAACCCCCTGGAAGCTACTCGCCACGTGTACACCAGCCAAGAGAGGAGCCACTTCTCTGTCACCAGCCCTCCAGCAAAAGTTCGATTTGCACTTGCTAGAAAACGCTCATGGTTGCTCTGCCTGGAGGAGCGGCATGTCTTCCCCTGAGCACTATCCCACCAAGCTGCCCCTTCCCACTCAGCCCACAGCCACTCAGAGCTGCGGTGTGGCCGTCACCTCTCCTCCTTCACACTGCTCATCATTTGCTTCACCCTTCAACCAGCAGCCACCTCTATCCATGCTCCTCCAGCGCCACTCCCCCCTCCCCTCAACTCCTGTCCAGGACATTCTCCCAAGCAGGAAACGTGAAGCAGCCATAGGAGAAAGCCAAGACAGTGAGTGCTTTTCTGCATCTGTGTTATCAATCTTGAACCACACAGTTTCCATGTGTGTTTACATAGTGGAGAAAAAGAGCAGCGAGCAGCAGAGCCAGGGAAGTGAGGACAGGCCAATTCCCAACGCCCCTCCTGATGTCCCCAGCTTGGCATATGTGGCCTTTTTCTTCCACAGCCACAAAACGCTCCTCTAAAAATCTGTCTGTCCGAGTGTAACCTTACCATGTGGCCCCAGAGTAGCAGCTTGGGGCTATCTCACTTTTTTACATTTGCTTGTACCAAGGGAGCTCTGGAAAACATCACTGCCAGAGGCAGGAGTGGTATTACAAGCACAAGAAAATCATTTCGCACAAGAATCAAGTCTCTGGATGGTGCCCCAGGCAGTACAGTGGGAACTGCTCTGTGCATACACATTTACACAGCCACACTGAGAACCAAACCTGTAACAAGCACCAGGAATATACCAGCTACATTGAAATGTCTGTTGTAGTATGAAAGGCTCAGCAAAAACTCCCGTGAATAGAAGCAGACTGCTCACAGCTTGGCCAAAGCACGAATACGGGACTTTTGGTCCTTCTGAGCCAGCTATTCCCAGCATTTGGACTCGGACTTTAGGAATCTCCCAGCAGTATCTGGCCATCTGGCAGGTTGCTGAATGACCTGAAATGAGGGGTTTTTTTCTCCTCCCAATGTCCTCCCCTCTACACAGTATTTTGTAAGACGACACAAAGCATTACTAACAAATTACCTGAAAAACACCACGTTCCATGCTGGTTGGCATCTGCAGAACACGCAGGAGTAAGGGGTACAGGTACCTACTCAAAGAGAAGGGATTATAGCACCAAAAAGACTCACACAATGTACATTTGTCCAGCTCCTGTTTCTTGCACCACACCACCAGTTCTCACTTTGAATGACTATGGGATAGGAGCAGTGATTCACTGTTTCCAGTTTTACTGACAGTAATGCCGTTTGTAGCCGTTTCAGGTTCATGCTTGGCTCTGCTCCATGGGAGAACAGATCTGTATCACACTGAGAACTTCGAGCTCTGACCAGCACCATTACTGAGACAACATTTCAACTTCAGAGACTTCTGACTGGAGCCTAGGACTCAAAATTGGCTTTCAGTCCCATACCTCTGCTCTGTATTGCTTAAGCTTTGCAAAGAACAAAAGCAGACTATTCTATTGCTATAGTAACATTAACCAAAATAAACCATCTGCTGGAAAAGCTCCCAGGCACTACATGCAAGACTTGTCATCCATTATTATGGATGCACATAAGCTTATGGTATGTTCACATAGAGCAAAATATTCCCAACATACATACAATAAAACCCTCATTGCATTTAAAAGCTGCTTCAACGGGAGCTTTGCCCAGCATTTGGCTTACAACTGACCAGGGCTAGAATCTATGGTTCACCTGTGACTCACTCTTTGAAGCGTTACAGCCCAACAGGTAAAGGGCTGGCTGGACAGCTAACGACCGAGCAGCATTCCTTCCTTCGGACTGCTGCTCATTCCATACCCCTGACTGTAAATTCCCCCCTTGGCTAATGATGCACATCAGTGTAACAACAGGCATGTCTGGATTCACTCCATCTAGGCCTGTAATGTATTTCTAGCTGCCTGCTCACATCAGCTACTATGCTCGTACTTGGTTGAAGCAGTGAAAGCACATTGGGGGGGGGGCGGGGAAAAGGATTCTGTTAAACAAGGAAACACATGCCCCCGTTTCTCCATCACTAACACCCAGAGCCCTCCTGTCAAGCCCCGCACTGTCACACAAATACCAGGGTAGAGCAATGGGTTGTGCACAACGATCAGTGCAAAGTCAGTACCACAGAGGTAATTTGGAAGCAGATCTCATCTGGAAAGCTGCTGGCAAGTAGAGACCTGCCCTCTCTGTAGCACCAGTGCTATGGCTGGGCCAGATTGGAGTTGGTGACCTTGCTCAGCCCAAACGAGTGCTAGAGAAAGCAAATGTGCACAGATCCAAACAACTCTACATAGGAGCAGAGTCAGTCAAGTTGCACTGAAGGAAGGTGCACAACTTAGGTCTAGTTTTTTCAGCAAGTGGAAGACAGGGTTGTTAGTCTTCCTTTTTTTTTTTTTTAAAGAAGCAGGTTTTCTGTCAAGAGTTTTTAATATATTTATTTGAAAACAAGGTTTTGTGAAAGAGTACACTAAATAGCATATATCTGTTCTTCAGCCATAAAACACGGACTATCAGCTTTAGCTCAGCACAGATTGGGGCTGCATGCACTGAACAGCAGATCTTGATAGGAAGGTCTTCATGTCTGTCTTTCTGATATCAAGCATAGTGTCTTCTTTAGAGGACATGATCCTGGAAGAGGGGGAAGAGAGAAACCAGAAAAGCAAATGTATTTAACTAAAGCTTCTTGTGGTTGGCCCCACATGCTCACCCGAGCCTGCCTCTGACGCAACATTTACAGATTTTAGCAAGGAGTTTGTTTTCCTGCCCATCCACCAATTCAAGTGCATAACCTTTGCTCTTTGGAGTGCTGGGACATGCCAGCCCATATTTGGAAATAAAGCAACTGGGTTTCTGCCTCTCAGTGAGAAACTTGCACATCAGCTCAGGCACTTTAACCAAGGAACCCGAGAACCACACCATTCATTGCCTGGAACAGATCTACAAGTATCTTTATGTCGGGCTCAGAGAGCCCCACAGAGCCCACGTGTCTTTAAATTCTGCTAAGATCTGGTGGGAAGACAAGACAACCCCAGAAAGCAGAGTAGTAGCACTCTTCCGATCAATCGTGCCTCACTGAGGTCAAGCAGATGACAGCTTTGTTACATAAACCACTTGTCCTTTGGGCCATCTTTCATGAGTTGATTACTCACAGCTCAGCTGTTGCCTGTGACCCCCCACACTGCTGTAACTCTGCCCAGCAAGGCTCTACTCAAGGGTAGCTAAGCCTGTGAGATTAAAGACCAGATCCAATATGACTGGGTCAAGCCTGATCTGGAAGAGTGGACTTTTTTTATTGCTCCCAAGCTCTTCAAACTGGGACAGAGCATGTTTCTGAATCTGGCACAGAAGCCATCAAAGAGCTAAAACAAGAGTGCTGAATGCTGGTAACTGCTTCAGTTGATCCAAAGAGGCTTTTCCCTTCATTTGGATTAATAAAGGTGACTTTGCATGCTACGCTATACCTCAGGTCTTAATCATCAATGTACTCAAAGGGCTCTGGTGGTTCAGGTTCTTGCTCCTCTTCCTCAATCTTCGGACCGTGAGCTGCCACAGGTTCAACCAGCTCCTCCATATCCTCACTGGTGTCCTTCAGAATGATGATGCCTCCAATGGAAAGCTGCAAGACAAGTGCAGTGAGCATTAGAGCAGCTTGCTTCTGCCTCGTGGTGGAGTGTTTGTGACCACAAGTGTTTATCCTGAGCCACGTGAAACACCTCAGCAGGAATGAGTTTCAGAGAGCAAAGCATCTGACACTCACGTGGATCCCTGTCTGGTAAGGGGATGGAACACTCTACCCAGGCTACCTTTTGTATTTCCACTATCTAAGTCTAGTTTGATAGAAAATGACATCTGGATACACAGCTTTACCCCAATCCCAGTCTGCAGTTTTCCACATGAAAACTAATTGAACCATAATTGCTTTATAAGGCTCATATTTTCAGGGCCACAAAGCTTAGTGAAGCTTCTCTGTGTAGCCGCCTCCCAGGAGGCTATCTGAAACAGAGACTAATCTGATCACCAGCTTCCACCGACTGATGAATCCTATTAGCAGAACCTTGTAAAACCAAAGGGGAATTAATTACAAAGATCACAGCCAAACATCCTGGCAGACTGAAGCAAATCTGTGCGTCTCCAAGACTGAAACACAAGGTGTGAAGAGGCAGTGCCGTGTCATGCCTGGCCAGGATCAGGGATTTGGTCACAGCAGGATTCCAGGCTATAAACAGCATTTCAAAGAGGCCTTTTACTCTGGCATTCCCCAAAGCAGAGCAAAGGTCCAGAACAGTTCCATTTCAAGAGCCTCGTTGGTTACACACCCTAATCCCAGCAAGAAACTGCACTGTTTTGTTCTCTTCAAAACCTCTTTATGGGGGTTTAAGGCAGGAAGCTGCACTCCTCTCATGAAAGACTCTGCTCTGCATTTCATTCCATACATCTCATTTCATTTCATACATCTACATTTCAGTGCATGACATGATGCTTACTGGACCACATAGCGGATTTTCCCAATTCAAATACCATTTGAGTCACCTCTTCTTTTTAAAGGGTAGAAACTAAAAAGTCCTTCCACAGCTTTGCCAAAGGAGACACTTTAAAAGGGGACGATGCACAGAGAATTCTAATGTGCTGATGGAATTCAAGGAAGTCCGTTTCTTAAAAACATGACTATTTTCCTGGAAAAAAATATTACTACTTCTGAACACCATTTTCCCATGCATAGTCCTGCAAAAGAGGGGAGTCAAGGGTATTATTTCTTGAACAAAAATGAAGACCAGAAGAATCTGACTCGGGAGATTTAGAGGTCAGGAGTAAGCTTACCAGCTTTGCAATGTATTTGAGCATCTCAGAAAAGTTAGCATTAAGCCCATGGGGTAACTAAGATCCTTTTCATACTCCACCTGGCAATCACATGCTATCTTTTTTCTGTGTTAACAGGAGGTGAAGACACTTTTCTAAGGTCAGATGTAACTGAATAGGAAATCTGTTTAATGACAAAATCCCTCCATTTAGGTATAAATCCCACTTGCAGGATAACAAAGCTCCAGCCCAAGTCCTACTGCATTTCAGTGCTTTGACAATAAGCCTGTACAACTTTTCACCCCTTTGTAAAGATCATGGTTTAGTCTATATGTCCCCAGCAATGTCATTAATACAAAAAGTACATCTGACTGGTTTCCACGTTGTAGCATTTGATGTATGTAGAAGAGAAAGAAAAATAAAGCAGCATTAGCATGGTGAAAAGGTGTGCAGCAGCTCTGGCTTTCCCACAACTAGAACTGCATGTCATCATTTGGAGAAAGGGACACTAAAACGTTAATATGACAACAGTGAAGTTGCAAGTCCGTAACACGTGACAGTGATGCACTAGGTGTGAGTGGCATTCTCATGTACATACAGAACTTCTGGGTCCTTACACACAAGCCCAACACTGAGAATGCTCTGTAGCACATACACGGGCTAGGAAGGTGACACTTACTGGTTTGAAAGGCTGGTATCGGCAGCTCTCTGTCATAGTGAGAACTTTGAGCTGAGCAGGCATGACTCTGGCTGGGTTGTCCAGAAGCTGGAAGTTGGGTTCAGGCTCTTTCTTCTTTTCTTTTTCATCCTTCTTTTCAGTCTCATCCTGTGGAGGAGGGAAAAGAACATCAACATGATTTTAACAGCAATCTCTAACTCTTTCTCAGTTCAGGAGGGTAAGGTACAACCAGGCAGCAACTCAAGAGTGTGGTGAGAAACCACTCTTCTGCCAAGGAACAAGCTAACGTGTATCTACCACAGTATCTAGCACAGGCAATGCCAGTATAAATCTAAGCGCTCTCATCAAGGCAATGCCTCAGTCGACTGCAGGTGAAAGTAACTTCAATGAGAGGTGGTAGTGAACAATCTACCTGTGGCTCCCCTTTCTAATACTTTTCCTGTAAAATCACTCACCACTTTTTGTTCACAGCTGAAGACTCTTTAATATTGTTAATGAGCACATGAAAATTGCCAAAAGCTGCCCTTGTATCTTCACAGCTATAAAGCTGTCACTGATATTTCATGCTACTGGTATTGACAGCCACTCAACCAAAATGACTTGACCTCAGTGACTCCCTAAGGAATTGCAGTTAAGCCCTCCTTTACCCAATGACTCAGCAGCTAGAGGCAAAAGCTCAGAAGGAAAAAACACAGCATCCTTTGCATACTTAAGAACATGAATCATGTTTTCCCTCTTGCTCAGGAACATCGGAGTTGCAAACAAAAAAGACTGCAGAAATGATGGAAACAACCAATAGGAAATGATCAGGAACACCACTAAATGCCTGGCATGTCCTGTAACAGCTGACAAGACTTTCTCTGGCATGGTGACTGCTTGTCACTGCGCAGATCTCTTGGAAGCTGTGGATTACTAGTCATACAACAGGCATAACAGAAAAACAGGAAAGCAATTGTACCTCTAAAACATTAAAAAAAACAGCAAAACACTCAAACACAGCAGGTGGCAGCAAGATCCCTTTTTGCTATCCTCATTTTTATGCTCAATTCAGCCAGGAAAATTTTTCAGACATCTGGAGTCCACACACACAGAGACATGACACGCTAATACCTTCTAATGTATCGCTTCCTCTCAACACCTGTACTTAACTGTAAATTGCAGTAATTTTACAAGAAACATGAATCCGTTCAGCACATTTTGCTTAGTATATAGTGCTGTAAGAATAATTCAAAGAAAAGACAATGTTTGGTGATGAGAAAACTCTCATAAAGGAAGCAAAAGACAAAAAATAGAGATCCTACCTATGCATGGGATTCATTCTCTGGGCTAACTGGATGAAGTTCAGTGCCTACAACATGGCCACACTTTAGATTTAGGAAGGTTATTTCACACATACACCTTTGATCTTATGCCACACTCCCTTCACATACCACTTGTGTGCCTCTTTTTAAAATTAAAGAGGCCAAAAATTCTCTGACCATGCTGCTTTTCTCACAAAGATGTTAAAGTAGATTCAGAAAGGTTTCTACTGGGCTTGTCAGCTTTAGTAAAGCCTTTGACACAGTTTCCCACAGGGTTCTCCTGGATAAACTAGCTGCTCGTGGCTTGGATTGCCACAGCGTCTTGGGGTGGGTTGACCGTGGCTGGATGCCAGGTGCTGACCAAGCCACTCTATCACTCCCCTCCTCAGCAGAACAGGGAGGGAAGATAGTAAGATGGAAAAAAACTTGCGGGTCAAGATAAAGGCAGTTTAATAAAGCAATAGCAAAGGTCACACATGTGGAAGCAAAGGAAAACAAAAGATGTTATTCTCTACTTCCCATCAGCAGGCAATGTTCAGCCACTTCCCAGGAAGCAGGCCTTCAGTAAATATAGCGGTTGCTCCCAAAGACAAATGTCATAAATAATGAACACTCCCGCTTGCTCCCCCTTTCTCTCAGCTTTTATTTCTGAGCAGACATCATGTGATATGTAATATCCCTTTGGTCAGTTTGGGTCAGCTGTCCTGGCTGTGTCCCCTCCCAAGACCTTGCCCACCCCCCCAGCCTACTGGTGGAGGGGGGGATTGCTGGACAGACAGCCCTGGTGCTGTGCGAGCACTGCTCAGCAGGCGCCCACACGCTGGTGTGTTACCAACCTTTCTAACTACTAATACAAAGCGCAGCACTACGAGGACTGCTATGGGGCTCAGCCAGACCCAGCACAGGTTTGCTGCATAAAAACCTGGCTGGATGGCCAAGCCCAAAAAGTGGTGGTGAATGGCCTTAAATCCAGTCAGCCGCCGGTCACAAGAGCTCAGTACTGGGGCCCGTTCTGTTTAATATCTTTATTGATGATCTGAAAGGTCTTTTCCAACCTAAACAATTCTATAATGCATTTTCAGCTTACAGTTGTTCTTGGCATATTCACATCTGTTAGCAGAGCACAAAAAGGTTCCTTTGTCAGGGCACAGCAAGAATCTTAGCTGCCGTATGTTTTCCAAATTACGGCAACCACCAAGAATTCATTGTCCAGCCATTTCTCCATCCCTCAGCTTGCTCCAGGATGACAAATGAGGATGACAAACTCCAGTGTCAGGTCTATGAGCTGAAAGAATCTTAAGAGGACCAAAACAATCACCGTAACTACTCGGCAGCATATGGATCCTATGCTCAAAGCTCAGCTGGTTCTGCACTGGGTGTGGATAATGTTTGGCATTTTGACAGATGGGCAAAGCGCATAAGAAACTGCTGTCGAAAGGTGAACATTTCAGAACAGGGCGTTAAACATGTGCAAACCCAGAAAGTTTAAAAAGTCTTCAGTGCTCTCAAGTGATTCAGACACCACCAAGCAACTGCTACAACATTGAGTCCTTTTTAAAAGGTCAGAGGTACCAAAGACATGAAATTGCTAAGAGAATTTTCCACATTAAAAATAAAAGTACAGGGCTAAGAGATAACATTCCCTTGGCCTAGAAACAGCAGGCAATAAAATAATGAACAAAAGGTTCACACAGTTGAACACCTCAATTTGTCAAAACAAGCTTCTGCCTTTAAGTCAGTCAGCTACTTAACAATATTGAGAAAGATCTTTCTCAGAAATAAAGGACTTACAAATAATAATACCACCTCTGGCTTTTAACAGTGCATACACACATGTATGTATGATGTAATATGAGTAATATGAGTAATGATGATAACCAGTGCATGCAGTACACAGAAACGTGTGTCAGTGCTTTGCTCAGTACTAACAGCTGGCAGGTGGGACAGCTGTAAGTGGGTGCCAGCTGCCATGACACACCTTCAGCATTTGTAAGGGGGAGGGAAGACAACATTTAAGTTTCACTGTTTGCACCCACCACTTCCATCTTCTCCTCTTCCTTTTTCTCTTTCTCCTTCTCCTTTTCCTTCTTCTTGGCTTTTGCAGTGATGGACAGTACAGCAGTAGAAACCTGGATATGTCAACAGAGGAGGCATTCAGCACTATGCAGTGCTTTAGCTCCCCAGGCAGAGGAACAAAGGGAAAACAGTATTAGATCGGTTCTCAGGGAAGGTGTCAATAAGGTCAATTCCATTTCCTACCCACTGCTCTGTTTAAGCAACAAATACACCACCGTCCAAGCAAATAAATGGCACAGATGGGAAAAAAATGCCATGAATGCAGACTGGGTCAAGCCACATATACAGGAGAACAAAATTCCTAATTTAGAGATTAATCATTACTGTCTGGGTGTCTATATGATAAGTTTATTTATTTATTTTTAACAGAGCAAAAAAGAGAATTCTTGTTACAGGAAAACCTGTTGCCTGAGTCTCCAAAGTAAAAAAACCAGGAATACAGGTACTCTTTAGAATGACCTAAGGGTGTTCCACTGTCCTAATCAGACAGTTGTGTTTCTCCTTGCTCTAAAGAAATGGATACAGAAAATGCCCTATGGAGGAGCCCTCATGAGGCTTTGGCACTCCTGAGCCAGAAAGCATCCAGAAGCAACACCCAAACACAAAAATTCAGCACATCACCCTTACAGTGAGCACATCTCTCTATCCACAGTAACAGTCTCTAAGGCAGTAACTTTTTGAGAGGGATAGGAAAGAATTGCATTTGTCACGTTGCTGGTGAGGCTTTCTAGGCTAAATGCAGGCTCTTGGCACATTTTAATTTTGGCCAGAGAAGTCTAAAAGAGAAAGGATTTGTCCAATTCCCATCCTATTTCAAAGGTCACAAAGCAGCTATAAGCAGTGAGCTTTGACTTTCGTCAGAGTTCATTTCTGGGTTCCTTGGTGACTCGGAAATCTGTCCTGCCCAGCATTCAATTCTGGTGACGTTTTACAGTTTTCACACAATGTCATTCATCAGTGTGCCCGAGGTCTCCACTGCTGCAATTGTTCCCTAAGGGCTGATCTGCCTGCTGCTGTGGTCTGCTCAACAGCTTTCACCATCCTGCGCTAGGAGACAAATTACTTCCACTATTGTCCCACCTGTCATGCAACAGGTCTCACTTCTTCCTTTTCAATACCTAGATATACTTAGTTCCACATTTACCTTTTTGCACTCCATGGGCCTGACAGCTATTATTTTAGCACGTGGGCCCGCTGCCCTGAGACCAGGTACACTTCTGTCCTTCCATATAAGACTATTTGAGAAGCGTCCCACCTAATATTCTCAACGTTTGTACTGCAGTAGCACTTTGAGCCCAAGTCATGGACAAAGATTCTGCTGTGCTAGGTGCTGCACAAAGATGACACGTACAAATCAGTAGGGCATGGAAAGCATTTTTTTTTTTTAAGATCAATGCTTCTGCTTGACAGCTGAAGACAAGAGAGGTTCCAGCAGCTCAGTAGCACAGCACTTGTATGCCATGATCAGCAACAGTCCCAGGCTCAGCAGGAAAAAATAGCTAGAACTCTCTTTCAGAGACAACAGCGCCTGCCAATTTTTCTTTCTCTCTTTAGATTCCCTGTTAGTGCCATCAAAATCAATGTTTATACTAGGAGGGAGAAGGGGTTAGTCTTTACAACACAGAAACCTAGCCCAAATACCTTTTCTTTCTCCTTTTCCTTTGGTACCTCAAGAGGTGGGGGGTAGGCAAATGTGGACGGCTTACAGTTGGACTTGTACTGGACTTTTGGCATCTAAGACAAATAGTTAAAAGAATTGTTACAGACGAGAAAAGCAGGGGGGGGGAAAAAACCCACAGCAGAATAATTACTTTAGCTTCATTTTCCTTCAAGCAGAGACAAACACAGATCCTCTAAAGAATACAAGCTTCCCCTTCTCCCCCTCCGGAAGCTGAGAAACTGTTATCAGTGGCAACAGTTCAACTAGAACAATGTTATTTAATTATTCTATAATTTGACTCTGGCAAGCTCTCCTAGCTTTCTCCATACACTCTATGCTATTCACACTATGCTTTATTCTCATCGTTGCAAAGCTGTGGTTTTGACGTTGCTGTGCCTGCTTGTATTAACACAAAATTGGTTTAAGATCTAAGTGAAGATCTGCTCTGTCAACGCACGCTAGGGCAAACCAAGCACTGCCTGACATTCACCTCTTGCAAAAGGACAGTACATTTTGGGGGTGCATTTCCCATGTCACATAGTCTTTTACTCTCAGCTACATAAACAAGGGCAGAAAGTATCTTCTGACAGCCAATCCAAATTATTAAACTGAATTAATTTCTGCAGTACCTCCACTCTCTTCCTTTATGACACACGATGGAGCATCGGTAGAACAGGAACTGCTCTGAGGAAGCAAGGTGGGTGTGGTGCAGCCCATAAGACATGACCAGCCTGCAGCTGGCTTCAGTGTGCAAGCCAAGTTATAGAACATAACCTGACCTACAGCTGTCTGGGCTCCCTGGAAACTAAGGGATGGGAAAGGAGAGTCAAAATGGCAGTAGAGCCAGGCAGCCAAAAAGCTGAGCTTACGACCACTGGGGAGGTGCAGAGACAAGCAGCAATGCAACCCCCTGTGAAGTATTCAGGACAGAGAGGAAGGGGCGGGAAGGCATTTTCATGCAAACTCCCTTCAAACACAGTGATAATTTTGAGCTCTGCATAGATTGACTTGATGCTCAGCCTGAGACATGAAGAAAAGCGACGTAGAGCCCTAAGGTTTTGGTCTAGGGGCTGCAATCCAGCAAGCTGGCTCAGCCCCACAGAGGACTACCAGCCCAGCCCTGTGCATGCTCTGTGCACCAAAGAACAAGCCTGCAGCAATGACAGGAGGAGGATGCACACCCCTGCTCTGCCACATTCAGAAGCTTTTTGTGGAAGTTACTAGCTAAGCTCTTCAACACAGGAGACCCAGCATGGTACACAGCTTACAGGGGCCATACCACAGCTGATCAGCTTGAAGAACAGATGCATAAGAAAAGTACAGTACCCACGACTGCTCAGTTTAATGTTTATTCCCCAAGGAATCCAAACAAATCCTGTTTTCCCACTGCTAGCTTTCCTAGGGCAGAATACCACATAATTTATTTCGGAGGGTAGAGGAGGGCAATGAAGCTTCCTATTTTTTTTTTTAAAAAAACAGCCTTGATCTTCTGGAGTGACAGTAGAGTGGTCTCTACCCACATATTCTGACTAGAGTTCCTTTTTTGAAGTAAATGTGTCAAAGCCTGTTCTCTGCATTTTTCCTGTTCTTATTCCCACCACCAGCTCTGCAATTTAAGGCTGCTTTTCAGACTTCTTCCAGTTAGCACCTCTTCTAGCAAGACAAGCTTGAAACATGCAAGAAAACCAACAAATCCATGCACATCCCTCCCACACCACTCCAGTCTTCCAAGTAGCTATCAGCACCTCTTCTCCTCTCTGCTCGTTACGTACCTTAAGATCCTTGTTAAGGCCAATGACACATGTTGGGGTGAAAGCCAGTGACAAGAAGTGTGACAGGGGGAACCAGAACCAGAACTGGGTGAAGACCAGAACCCCCACCACAGAAGGCATGTGAGTATGTCCTGTCCTCGACTGCAGTGAAATAGTTACGTTATGGCCTCCTGTAAGGAATCACAAATGAAGTAAGTTAATCAATGCATTCCTTGGTACTCCACAAGGACAGCTAAGCAACACATCCCTGAAACAGCTGCTGTAAAGGGGGCTACACAGCGCAAGCCAGGCCACAACACTGACAGATTTCTGCTCTGGAACATCCCTCCCTCCTTTACTGTGACCTCAGCTTACACAGTGGAGCAGACAGGCAGCGTTAACAACCAAGCTATCTGCTACATATTACCCAAACACAACCAATGAATACAGGTTAAACAAAAGTACAGTGCAGAAGGCAGGGAGAGGGGGAGAAAAAGGTAAACCTTTGCCATAAGCTGTTTTAAGACACAGCATATATATGATCCACAAGACAAGACTCACAAGGAAAACAGCACATAAAGCAGTGTATACAGAAACTTTTCTTTCTGTGGCTGCCTCTCTGAACTGTCAGTTATTCAGAAGAAATATGCCTAGGTTTTTATCCCACACCATCTCAGTAGAAAAAAAAATAGTAAACAGCAGCAACTTCAGAAGTTGCTTCTAGACATTATCAATCTAAGCAGCAGAAAGACAAGCTCCTGCAGTCTTTGCAGCAAAATTCCATCTCTGCCAGACAACCAAGTCTTAGCCTTGCACTTGAAAAGCAAAGACCAAACAGCTCTGTATGTTGATGTAGTGCAGAAACATCCAGCTAGAAACCAAATTGAAAGACTGGGCTTGCAGACAGAGCGAGAAAGTGTTAATCTGATCTGCACTCTTCTGATGAACACAGCGAACTGAGTTGAAGAGGGCACCAGGCAAGTCCATTACCGCTGACAAGACCAGGTGCAGGAAGGTTAACTTTGTTAAAATACAAACACCCACTCACCGCAAACTTGGGGCACTTTGTAGCTGAAAATCCCAACTGGAGTAGCATTTCCCTGCCTCACACAAACAGCCAGCTCCATAGGGCGAGCAGCAATGGAGCTGCCCGAGTTTTACAGACAAACAAAATTAATTTCTGCTGCCAGAATTAATGAAAGCCCTGAACAAAGCAGTAATCTCTAGGTGTCTGTCAGTGTTGGTCCCAGGAGAAGCAGTGGAAGATGGAGTATTTTGATGCCCTCCTATAGAATACTCTGCATAGTACGTGGAGTATCCTACAGGAAGGCATCAAAATCCTTGCTTTCCTTCCACGGTAGCAACAGATCTGCTGTTTGACTAGACAATTCCTTCCTGCCACCTCTTCAAAGAAAGGCCATGATACAGCGTCATCTTTTACTACTGCTAGGTCTGTTCTGCTTCTCCTTATTTTCTCGAATGCCAGTCTCTTGCCCTTATACTTGGATTTGCCACAGCATTAAGGAGGGACTGCCTGAGGTCTCGTGCTATCCCTAAACATGTCAAACTGCACACCTGAATTTCTGGTCTTCTCCCTCATTTTCACTTTGAAGTTTTCTTCACTGCATAAGGGCAGGGCAGTAATCTGCAGATATTCTGGATCAGGCAGCCCAGTGTATGTTGCACAAGCAACTTAACTAGACTTTATCAAACTTCTGGACTATGATTTTCAGAATTTATTTTATCCTTTAGAATTGTATTATCCAATCTCTGGAATTTCCTGGATGAGTAACAAGATTTCATATTCAAAAGATGCTGTCATGCTACATCTTTCTGCTGGTTTTCACCCACACACAGCCTACCCTCACTCCCAGGGTTTTGCAGGAAGCAGGAAAGGTAGGAAGATGTATTGCACAGCTGTGATTTATCTTTATGATTAAGCAGCAGCCCTGACAGTCTGGAAGGGAACACATTCCAGATCTTTGGCTGAATGGATGAAAGCTGTGACATGATGCCTGGGAAAAAAAACCAAAAAAAACCCCAAAACCCAACAGCACACAACAAAAAATTTTCAGGGCTCCTTGGGTAGTACTGTAAGGTCCATCTCCCAGAATTCACACTGTCACTGTAGCAAAGGTGGCTGGAATTAAAGTGACTGTTCTAAAGGCTATAAGGATTTGCTGGCTCAAGTTTAATATCAGTTAACAAGGCTGGGGGGGGGGGGGGCGGGGAGTGCAGCAAGCAGATACTGATGATTTATATACTTTGATGAACTCACCCTTTACGTAGTTACATAGTTATGGTGGCACTTGGTAATACTCTGGCAGTGTGAGCCCAGGGCAACACACCAGTACAACAGTCATTAGAAAAAGATGTTTTGCGGACTTCGGAAATCAGTTTCCAACCCTGGCCTAGGCAGCACCTCATTTTCTAACAGTATCACAGTGTTCCTTTCTCTATCAGCAAAGACTTATAAACCGCTTCATCTATGTGGTGAATGAAGACTACCTGAACTGTTAGCAGCAGCACAGAAAAGTCAAAAATCTCACAGGATGAGCCATCAAAACCCTGGCAAAGTAGATTTCAGCATGTGCCAGCTACCTGATTCACATGGACAATGAAACACAAGGTAGCTCTTACCTAATGGACAAAAACATTAGCACAGGATAATGACTTTTTTCTTAACTACCAGAGAGTTAGACCCAACTTTACATGAAGAGCTCCTGAACAGGGACAGGCAGGAGAAAGGTGGGAAACAGTAGCACCAAATTCAACGTGTGGAAGAACAGACCTTATGCAAAATTTATTTTTTGCAATAAAGTCTTTAATATCCAAAATATAACACATCATGCGAGATGCGTATTTGGAGACAGCAATGAAGAGATAGGCAATTCTTTCCTCTGTAATTTGGATGACACTTTCTTTTTCATCACTCATCAAAAAAGTCTCCAAACTGTGGAGAATCCAGTACATTCACCATCAGGCTGTCAACAACTTCTTTGTCTTCAGTCTGAATTGCCCAGTGCCCACTGCTCATACCACCCAAACCTTTCCAAAAAAGGATTTTCCAGATACTACACAGGTATCTGTGTAGTGACTACCGCTCCTTCTTTTTCCTCACTGATTGAGAAATGTGGCGTTAAGAACCAGAGAAGATAGAGTCCAGAAGGCAAAACAGTCTTCAAGCAGGTAAAATCCTGACATCTAATTAGATCAGTATATTCCTTTTGTAGCTCACATTTGTGAATACATGCTCCAGAAAATAAAGCACATTGATTTTGAAAAGAACAGAAAGGGAGTCATCGCCTGGAACGAGAAAGCATGTTTGTACATGAAGGGGAGCGTTATGAAAGTTCAGAGGGATTGAAGGAAAAACAAAATCCCTAAGTTAAATTTAGGTGTCTACATTTGTCTTGTTTTATTAAAGAAGTAAAAATGTAGCTGCTGGGGCCTAACAATCAGACAATGACCAAACTAGTCATTCCCAATTCAGTGCTCCCAAGGTACCCTGCTCCTTCCAGGAAAGGAAGTCTGACTGCCTCATTGTCAGAGCAAAAAACCTACCTCCACTGCACCATTTCCCAGTTGCGCACTGGAAATCTTGTGCTTTTAATCAAAGTCTGTCACTGAAAAATAATTATGCTCTTCTCCTTCCTCCACCAAAAAAAAAGAACAAACCAACAAAACCCCCATATTCAATTGCCCCAGCTGTGGCAGATGACACAAAGAACCTTTTTTTCCTGATGGTGATAATTAAATTCTATAGCTCATTGTTTCAGATAAGCACTTGTATGGGACAGATAAAAAGAATTTATTCTTTTAAGAGGCTCCAATGAAAACGGCAATAGGTTAAGAAAGGGTAGTTCACAGCCCTCCCTCAGCTGCCTGGCAAGAAATAAAGAGGTTAAAGTTGGCACAAATTCATATGTAGTTTATTAAAATTGGATGCTTCTGGTTTCCAAGTGATTATATAATACATGAGTGACACAGGAAGCAAATAAGGTTTTAGCTGCATTTTTATGATTTAATCTTAAAGCTTGGAATCTGAAGCAGGTCTGTACTGCTGAGAGAAAAATCTCTGAGCCAGCTGGGCTCTGGCTTCCCAGCAACACAGTATGAGTATGGGAATGACCAAAATTATTCCAACAGTTTTATGCCAAGAATATTGCTCAGCATGAGTTCCAGGAGGGGTATCTGGGAGGCGATAAAAATAAAGAAGATGGTTCCAGTTGCTTTCTTCTAGTAGCCCTAGTCATAAAGCGCAGAGCAGCCTGACTGCCATGTGCCCACCAGGAAGAGAGCTTTTTAAGCATGTTTCCATGCAGATAGATGCAGGCAGCCCTAACTTTTTCTTCCCCCACCACATGGCTTGGAGATGTAGTAGTTTCAGACAGACACTGTGTAACCACAGCGCATGGTGCTGTGCTGAAGCCATGCCACAGAGACAAATACATGAGACTCCTTTGCTTACGTGACTTCAGGACTAACCTCGATCTCAGAGTACAGGGAAAAAACAGCTTGTTTCTTCTGATCACACAGAATAAGGTGGTGTATGGCAAGAAAAGGCCATGGCACGAGAGACCAGATGGGAGAAACTGTGTTTGGAAACTTGGAAAGGGGGTGCTATCGACAGACACAGCACTGTACAAGTCTTAACTCCAGCAGAAGGAAAAATTTGAAACGAAACATTGTCTGTCCTCTTTGCTTACAGGATCCTTCCTTAATTCACCCTGCAATTCAGCCCTTGTGACATTCTAATGTCTTTAGAGAATCCTATCCCTGGCTCAACATTTAGACATTAACACTCATGAAACGGCGTTTCCTCTGCTAGAAAAAGGTAGTGGTCTGTGAAACTAACTGGGTCTTCTGAAGTAACATAGATGCAGTTAATGATGTTTCCCACTGTGCAACATCTCTCAGTAATCAGGAAAAAGGCAAAACCTTGTTATTAAAAACATATTCAATACATGTTTTTTAAAAACTGGTTATGTCAAGTTTTAACAGAAAAAGCAAAATATGAGAACTGGATACCACAAGATTTCCAAGTTTCTGGAGCAGATACTTACTTAGAAAAATAAAGCAGCAATGTATCATGCTATAAATCAACGTTCAGGGTGACAAACAGAGCAAAAAGATCGTATTTGTCCAGATTTCTGGACACAAATTCTGCTCCAATGACTGGGTTGAGTCTCTAACAGAAGCACACTGATATAAGCTGACTGCAAAAAAGGGCTTATTTCTTTAATTAGCTAAAACAACTTGAAATTTGAGATTTCTTGCTACTATTATGTGACAGGCATAAAGCCAGCAAACTTCATTTGGGTAATGAGGTGCTATTACAGCTATTGTAGCTAAGAAAAGTTTAGAAAATTGTTTTACATATTTGGGAATTACCTGCATCCAAAATGCCTTGTGCCAGGATTGCTCCAAACTTTGCCATAACATCATCATGCTTATCATTGATCACTTTGGAATACAGCTGTCTGAACTGGCTGACCTGGATAAAAATAATAATAAAAAAAAGAGAGAGAGAAAGATTGTAACACTGACTGCATTAAGTCAAATATTCTGTCATTAATGGTAGCATCCTGGATTTCTGCACCCTAGGACATTTGTCTTTTCAACAGGTTCAGTCACTTGTGTTACAAGTCATCCGACCACTAATTCATCACAGATGTTTTCCCCACTTGAAGATACCCATATACTGATTTTAGAATAGTCAGGATGGACATGCATTTCCAAACCACATTTTGCAGGCCTTACAGGAATAGCCTAAGAATCTCTGGAACGTCACTGGACTAAGAGATCAACTGATGATTTTGTAGCAAGCCATGTCCTTAGGTGCATGACACTGCACTTCATCAAATTTCCTCTAATTCCTACTGCTGAAAAACTCAAACCTATTACGATTTTCCTGTGCAATATTTCTGCTGTGTTGGTAACGCCCCTATGGTGTGTCATCAGCAAGTTTTGCTACTGCACTCCTACCTTTTAAGTAAAAATCATTAATGAAAATATTTAACTAACAGTTTATGCCATGGTACGCTCATCACACTATCTTAAGTGAACATCAGTAAACTGCTAAACCTTTGCTTATATTATCATCACTGCTTTGAAGAACAGCTTCATCTTTCACTGGTTCACTAAGTGTTGAACAGACAGAACAGTATCACTTCCAGCAATATCTGAGGCTTTCTGAAAAATTAGTAACCTATGTCTTTTAATACATACAGTGAAGCAACAATACAGCTCAATTTTTATAGCTGAAAAAGCAGACAAGGAAATACCAATCTGCCACCCATTCAAAACCTGGGAAGCTGCATCCCATCCATGGCATGTCTGGGAAAATCTTTTATACCTCTTCTGTAAATTAATTTTAATCCAGATATGCACATGACATGTTTTCATTTTTTCTGTCTTCATACTAAGCCTTGACTTGACATGCTAAAGGAAAGGAGGTCTTTTCAAAAAGACTCTTTCCAAGATGTCTTGAACAAGCTTGTTCCCACTACTGGTCCACTTTGTTGCTGGTATTCCAAATCCTCTTCTTGCATCTGCAGCCACAGATGAGAGGACAAACTTCTCACCCAAGGCAGCAGGGCCAGACACAGCCACCAGGGACACAGAGCAGTTCCTAGTATCACAAATGCAGCTGAAGTTTCCAAGCATAAAACCATAATACCAGATACCTCCCTAGCCATTTTTCCCATCCAAAGAGCATGTGCCTTTCCAGGAAGACCAGTAACATCTGCTCAGCAACAAGCATCTGAGGAAAGGTCCTACCTTTCAGCTGTGATGCACTTTTAGGGTTTGCTATAGGCAAAGAGGCCAAGCTTCAGCATCACCACTAGGAATGTATTCTTGCACAGCCTCTGATGCTCCCAGCACATAACTGTACCAGTGAAGGAGACTTAAATACTAACAACACTGAGGAGTTCCTTCTGGCTGGTAACAGATCCAGCCAGTATCCTACCTGTGCAGAACACCACAAGCTCCAAAGCTGTGCTAAAGATGGGCAGCACCGTGCACCAGGAGCAGCCTTCAGGCATCACTCCTAGTGTGTGATCTGTCTTGGAGTGCACTGGAGAATCTCAAAGCGCTTACAGAAGGTTTTTGCACCCACGAAAAAAATCCAACCATTCATACAACTGAGTCAGTGACATGAGAATTGTGCCGAGAAAAACATTTTGTCAAACTGGGATTCAATGTTAAAAAAAAAAAAAAAAAGAAGATCAAAACAGAAAGAAGAGCTGACCGAGGGGATAAATCAAACTGCAGGTGTTTCTCAGCAAAGCACAAGATCAGATTCCCCAGTGAAAGCACATCAGAGCCATGAGGTAATCCTGCAACCGAGGTAATGCTAGTAATAAATTTCACCATGTTTCACATGTGAATTTTCAACCAGAGACAGCAAGAAGCCGAGACCATACCTTTGGGAGATATGTCCAACGTCTGGAACGGAAAGACAACAGAGGTTGCCCCTTCAGCCCATGACCATTAAAGCCAAGGGTGGCAATGCTGCTTGGCAGCCCTACACACTTCATGAACACTTTAGATTAAGACCACATGTTTTCTGAAAAATAGTTCCCAACATCACACCGCTTAAAACACAGGTGCCCTAATGGAACAGACACTCTCTGGTCGCTACCCTTCCTGCCTTTGCTCTTTCAGCCACTAACCCAGATGTGCTACTTGGCACCTCAACTCCTTCAGCACTGATGGCATCTAACTTCTTCAGCTTTAAACTAGTCTGTGACAGCAAAAGACACTAACATTCATAACAGTAAAGCATGTCCTGCTGAGCACAAGTGTATTAAAATCACTTTGTTTCACACAAATGGAGTCTCACACCCATGAAGCACCAGAGCAGCCAGCCACTTTTAAACAGGAGCAAAAAAGCTGAACAGAACAACACTTCTCCAGTACAGCCAGAGGCATTTATTAAAACTGACAGGGGAAAACCAGCAGGTATTTCCATTTTTCAGTCTAAGTCAGTCCAGAAATTTGTGTGCTAATATTAGTCCTCTATTCACCAATTTCCCTTTGCATTGAAAAGTTTTTAGTTACTAGCCTCTGTCCCCAAAAGGAGGTGACAAACTTCCTTGCATTTATTAAAGTAGAAACAAAGAAGCCACATGTTTTCAGGGCAGTCACACAGACAGATGTGTGGCAGAGAGATACTGCACACACAATACAGGTTTATTCTGGATATACTGACTGAACTCTGCTCTTGCTTCATTCTGTTTATGCTTTTTCACACTCTCCTGATTTTTGTTCATAAAAGCTTACACTGACCTTTACCTGTTTAATATAAATAATTTGTTTCATATGCCTGACCTCTTGTACACTGGAAAAATACCTTAGTTTGCATTTACAGCCTTGTGCAGTATCAAGGGCAATCACATGCAGCTAGGTGAACCAAAGTCTTCCGATATTATTTGGGACAAACACACAGAGACACAAAAGCAACAAGTAAAACTACTCCTCTGGCTGAACTGAGCAGTAGGATTCCAGCGCCTCTGGAGCACATCATTCCCGCGACTCTGGCTTAGCTTCTGGGTTTGGAATATTTATAAAAACAGATGTTACAAAGCTTGTTCAGTGGACTGTAATGGAGCAGCACCTCGGGACAGAGAGCAGAAACGCTTTGCTCAGGAAAGGCGAGGCAGGGCTAGCAAGGGGAGTCATCCACCTCCTCTGGTCACGGCATGCTGCCCCTGTAAGCACCCTTTCCTTAGTATGCCTTCCACAGCTCCTACTCACATGTACATCAGTCCAGAGCAGATGACCAAAACATCCAGGCAACAAGCCCACCAGGAACCCACCAGCTGTGGCACCAGGAGACTGCAGGGCAGCTCGCTAACCAGGACACTGACAACTGCAAGGGACCAAAGGACAGAAACCTGGCTGCTAATCCTGAGCACCATCAATTGCCACCTCTCCAGGTGACACAGACAGGTTATAGCAGGGAATCAGCTGACAGCAGGCATTCAATGAAGCAGCACTGAACAGCTGCAATAAGAAATAGTCCTTATGTTGTCTGCTTATAAGAATACAAAGTATTAGTGCCATATCAAAAGTGCTCTGTTTTCAGATAAATTTTGCATACCCGTGCATCATGAGCCATGGATCACTGCCAAACCAGGAGATGTATTGAGCAAGTGTGCCCTTTCCAAAGGTTTACTTTAACATCAGTGGAGGCAAAATTGTTCTATGAAAGGGTAGAAGACTAACCTGTCTGGACTCAGGGACCAGGCAAACCCAGATCCAAGGATCGCCTCGACACTGGAATGCACAGTAGGCCTGCACACTTATTCAGGCTGCTCCTATAAAGCAAACACTTCACAGGAATGGGATTTTTTGGCTGGATCAGGTCTCAGCTGAAAATCTTCCTTCCTGCTGGGGAAAGCCTGCTTTGGCAGCTCTAGCTGTAGTGGTTCAGGAAGGCTGCATCATTGCTCCATCTCTTTGGAGAAAACAAGACCAGTACAGACAAAAAGCTCAGTTCTGCCTCTGCTGTTGGGGCACTTGCCTCCCACAGAACGGACCAAGATGACAACAGATAATTTCATAAACTGTTGAAACAAAATCTGCCGGTTTGTCTAGTAGAGCCCTTTAATCTGCTACTATTTTTCCTTTAAACCACAGCAACAATCACATCCCAAACTGCTGAATAGGTTTATTTAACATGCTATGAAACCCACAGGCTCTGTATCTCCCTTGAAATCTTCAAGCACTTCCAAATGCTATAAAATTTTTCAAATGTTATCAAGAAATTTATTTGGGTGACTTCCAGGAGCAGCAGTGAAACGTTAGTAAAGACAAAATGAGTCACTGCCTACAATACACACACCCATCATTCTGGTAATTAGTGCTGGCCAAAATGACATGCCACTGATTTCAAATGAAGCCAAATGTGCAACCCTGGAAACACTGAGAAAACAACACAGGCTTTAAGACATGAGAATGATACAGCACCATTTCCTACCACAAACCCAAGGGGCTGTCATTTATCAGGTTGTTTACCAGTTCTCTTTCCACCAGTCAACATTCATGCACATGAAGCCCATGAAACTGTTAAGAGTAAGACTTGCAGTTAACTAAGGAAAACAGTAGCAGGCGATGTGCACGATGCTTTTTGCAAATGCAAGTTCTTAAGAACAAGCGTATTTAGGAATCTGTTTTTAATAAAACAGGTTTTAAATTGTTCATGTGCTACCCATCGCCTTCATAAGTTGAGAGTTATTCTGCATATGCCTGCTCTTTCCCTACGCAGAAGCATCTAACAAACAGGCTTACATGAAGGAATGTGAAGGTGCTACTGGAATACAGCAAAAATCATTCTTGCATCAGACCAAGGCCTAGCATTTCATCTAAATGTGGAGAAAAAAAAAAGCGCAATCAACAACATCTTAAAGATAACAGGCCAAGATGACTGAAAGAAGATAGAGGGAAAGCTTTGACCTTGCTTATGATCTTCTCATATTGCCAAGATGACTATCCTAACACAGAAGCAAGGAAAAGTAAATTCAGGATGTTAAACGCGTGGTTTGTTGCCAAAATTGCTGTCTTAATTGCTCTGCAGATCACAAAAAAATAATGAAGTTGTCATTGATTTCTGTTACAATCACCTCATCATATCTCTAATTTAGGATTCCATTTCACAAAATAAACTTGTTATTGTTCTATATCCTGCACTAATATGGTTCTTAAATGTATCAGCCGAGGTCTTGAAAAATAATGCTGGCTGCATGCAAAGGAATTGTGTTTCAACTGCAAAGAGGCCAAATCAGATTTAAACAAGATTTGCTACGTAGCCCTTTTGGCACTTAAGCAACTTGCAAGTTCAAGGGACCTCTTGCATAATTGTATAATGACAATTCTTTATTTAAACTCTTTATTTAAACTCTTTATTTGTTTAAATAAAGAGTAAGCACAACAAACAGGAAGACTACTACAAAGGAAAGAAGACAAAGGGGATTTCGAAGGCATACATCTACATTCTCACAAGAAAAATGGTTTCTTTTAAACCACAATAATTCTTAAATATCTGTTCATTGCTAGCATTTTAGCATTGCAATGCTCAGCTCTCAAAACTTAAGTTATTTTATTCCTGAAAAACCTACTTCTGTTCAAGGAAGACTGTTTGCTACCATCTTCATCCCAAATTATCACCAGAGAAGTCCCTCTAACCCAAAGCTCAGAAACAGTAAGTTTACCGATAAAATAAAATGAAATCCCAGAACAGATAAAAACTGAAAATTAATGACAGGAAGCTGGTCACACAGTCACTACTAAAATCAAAGTCTCTCATATGCAAAGCACCACAAAGTATTTAGCAGCAATAAGATGACACATAAAATTTAGTTCCTCTGTAACCCCACCAAGACCACACGTACAGATTGTGGGATATGAAACCCGTCATGCTCCCCTTAATAGCTGCTTACCCAGTAATGCAAATATTCACATACTGCAGGTTAGATGCTTTGGCACACAGTGCACCAGCATGCCACTTAGGAATCTAATCAGATCAAAATATGTCACCATAATCCAAAAATGGCTATTTTACTGAACCCCACCCTTTCACATCAGAGTAAAACAATTTTGCTTCAGACTGGCAGAGAGCTCCAAAGAAAAGTTTCCCATGGATAATAAATAATTTAATTGACAGCATATTCCTCAAAATATTCCTTTTTTACTTTTGAGCAAGAAACGATGAAGGTTATAACTAACTTTTGGGGTGTTCAAAACAAAATTTATATACTCTGTGTTTAATTCCTAAACTAGCAGAATATTTCAGTGATTTATTATTTTATAATCTGCAGTGGGTCTGGGGGGCTGTTTGGTTTTTTTTTGTTTTTCGGTTTTTAATATCTGCCCCATTTCTATGGCTGGGTAATGAATTGCCTTCTGTATCTATGTCATGTAACACTGCACAAATTCTGGCTCAAACAAGGCTCTGGCATAAAGCTTTTTCAGTTCCTTTCCCCATTTTTAAACAAGCCACTGAACCCTACGCTATATATCTCATCCTGTATTTGCTAGCTAACTATTTTAATCACCAATTTAACAAGCCTAGGTATTACACATACCTTTGAAGTCAAGGTTACCAAGCCTTTCTGGGGAAAGAAATCTGACTTATTACACACCTCAAGTAAGCTGTATTTTTGCTAGCTGTTTTCCTGCCTGCACTTTCCTTTAGGATACACAGACTCTTTCATCTATCATCTCAAGAAGACTGAAACTCCAATAGGCAGACTCAGCAAATAATCCACAACTGTCTTGGAAGTCTGACTGATTCGGAGCAGTGTCAACTCCTATCCTAAGGGGATTACGGTGCTTTATAAACTAAAATGAATTTATTCGCATAACATCCTTTCACAGAAGAAAGTATCATACTTATTTCTTTCAAGTGGGAAACTGAGGCACACAAGAGCTATACAATTTGCCCATCATTAGAGGTGCAGAGAATGATTAAACCCAATCTCCTATACTGATGGCTGGCTTTCCAAGCACCTGACCAAGGAAGAAATGATAAAAACAACAAGCAGTTTCTTTCCTCAGAAAGATAATTCAACTTCACATTACAGAGACTTTGGATCTTAGAAGATGAGAGAATCTAATGTTAACTCTTAAGTGTCCTCCACTGGCTTATTCAGTTGAACTACAATTCTGATAATATAAATAATGATCCCAGATACTGCTCAGTGAAAACTAACTGGTTGGTGTTTTTTGGTTTTGGTGGAATTTTTTGGGGTTTTATATGTGGGTGGTTGTGGTTTTTTTTTTTAAATAATTCCAAGGAACAAACTGTCTGCCAGCACACGTTCCATGACTTGGAAATACCTGGATACCTGTATTTGTAGATTTCCTTCACTGACTTTCCCAAGTAAAATTTTCCACCAAAGATTTTTTTTTCTTTCTCCTCATCCAAATACAGTAAAAAAGTGGTTGTTTTTATCACAGTTCAATTTCTAAAATGACATCAAAAGCAACCCATGTATGACAGATGAGTAGCAAAGTACCAGCTACTGCTCCGCCTCAGCACTCACCAGAGCAGATGAAATGGGGAACCTCAGAGCTTCTATTAATGTGGACTTTAGCCTGTACAAATGTTTGCATATCATCATCTGTCATATATTCACAGGGCAATCTGTTTTTAAAAGCTAAACACTGCACATGCCATCCTTTTTGCCTTCTGAGCAGAAAGAAAAACTCCATTAAAAATCCAATGCACCTGCTATTAAGCCACTAAGCCAGTCCTGACAGCAGAAACTCTTTCACCTGAAAAGACTAGCTACAAAAGAAACATAGTTACAACAGGAGTTCCCTGCAGCTTGACAACACTCAAAACTAAGTCTACTACGGTCAAAACCAACTTCTTCACTAAATCACAGTGCTCACATAAATCACGAATATACGGGCCTCGTGCATGTTAGTGGAAGACAGTCACTTTCATATCATCGAAGATGCTTTTAGACCTTTTAAGAAAGAGCATTTATTAATACCTAGAATTAAAATGCTGTTATCTATCCACCATGTTTCAATCAGCGTGCATTGCTCCCCCATTCCAAAGTGAGCATCTGATCCATGCAGGAGCTTCCTGCTGTGCATCCAGCTCTGGCTCTTTACAAGACACATACACTTTCTTGCTAAACTTACATGCAGTGCCAAACCCTAAAGATCTGGCATCCAGGACAATTTTTCCACCTAACAAGCCAGTAGATAAAGTATGCCACACTACCTTTGGGCAGGTAATCTCAGTCTGCTGGATCATGATAAGGGCAGATGCAATCAAAGCTCCTTGACGTACGTAGTTCACAGGATCATTTGTCATTGGCTCAAGCAAATTAATTGCTTCCTAAAAAAAAAGAACACACAAATGAAAAACAAAACCCAAGAAATAAGCAGTCACAAAGTTAATACTGTTATTTTTAGTATCCCAGAATTCAGTACTCTGATGCTATCAGATATAAAATGTATTTTGCCTGTTCTTGGTAAATGAAGCAGAAACCTGTATTTCTGTGGATTTTAATCTAAAAATCAGGAAAAAAAAAGTGATGGATGGAACAAGACCTACGTGCAGAAATAGGGCAACAGATAAACAACAGTTGTTGTAAGCAACAGATGCATTCATCACATTAGAACTACTGACATGCCTTAAATCATACACATAAATTATTCATACACTTTGCCATTCTTACCAACAAAATACACCAGCATTACCTTCCTCTTCTGTATAAGGAACAAAGGAACCAGAGATATCAAACACCATGTTGGAGGTTAAAAAATGAGATGGTGAAACAATCCAGGTCTCACATTCTTGACTTTATGCTTTATTGTAAGAAGCTGTAACATTTAGCATCACATGAAAGCATTCATTTCAAACCTAAATCAGGTGGGGCTGCCTCTGAGCACCCGTATAGTAAATCCAGGTTTTTAAAACATTTCAAAATGCTCAGTTGCTTCTTCAAATTCAGTAAGTTCCCAACTAAATGCAACACGAATACGATCCACAATGACCTATCTGTAAGCATTCTGTTCAATGCAGTCATTGATTATGAAAAGCTGTAAGACAGTCTATTGTAATAGATGCTGCTTAGATGTACCCAAGACCAGCATGGGCAATGTGCAGGCATCTCAGACTAAATAATCTCTTGTAAGCACATTTTTTCATCTCCATTTACGGTTCTGCCACTTTGCAAGCCATGACTTAAATATACCCAGAATTACTACAGACACAAATTCATTTCTAATCATACAAGGTCCTCAGCACATATTACACAGGACAACTGCGCTCATCTAAACACACTGCTACCAAAATGAGATCCCTCTCCTTCCTCAGTTGCCCTTCAGCTACCAAGTCCCTTCCCTTTCCCCCTGCTAGCTGCAATCTTTGTCGCACCTCTCTGTGAGCTTTTCCAGCACAATTCAACAGAGAACTGTTCCCTTTTATGGTGTTATCTGGGTCAGTTTTCTGAGAGTTTGTGTCTGAACCAGCTCACTAGGGAACTGGACATGAGACAGAACAAAAGGTGGCAGGAGGGACCAAGACCACCTGTTTCAACAGCAGCAGGTTGTTAGTGAGCTCAGCCAGCCTCCAGCAACCATGCTCTTCAGATCTGAGCAGAATAAACCTGAGACAGCAGTTTGTACAGCCACGGGCTGCACAGATAGATTTCATCTGTGGCAACACAGGGGCTTTCTAAAAGCCCTCTGAAACAGCACGCGAAGCAAACTGTTAAGATACTCTCTGGAACAGGAGAGATAAGAGCTCAGCATATACCCTAAGAAACTCGGAGAGCCCTTTTAATCTGTTATGTGATCTTCTGATTACAAAGTCAGACAGGATCGCTTGGCAATCTCTTGTACGAAGCTCTCTCCTGTCCATACTTAAACCGAGGACCTGAGCATGCAGTCAAGTGCACGACTCTCCTAGCACAGACCCCTCTTGGTGTTCCTTCTGTCAGGGTAAGGCTTTTAAAAACAAGTTGATTTTATAGAAAAAACTATTTTTAAGAACCACTTCTAGAATAATGTCATGCCTGTGCTTAGACTGCTTTTGCCAAATGAGCTATTTTGGAGGCTATGCTTCTGCACCTGAAGATGACTCATTCGTTCTTTGGCACGCATTCAGTACCACGTATGGAACATCTACTACAACAAAAAGCTGAACTTTCTGATCTCCAAAGTCGAATATATTTGGGCCTTCAAAACCTACTAACATAAGCTCTGACATTTCTGCATTTAATCAGACAGTTTAGGTCTTTATCACACAATGTATCTGGAAATAAACCAGACTCCTTTGTGCAACTAAAAGCATTTCCACTTAAATCAGCTTGTCAGATGTAGTAGGTTAAAAATAATTAGCTCCTGGATTCCACCTTCCACTTAAGAATAAAGCAACCTGGATAAAAATAGGACCTTCAGTTTGCTTTCAAGTCTGTACGCTTTAGAGACTAAAGGCGGCAGGCAGTGCATGTCAGCATTCCACACATTTCACAATACAAGTGACATGCTGGGGAACACTCAGCTTGCAAGAGCCACAGACCAAGTGTTTAATACTAGCTGAGGAAGGGACAATACAGATAAGAATGAGATTTATCAAAGACTCAGAAGCATGAAATATTACTTCCATACGGACAGGCTGTGCATTTGTTTTGAAACTACGATTCAGTACCAGTACAGATTATACACACATCTGGGTGATGTAGATGAAGTTTATCCCCAAGTTTACTTGCTGCTTGTCCCAATGACCGCTCACTTCCCACAGCAGAAGTAGGAATCCTTTTACTCTAAAAGGTCCCGGCTATCATATGTGAGAATCATCCTTCACTGACACTTATAAAGTGAGAATAAAATTTACTGGCTGTGAATTACACATCTGGAACTCCAGTAAATTTCATTAAATTTCACTACACTTGGCTTTACTATGTGCATCTTCCATGAATCGTGTATCACAGGAAAGAAGAAAGAAGCTAGAAGTTAAGCAACACCCCTGCTGTTTTCCTGTCACTGGCACCCCCTTGTTCCCCATAAAGCAATCTGTAAAAGATCAACTCCAAGGGCAAAGGAGTATTGATTTTGGAGTAGTGAATATACATTTAAAGCTCAGTGGCAACTTGACAGTAAGAAAACTCTTAAGAAAAGTTTTGAAGACAAAATTCCAAGGATGTGGCAACAATCTATAAAAACATTCTTCTATTTTATCTACCCTGTACAAGGAGGAAAAGAATTCTCTATGACCAGGACAGTTAAATAATTTAAAGTAGCACTGCTCTACTCCAGCTGGCTAGCAGTGTACACGTGCAAGAAATCTATCTGTGTGTGGGATGTTTCCACACAAATGTCTCTGTGGCAAGAGAGCACAAAAAGTCTTGGCAATAGATGCTTCTGGTCCTCACCTTATTTCCAGTGCCCGCACAGCAGATACCCAAAGCCATGGCAGCCCCATAACGCACATGAGGATTGTAGCTCTCTGACAGCAAAGAAACCACACTTGGACACTGTTCAGGAGTCCTAAAGAAAGGCAAAAAAAGAATGTTATTTATTATTATTGTTCTCCAAAATATGGAGACTAGAAACGTTACAATTGCTCTTCCACATTGTATGTTTTGCATTTCTCAGAACACAACCAGTAGGATGGAACAAAGGGACTAAGAGAACAAGGAAGCGCACAACTACATAAACTTCCCTGTTGCTGCAGATACCAGACACTTCCCGCTACTGAAGTCTTCCTTTTTAGCACGTTTTCTGCCTTTCAAAGATTACCCAGCAGAATGATGTATCTATTGAGATTGAGGTCTTTATCTCTAGAAATCATGCTGTTGTGGCAGACTTTCCATTAGCAGAGGTTTACTCTCCATTAGAGTCACACATTACTAAATCTCCCATCAGCAGACACAAAACCCAACTCCAGTATCGATCAGCCTTCAAGGCTGGTGGGTCCCAAACTCCCTTTTCTGCTCACTGCTTCTGCTGACTCCTCCTCACCTTCACCCACTGCTGTAAATCAAAGCATGTGAGGAAATGCTGATACAACACACACTTCCAATCAACAATGTCTGCTGTTGCCTCCTTATAATATGATGCTGTGATGCTGCTGCCTTTTCAGAGATCCAAAATGGGAGCAAATGCTCCATGCCTCACCAGCTCAGAAACAGTGTCCTGTTGGTCATTACAGCAACAGAACTTCTAGCCCAGTGCTGGGAGAGACGAACTCTTAATTTCCTACAGCAAGAAGCACACGCTGCTAATTCAGTGTCTTGTGAATACTGAGCATTTCTGCAGTAGGGCAGAACTCACAGCTGTGGATACATGCATTTCCTTCCTGTGTTTGTAGTCATATTTATCACTCCATTGATTTTGATGCCACACAAACCACTTGGTATATCGTACACTGCCAATTTCAGCATTTCTAATGCAGCAAAGGCGAAATTGTTTGTAAAGTAAGCATCTCTGTGTCAGATGAGTCTGCATTCTGAACTCCTAGGTATTGCAAGCACATTCATCACAGCTGATCTGTTAAATTTACCCCATCTCATGACACCATGAACACAAGAGCCACACAGGAATGCAGCTGGCAAGTACACGCTTATGAAAAAGAAAGGCAGGAAACCATAAATCGCAAATCATTTAATTATGCCTGTTTTCAAAGCGCACATCATCTGGTTATCCACTCCATCTCACTGTGTTTTGCAGCCCAGACTAGCTTTTTAATTGTCACATTCACAATCCTAAAAGCAGTCTTGCAAGCCATTTACTTTGACTACAAACTGATTTCAGACTGAAATATATAAAGAAAGAGTCGAAAACACCTTAGTTTTAGCTTCCCTTCTTATGTTTGCTACACTGGAAGATGGAGGTTAGCAGCAGTATCTGCTGTACACAGGAATTACAGACACTTAATGATCCTACTTGATGCTATCAAAGCACTCAACTCAAGAGGTAGAAAAACCATTATAGAGTATGCTCCGGCACTAGTTTTATTTAAATGAATGCCTGAATCATAGAAAACAAGAAAAAAAAGAAAAAGAAAAAAAAAAGTCCTTCACAAGCAACAATCTGGTTCATTGTCTTCTTTCATTGTGACTGGGGACAGAAGACATGCTCATATAACCCCACACTCACACTTCCAATTATACTCTACATACAAAATCACTTAATTTCTACTCTAGCTATTACCTCTTTTCATTTTAATGTGTTCCCATAGTCTCGTCTCATAACTAGTCCTGAACTTTTCACAGCCCTCTCTCCTGATCCAGCTGACTGCAGACAGGCAGCACCACTGCACAGGCTCCAGTCCTCCCCAAGAACTGCTGAAAGGACCCGAAGGCACCCAGGTTTCAGAGGCTACTCAATGCCTCAGCAGTAATAGCAGCAAGTACCCAGGTCTCCTACCCTACTTCCAAGTGTCTTGTTTCTTTGTGAGTTTTGCTAAAACATCTGCACGGGGAGAGAATTCTATCTAGCATCGCTACCTTCAAAAAACCCCAAATCCCTCCAAACAGCAGCAGAAAAACCCCAACAACCAACACAAAAGAAGAGAGGAACAAAGGCAAAGTTGCTGGAAACTGTTGCCTCCAAGATGCAGCTATGGTGACAAATGTTAAGAAGGGGGAAGAGCTGGGAAACAGAATGATGTAAGGTGAAGACTATAAACTAGAAGACATTTAAAACTACCTGCCAGTCTCTTGCTTAAATAACAGCTTGGATGCTGACAATGATTTTCAAAAATGAGCTGATGTAGAGACCAGGAGTCACAAAACCTGTAATAAATGAGCCCAAGCATTCAGCTGCACAGAAGACTTCAGCTCTTGCACAAAGACTCTTAACACCTTTGTGTTTGCTTTACTTCAGCAAACGTTAAACAGGCAGATTGTGACACGAGGAAGAGAAAAACATCTTCTGGTAAAGATGTGATTATACACTTTGAAGCATTAATCATTAAATTCCTGCTCAGAAAGCTGGATTTTATAGAATCATTAACTTGAACACATCTTTTGTGTCTGCAAGCTCAGAAGTTCCCACACAGTTTTTATTATAAAATCAGGATTAAAGTACACTGATTATGAAATTCTTAGTCATATTTAAATTATTTGTGGCCATTTTCCCAAATGCTTTTCTCTCAAATCTATCCACAAAATGGTCAAACATTTTGACAGGAGGCCTTCTGTAAATCTACTTTGGGAGTTAAAGCTACTTAATGGGTCCGACTTTCCTCAGTAATACAGTCTTCTCGATCCTGCAATCTTCAAGTGTATTCCCATTCTAGTTCTCTATTACACGCAGAATTAGAAGTGGGTTGAGGAAGTGAAATGTCTTGTAAAAATGCTTATCAGAGGGACAGGACTTCAGTACACAAGAGCACTGTTGGCATCAATACTTAAGCAGTAACATTTCCTCACTCGCTTTGTAAAGTGTCTCAGCAATAAAGTCCTACACACTGTTGCCAAAGGTTAGCCCATATCAGCCCAAACCCACACTTAATAAAATTTGTAACACACAAAACATTTCTGTCAAGTGACCAAAAAAAAAGTAATAATTAAGAATCCCTCATAAACAGTTACAGGCTGCACTCATGCCCCCATGGCATTACTTCCAACTAGTAATCCAGTTAGGGAATATGTTTAAAGCACGACCACATTCTCCTTGCCCTGGCCGAGGCTTTCACCCTTCACTTCGAGCACAACCACAGGACACTCAGCACAGCAGAGGGACAATCCTGCTGCTGATGGAGGAGGATTTCACTTCACTGGTACCAAGCCCCACACAGGTTCTCTGTTTTAAACAGAGACCAACCCTTCGGCTCCCCACTGAAGACCTCTACCACTCTGTTGTGCTGATGGCTGAACCAATGTGGTTACTGAGTAGAAACCTTTTGTGGGAGAGGGAGAGAAGTAATGAAGAGTGTGAGAAAACTTAAAATACTTAAAAAAAAAAAAGGTAAATGGCTTATCAGAAGTCACACTCAGGAACAGGCTACTCTTGGTCAGTCCTAATACAGACATCTGACATGACTACAAGTTAAACAGAACATCCCATGAAATATCAGGATAACGTCTGGATATTCAGTGGGCAGAAGTTTTATCTCCAGACACAATTCCCCCCCAACCCTCTTAAAAGTCATAGTAAAAATTCTAAACCTAAATTATATTTAATATATTTTGAGGATAGAAGCAACGTACCACAGTCCTCTAGTCTGACCTTCCCATAACACAGTCCAGTAATTTAATCTAAAAATTCCTACATTAAAGCCTAAGGCACATCTCTAAACTGGGATGTATATCTTAGCAAGATAGGCAATGTCTATTTTTAAAAACCAAATTATCTTTAATGCACTGGTTCCTTCCTTTTTTCCTAACACTGGTTTTGCTCAAGCAGTTTGCTTTTGCAATTACATTTTACTACAACAGCAAAACGACGACAAAAGAACGGCCTGATTATTTCCTTCATTTTCATCTGAAAATTGCTCAGCTGCTCCTACATAAGCCATTAGAACAGACGTCAGTGAACCCAGACCCATATACAAAAAAGCCAACATCTCAACCAGCCTCAACTTTGTTCTGTTACCAGGAATCTAAATGAATCAAGAAGCCAAAAAAGCGTACAAGTTTATTCTAAAGGGCTTCAACACATTAGTCAGCTACAGCTTTATTCCCACTCTACACCAGAATAAGTTTTACTGTTGTGATATATGGGCTGCAGATGAAGGACTTCCGTCAAGATTCAGTTAACGGTTTGTTTCAGAAATCATAAACAAAACTGTGAAGAAAAACAAAGATGCACCAAGACAGCAATGACAAATTCTCAGTAAAACATAATAGCTACTAGCATTTTATTAGTTTTACTCATCAACTGCTGCTCTCAAAACCTCCACAAGAAATGAACACTATGCAGCTAAGGATTTTGAATCTTCACAGAAGCCATAACCAGACAGAACACAGAGGAGCTGCCTAACTCCTGCCCAATTACCTGAGCCTTAGCCTCAACTTTGATCTCATTCCTGGGGATGTTCATCTGCTAGATATAACTGAATATAAATGACATATTTATACACATATCAATGTTATACTCTTGATATAAAAGCTGATACTTAGCTTGTAAGCACCCTAGAATTTCTGAGAAACCAAAGAAAGTCTTGCATTCTTCATTATTTCCAAAGAGAGAGGAAGAGAAAGTTTTTCTTAAGCCTCCAGGACAAAAATTCACAATATAAACCCCAATATGTTAATTGTTAGTAACTCAGATCAACATGAACAAAACCACTCAGATCAGCTGGACACAGAAAATTGTTAGTTTTCTTTTCAGTCCCTCATGTTGACCATGGAAGGTTCCCCATAATTTGCAGAGAACCCCGAAACTGCATTCCCTTTTCACCATGAAACATTTCATATAGTAGCATTATTAGGAATCTGTAAGGTACCTAAACTGTTTGGTTTTATTTTCTGAAGGTAATTACAATTGCACCATCTGCAGATACTGTAATTCTTAGTAGGCTGTACCTACAAGAGCCTTATTGGGCTACCAAAAGTTGAGGAACATTGTTAGATACATCAATCCTGTTTTAACAATCCACTTGATTTATTTTTTTTTTTTCTAAGAGGCACACAACACCACCACAAGACAAATTAAAAACTCAGATTGCCATATCTTCAAGCATATTCCACTTAGTTTTAGATCACAGCCCAGTTAGAACCACATCCAAATACCTTTGCACAGCCTATTGCCAATTCTGTAGTGTTGCACACCTTGAAGGTTAGAGGACTATTTCAGTAATATTTAAACATGAAATCCTGTATATCTAAGATAGCATCAATAAGTAAATAAACCAGATATTGAAAATAAACCACCACAGTGGTCTTGTGATTGAGACTAAAAATGGAAGCGCCTGAAGCATCACTAACACATTTTTTTAGTCTAAATATTTAAGGACTTTACAACTCATTGAAAAATGAAATGTCAGAGAATTAAAGAACAATGTCAAATATATCTTTTAGATTCCTCTCCAGTCATATTTCAAAAGATTCTAAATATTTATGACTGTAAACTATTGGACACGAATAAATCACTTGATACAGAACTATTTCCACAAGTTGTTTTGTAGTGCACCAAGAGATTAAAAAAAAAGAAAAGCTTAACAGAAGTTTCATTTCATCCATAAATGAGTTAATAAAGAAGGAATGCAGATATCTAATGGCACAATTTGCAGTCATTTCTGAAGGGGGAGGCGGGGCATGTAGCAGCAGAGGGAAAACATAGAAAAGGTAAAACTGCAGAGAAAAATGCAGACAGACACATTTTGATGTAGATTATGCAAGGGTGTAAACCCCGTCTCTTTTTCTCTTGACAAAAAAATACCAAGATATTCCCCTGCCAGGAGCTTCCTGCAACTCTCTTGTGTGCAACACAGCCTCCTTCTCCACAATGTTTTTCTGAAATGCATCCTGGTTGCCTAAGCACGTATTGCTAAAGAATGAGAACTTCTAGGAAGCCTCCCACTGTCAGGAGGATGAAGCCGAGCACTGCCAAGAGGCACAGCAGATGAACTTGAAGGATATGCACCAGCTGAACAACACTGTCACCAGTGTCAGCTCACATCTAACGTGGACATGGCTCCATTCAAATAAAATAGTATTGGCAATCGGAAAACAGAAATAACAGGAAGGGATGGGGAAAAAAATTAGTATCTATGCATGGTTCAGATATTAAGGTACAGTGGACCAGGAGTGGGGTCTAGCAAAATTTAAGGTTTATCATCATTAACACAGGAAAGGAGCTGGATATGGGGGCAGGACACAGGCCTGCATAAAAAGCCTAGCCAGAAGCATACAGTGAAGGAACTACTGCAGATCCGTATCTATGAAGGAGGATATGTTTCTCAAATTATTCAAAACTGGGAGAGCTAAAAAAACCTCACAAAACGCAGATAAGTTTTCTAGCCATCTGCACCAAGCAGGTATACATGCCTAATGCAACTAAACTCATATAATCTTCCTCTGCAAGTTCTTAAGAAAACTGTTTTCATCTGCATTTTAAAAAAATAATTTCATTTTCAATTAGGTATGAATGCGTTTATGCAGATTTCACCAGAGCAATCTTCAGGCAACAGTACAGCCTTCTGCTGGTGCTTCATCAAGGTGCCTCTCCTCTCCCAACGTATTTAATTTAGTCATTCTAGTAGCTAAAAAGATGATTTTGTCATATAAATGACATTTTAACATCCACTGAGGCATTCCAGAGAAGTGGAAACACTTGATCTTCACTTTGACCAAAACACCTTTACCACATTAGCCAACAGTGATGCTTCTTGATAGCAAGACCTATGAAGAAAATTTATAGAGGTAATACAGAACTCAAAATTACGCTTCTGTAACTCTTGATACTTCCCCCACGCCGAATTGATTGAGGGATAGTGTCTACTGCACTGTGAAAGTGTGAGAAGTAAAAAACCCAACCAAGCAAAAAAAAACCCCCAACAAACAACCCCAAACAAAAAGCCCTCTTTCAAGATAATGCTTTAGCTCCAACACAGGCTTGCACCAGTAACACGCTGATGATCAGCAGATGGCTCTGATAGATGCATTATTTTTTTTCCCCTGGAAGTTTTAATTCTGTTCTTTAAATTCAGAGATGTGACCTGAAGAGTTGCTTGTGACACACACCCAGAAGGAGATCACTGAAAGTAAAGGATTAATCTATCTTTTACTATACTTTGGTGGTTTATTTGTTTTCCATTTTTTATGGAAACATACTGCCCATAGCTCCATCTCCAAAACATAGTAATAATTCCAGCTGTCTTTCAACAAGAAAAAAATAACTCAAGTGTCAATGATGAAGGAAAACAAGCTTTATCTGTACAATCAGAAAGAGTGAACACAGGCTCTGTTTATCCAATGGAAATTTTGGTAAAGACTTCAAGTACAGATAGATTTATTTTATAAATCTTGAAGGCCCTCCTGGCATTAAACAGAAACTTATTAGACGTAGGTCGAGCTTCAGGAAAACTGAATCCAGATGCTCAGTAGCCCAATACAGTATTGTCCTGTCTCAATTTCTGCTTTTTCTATGTTTTCATGTACTCTGCTCTCTCAGTTCTATCAGACATTATGCTGGGGAGGTGGTCAGATAAGAAAACAAAATTAATGTAGGTAGATTAATCTTTATTTCCTAATATATATTTTTCTGAAGAATGGACATCAAAAGTCAGTTGCAAATGAGTACAGCATGGAATCTTGCCAAAGGTTTCCTTCACACAGGAAAAATAAGGAACAAGCGAAAACTACTTTGCTATCGTATGATATGAACACACTTTAAGTCAAGTATTTCTATTAATTTCTAGCAGCAGCTTTCTTTTCGGCCCCAAAGTAGTTGTATCTTAAAGATATGAATGCTTTCTTTAAAAAAAAAAAAAAAAAACCACACACCAAAACCAAATATAAATTGATTCAGAGTTCACTGAGGACCCAATTCCCAGCTCAAGCCTGGTAAGCACTAGCAATTCATGGAATGTAATGGCCAATGACATACAGGGGGTCAGACTATGATCTCTTCTGGTCTTAAACTCAAAGACTATTACACACTTGTCCAGCTAATGTCTTTGGAAGTGAACTCTATTTGCATTTTAATGCAGAACTGTAAGATGATGTTAAAGACCATACACACATCCACTGAAAGCTGCAAGGGTAACAAAAGAGAACATTTGTGGTAATAAAAAGCAGCTGCAAGAAGAAAGATTTAAAGTAACAGTGTAACTTAAAATAGAGGGCTAGACAATACTTTCATAAAATCTCTCAAGAAAAAAAAACAACCACCAAACTGGGGTGTTTACAGGGCAGCAGAACTTTTCAGGGTTAACAGTGCTTCCATCCAGAGAGAGCAAGCGCGCAGGCATACGCACGCTGTGGTGCATATAACTACCATATCATAGCGTGAAGGGTCATTTACAGGACCTGCACATCCTGATACAGCTACAAGGAGCACACGTTATAGTACTGGAGCACTGAATCAATCAACCCTTCTCTGGCTCTTTTCCAGCCAGAGTCTCACTCATTTACTTCCCTGCTTTTCAAGCACTTGAGCTGGATACACCGCAGCGAGTCAATCAACAAACAAGGGCAGAAGCAGACAGCGAGCTTTGCTAATGAACAACGAGAAAACTGCACAGAGACTCTGCTAATCGCTTAAGTAAAATCATCAAAAGAATGGAAAAGGACAGCAAAAAAAGAAAACAAGCTTATTTCTATCTTTTTATAAATGTGGCCAGAATGATTCTTCTCTAGATGTGGCAAGAATGATTCTTTTACTCCGATCAAGAGTTGGACAAAATACCTGGGTAAGAAACACAGTTTTCCCAAAACAGAAATTCTTAATCTTGGTGTTAGAAGAAATGTGCTAAACAAAAGCACACAAAGAGAAAAGCTTTAGAAAAAGTCTAAAAAATAAAACCAATTGAAAAACTTGTTTTCAAGAAAGCAGTGAAAAAAATCCTATCTTAAAATCCTCCACATGACGAAAAAGAAAATCAAAAAGGATATTCCTAGAAGCAAAGTGAACTCTACTGAAATGCAAGAGAAAGTGAAATGCAAGAGAAAGAGGTAAGGCTTTCTTCACCTGAAAAATGCAACACATCAAATCTTCTCAGTAACTGAGCATTTGTTCAGCTTAACACTGTGACAGCTGTTTTAGTCTCTGCTTGAAGGGGGAAATGTACGGCTTAAGTCTCCAGCAGCTGAGAGACAGAGAGAGAGGGAGGGAGGGAAAGAAAAGGCTGTGCTTAATAAAAGCCCTGCTCAGATTACAAAAACAAATGGTTTACTCCCCGCCCCCCCCCCCCCATCCCTTCAAGTAATGTGTAAATTTAGATGTCTCAGTTCCATAAATCTTTATGGTCCCCTTGAGACCGTCACCAGTATTTTATTGTCTACAGCTTCCTGACCTGCACCTGATAAATTAGGAGCTGCAGACACTAAAACGGAAACCTCATACATGATTTCTGAAGATATTTTTGGGGTGACCCTCTGTGGCGAAATAGGATTCTTAATAAGGGGAAATATGGGAACTGCCATCTGCCTACGCACACGCTGCTGGAGACTATCAGGAGAGGAGGAGTTGCATATACACAACACGAGCATCTGCCTTTGCATCAGTTTGTACTTATAAAGAGCAAATCTATGTACCCTGTATCTAAAGGGAAACATTTAACATCCAAATTGATCTATCACTTTTTACTGCGGTTAGAAAGGGGAAAAAACCCAAACTAACAAAAAGGAAGCTAACGCACTGCCTGCTTTTCACAGCTACTGAACTGTCTCCTATAATCTTCTGAAACCTGAACCTCGCTATAAAGGGGAGACCAGACCACTGAACCCTACCTACCAGAGATGGACACAAGGCAGGACTTTGATTTTTAAGACCTAACTGCACACAGCAAGACACAAGATAAAAAAAATTGGATACCAGCTCGGACATGGTTACAGTACCTCAAAATAGCAGATGACCAGTTTACCATACTGACCATGCTGGCCTTTCTTCAGGACCATCGTGGACCAGAGAGGAACAGTGAACTCTTGGACTGTACACAATTCCTGTGCAAAATACAGCTCCTGAATACTTTCTACTGGACACAAAGATGTCCTATCCTTTACATTTCTTGAATGGGTCTGGAGTTGGCAATGGATCTTTGTCACCTCTCTCAGTAGCAGAACCCAAGCAGGAATACCCAAGCGATGAACAAGGAAATAAAGTGCGTTGGGCAGCTTTACTGATCCTCCTGGTGATAATCCCCACCATTGGAGGGAACATACTTGTCATACTGGCGGTGTCTCTGGAGAAAAAGTTGCAATATGCTACCAACTACTTTTTGACATCCTTGGCGGTGGCAGATTTGCTCGTGGGTCTGTTTGTGATGCCGATTGCCCTCCTCATAATATTATTTGGTAAGTACAGTGCATTTGTTTCATCAGGCTAGCATATGGCATACAATTTGGGAAGGTCTAATTTAAACAGAAGAACTGTTTGCTTTCCACCATTACAATTTTTAAAATAATTTGGATGAGGGCTGCTAATTTTTCTCCCCCTCTCACCTTAATACAGCTTAATGTCTTTATGGAAAGTATACCACTGTGGATATTTTTTCCTTTGAAATAAACCATTCAAAAAAAAAAAATCACCTGAGACTTAGAATTGATACTAAATTGGAACTAGAAACAGCAAATCACATTTTGTACAGTGTAGTATTTTAAACATCAGCACAATGTTGGTATCTATTCTATTGGATATTATGCTAATTGTAGGCAGTCTTTTACATGAAATGAAGTCTAGGTATCTGTTCAGTGTACTGAACAGGTTTTGAACTTTCTTGGAATCCAGCACATGATTTTATCTTAGTATTGATTCCAAGCTTCATGAACAGCCAGAGATGCTCCCTTACACCATCGGAGACAACAAACCTTACCAGTACTAGTTTCAGAGAAACCTATTTTTCACCCACCCAGAAGAAAGCAGCAGGTTCATAAAGCACCCTAAAGAATTAACTCTGTCAAGCCAAGAAAGCTTCAATCCGTGTAATGTTTGAGACTCATTTAGTCCGGTTCATATGCAATAAAATACGGTTGTTTTTTTTTTTACATGAACATACACCGAGTGTGACATTTTCTTTCTGGTTATTCATTACAGAACAAACATGACTTTTTCACATTCTCTCATACTCAGCTTTATTTCAGATACTGCTTTTGACAACTAATCAGAGGTAGCTCCATGGGAAAGTCTCTCTTTTACTCCTAAAGTTTCTTAAAGAATACATTTTAAATTGTCTATTTATGTATCATACAAATGGAAAAAATCAACAAGATGGGTTTTTCGACAAACTTGGATCTACACAATTATCTTTAACATATAGATACCCCTGGGCCCTACATAACAAAAGGAAAAATGAACTCCTGCAGTCTATGCTAGATCTCTAAGAGTTGCCTAAGCAACAAGCAAACAATCATAAACTTTATTTCAGAAAGGCCATCAGTAACTTTTGTTTGCTGCAGAAGACTGGTATCACTTTATTAACAAATGTGTTTATTCACTAAATGCCTTGAGACTGAATTTCTGTGTATTACAGACTGCTTCTCCCTAAACAGATGTATGAACTGGAGGTCAGAATTCAGTGTTGAGATCATAAAATAACCTTTTTTCCAAGTAACAGTGTCTAAAAAGAAAAGTAAACGTACATGACTAGGACAGTGATTTCTAACTTAAAAACAACACCACAGTCACTTATAAAAAACCTTAGGATGTCACGTATGTGCACATGCATATGCAGAGACAAGAAACATGTATATACATACTTACACACAGATATTGTAACTGCTTAATTCCTGCCAAAGGCCTCATTAATAATAAAAGTAAAACTACTAACCATAAAAAGTACTAGTATTGGACTAGCAATCAATACAAAGGGAAGGCATGTTCTGGATTTTGTGGAGTTCTTTATTGGTGGTGGTACAGGGTTTTTTGTTTGCCTTTTTTATATTATTTTTGTTTTGCTAGATTAATACATCTTTTCTTCTTAACTTTGTAAAGAGACTATTGCTCCTTAATCTCTCCATTAATCCAGTGCTAAATCCTGGTTACAACCCTTTAAAAGCATGCTAGGAATCTTAATTTAAAAGTCAAACAAAAGCATCTTTCATGTTGCAGGAAATTTACAAGAAAGTAGCAAAATTAGTTGGAATTAGCTAAGTAAGACTGATCGGCCTTTCACATAGTAGTGGTTAAAACTGAAAGTTCTTGCATACAAGTCACTCTTTGGCAGCCAACCAGAAAAACTGCTTTGCCACTTCATCCACTGGGGAAGATGCTGAGGTGTTTATAGAAGTTCAAAGCACAAGCAAAACAGGAAGAGTTAATGGAATGAAGCTAGAACAGACATTTAAATACATAACAAGTCTAAATCTTGAAGCTACATTAGCCAGATAACTACTTGAACATTGAATAATCATTGACAACTGGAGAGCTAATTAAATTCAGCCTCTTGGCACTTCCACGCAGGAATGTTCCTATAATAATGAAATAGCTGGGTGCAACTTCTAGATACAGAATACAAATATTATGCTTCCAGTTTGGGACTGATATCTAACTATGTGGAGAATGTTTGAGGGGAAAAAGGTGTGAACTAAAGTGCAGTCACATTAAATGATCCTGACTGTAAAAACCAATGTGTCACAGAGCATTCAAATTCAAAAGCTACTACAGATATTGGCTCCATGCCCTGACAGCACACTCAGAGAAAAAACTTCAGAAATAGACAGACACTTTCTGTAATAAAGTGCTGCCCCTTTTAAAAATAAACAAATCTCTAACTCACAGGTATAATAGCATGAGAAGCAGATTATTTATTCTCAGCAGAGCAACCAAAATGTACTCTGGTACAAATACACACTGCAATTTCAATTTAGGGGTGCAAGTGTCAGAATATACAAACAGTTCATTGCTTTTATTGCTTGCTAAAGTCTTCCCATTTCTTCCAAAAACAGGAGGATATGTTAGGAAATAATTGCATTCTCTGAAATCTAGCTTTCAAAAGTTATCCAAATTTTTAATACTTAGAATTACTGAAGGAAAGCAAAAATGTTGCTATTCATCAGATAGTGAAATTAGTAGACAAACTTGAGAGATCCTCTCATTTGCAAAGCCTGCAGCAGGAAGAAGTCTGTTCTCCATGATTTGGTGGGCAATGGATTACTTTGAGACAGGGCACATAGCATTTTAAAAATATATTCTCTATTCCTGATATTCATCCACTTAAAAATCAGACAGTAAGGCTGATAGATTTTAAAAACAATGGTTTGTAGCCTGGGACTATTACAATCAATCACCATCTTAATCTTTCCCCCATTACTGATGGGCCACAACAAATCCTCCCTTCTTGCTTGTGCAAACTATGAGAGAAAACTTCTATTGAGGGCTACTTTCCAAAACTTCAAGTATAAAGATAAATAAGAAACCAAAGCTTTATTCTACACAAAGCAACTCTAATTAAAAAAAAAAACAAACAAACTTTGGCTAAATTAAGGAAACTATGACAGTGAACAACTACTGTTGAAGCGGAAATTTTAGCAGAAAAATAAGAGGCAGGCAGCCACAGGGGTGAAACAGCAAGACAGCAGCTTGGGAACACCAGGCCTATACAGTCCATGCAGCTGAATACTGACACAAGGGTGAACGCCACACATGCAAGTTACAGACACATGCACACCAATGTGAAGATTGAAGCCTAGACTTAAGTCAGCTAGTGGTTAAAAATGCCTAATTTCCATCTCAGTAAAAGCATCATTATCTAACAGCAACAAAATCTTTGACAGGTAACACGCTTCAGCAGCCCTTATAGCAGAAGAACAAATGGCTTCCAAGTCTATTTCAAGATCTCTCAATCATGCTTATACATGTACACAAGCAGTGCTTTCTCCCAAGCTTTCAAAAGACCTTTTGGTTTACAGCAAGAGCAGCTCATCAATACTGTACTTTAAGGATTATACATTTCCAAGGTATTTCCTATAAATAAAACTTTTCTTAAATAAAGATTAACCAAGGGTAGACAGTTATGGTAAAAGCTCATCTTCTCTTAAGGTGCAAGACAAACCTTAAAATGTGTATTTTATCCTGGTTTGCCTCAAAACAAGGAAAATTTGCAACAGCAGCATTGCCACAGCACTGGGAGGATTTAAGGCAAGGTTTGTAGGAAGGAGGAACACTTTTTTTCTGTTATGCCACCTGACAGCTGGAGAAACCAGACAAGTTTTCAGGCAGGCACTTTTGTCAGATAACCTAGGCATACTACCTGGTTTAAATCAGCTTTCAACTCCCAAGGAAAAAAAAAGACTGAGAGTTTCAGTCAGCCCAGTAAATGTTCTGGTCTGCTCCAAGTGTGGAGAATCAGAACTTGCAACAATTCAAACTAAGCATGAGCTGCTAATGGCTTTGTATCACCACTTGGCAGGACATACTCATTTTACCTTCAGTCAGAATTACAAAACAGGGCAAGGAACAAGCAGGTCACTGTCATGTTCAAGGTCAGAGATTCTTTCTGAGTCCTGAAAGGATATAAATATTCCATCCTTTTCCTACTCTCAAACTAACAGAATAGGCCAACAGTGACACACACCACCACAAAATGCGCAACTCCACCAAGAGCCGTCCCTCAAACACTAGGCACAGAGCTTCTAACACAGGTGCAAGCAACAAATCAAAATAAGTAAAAGCAAAATAGACCATGATATGAAACCTAGACAACTACATGACTCTTCTGGACTTTCAGGTATCAGTTTCACAATATTTGTTTTGTTTAAACAGTAACAATATTCTTCAATTCTTATCAGCTACTGCATTTGAAGTCTACTCTGATTTTTAGATAAAACACATACATACAAATACAACAGTACATATTCTATAGTCATGAATGTGGTAACTTACTGCCCTCTGCATCCAATTCAAAACAAGACAAAAATAAAGACAAAGCTTTCTCTGTTCAGTTGCACTTAACTAACAAAAGGTCTTGCAACTCAAAAACATACAAATGCACCTATATTCAAAAGAAGGAAAAGAGCTTTTTGTTGCAAAATATTTCAGAGCCACCTTTTGCAAAGAGTAAATTAACTACAGAAGGAAAGGATTTCTCACAGTGCAATTCTCCAGAAAGCAAAGCAACTACAACCTAGTGAGCAGCACTGGAGAGCTAATACCCTCCAACAGAAGTATTAGCTGCTCACTTGAAATCCAGCTGTGTTATCCACCATCCTTCAAGATGTAGAATACACTTTCCATTGTTAACATTTTTATCTGAACTAATCCTTCATCACGGAGTCAACAGAATTAGTCTTATTTTTCTAGAGTGAGCAAAAAAATGTAAAGCCCATCAAATCAATTATTTCTTTTAACTATAATTTTTTTCCTTCAGAAAGGCACCATACCTTACTGCCAGCTGAGAGCGTAGACAGAAAAATTAAGTATGAGTAAGCGTTTCATAATATACTAATTACAACTTTCTCATACTAGCCTGACAGCATAATTTTTTGAAGCCAATTTCAACCATGATATCTATTTTAGGAAATATGCAGCTAGATACTAAAGTCTACTGGTTAATGATTTGAGAATAGACCACCTCTTTCCCTTCTGCCTTGCTGCCTACATCATCCTCCCTGGTGTTCACTGCTTTGGGGATGGGTGAGGGTCAGTTCTGAGCTCCATCCATTCATTCTCTTTGTTTAACAGGCAAGGTTTCCCAACACAGGTGAGAGAGTGCAGACAAGTACTTGCTATGTCTGACTTTATAAACCCGAAGATGGAAAATTTTATAATGCAAGTCAAGGCAGCACCACTATCATTTCCATCTGTCAGTCACATTATAAAAAAATGTTTTAATCTCAAACTACTGCAACATTACCACATTGATACAACTGGGCATTACAATAGTCCAGCTCATTTGGCATTCTCTGTATGCAGATCTATTTATTCAGAGCAAGGAGATTAAAACCAACCTGCTTTGGATATATCTTTAGAAATGTCTTTTTCCCACCCCTTAATCATCATTCAACAAAGAATTGATTTCTCTAGCAATACTATTAATGTGCCTACTGACTACATACAGCTGAATTCTGTAGAGAAGGAGAATATATCTATCAACTTCTATCATTAGAAACAGAAAAAACTTCTGTGTTCACACACCCTTCGCTAGGACTAAAGAACATTCTTACAGACACACAACACTTACATGCCCCTCAAATTGAAGGCTGCTAGCACATGAGTGCTATACAAACTAATAGTGAGTGAAAATAAAGCAGTTAATCAGTTTTATTAAAGTTCATTTGGTTTTGAATTTTAAACATTGATAGGGGAGACCCAGCTGTCAAAAACACAAGCCTTTTGGAAAGCTGAACACTACAAAACCTTGATCTTGGATATAATGCAGTTGACAGACCCCAAGTTCACTATAGAGATTAACATTGAAGATAGATAACTACCGTCAGAATCAGGATGCCAGACTTAAAATCCTCTTTGGGGGCAGGGGTGGGTGGGGGAGAACAACACACCCCCACTCCAAAAAAACACCACTTGCATAAAAGCCTGTCAATTTTTATGAAATCATTACTGAGAATAGCCCTGCTTTGCCACATTAGTGCTCAACTGCATGTGGTGAAGTGACACAGCAAATTTATTTTAAAACTGTGTGAACTAGATTCTTCAACATCACCACTAAGGTTCAGCCGTGGTTCTGCATGATTGACTAATACATTGGTTATGACCCATTATCTCCTCCATTTAATACAACCTTGAATCATAGGATTATCAAGGAGACATAGCTGAAAATATAACCATTTACCAGCAGGGTGCAAGGACCAAGCACAGTCATGGATGAACTTTTTTATCCACAGTCCTTGCTACAAATTGCTTATGATCTAGAAAGAACAAAAAAGACAGGGAAAGGGTTATAACGCACCACCAGCCCAATCAATACGATGGCAGCAGCCATGTCAGTTAGAAGCTAACTAAAATGTAAGACAGAATCCAGCTGAGGCAGTGGCAAGGCTTGGTTCCTGTAGGATTATGAACTTCTCAAAAGTACTGATGTCAAAGGAAAACCATACACTGAACACTCTCGAAAAGCTTAGATTCTAATGAGTTTTCTGTTCTCTTTCAGACAATGCCTGGCCTTTTCCAACTTCCTTGTGTCCCATCTGGCTCTTCCTTGACGTCCTATTCTCTACAGCTTCCATCATGCACCTCTGTGCCATCTCACTAGACCGCTATATTGCGATTAAAAAGCCAATCCAGGCTAGTCAATACAATTCATGGGCTACAACAATCATCAAAATCATCGTGGTTTGGCTCATTTCAATAGGTATGGGAGACTGAGTCTAGAAAAGGAATGCAGAAACTTTTCACGTATAAAACAAAGTGAAAGCTGGGCAAAATGAAAAATTTGGCCAAGCACAATTGATTAGCAGACCCTAACACCTGGGCTCGCCTAAGTCCACCTCTTGGATCATGCATAGCTACATCCTAAAAGTCTGCCAAAACTGCTGCTCCTTTTCAGGCTTACCAGAAAGGGCAAGGACTGAATAGGGATAATCATTGCTCTTCATGGTCCTAAAAGTCCAAAAATCAAAAGACAGTATCTGCACGCATAGCATGTCTCCTGGGAAAGCAAGATTGCATGTTCCTGTGGTAGTATGTTCTGTCCCAAACACAATTTTAAGCCTTGAGTAGATGCTACTAAAATCTGTGCCTTACAATTGTGCCATGAAGCAAGTAAAAAAAGGTTAATTATTTACATCAAGGATTGAAAGATAAATGAGTGGCTGGTTACATTCACACTGAAGACTGAGACACCTGGCAATATAGCATATAGAAAGGCTAACTTATAAGAAACACACCCCTCCTATCCCCTCCCCCCCCCCCCAACAGTTTATATAAAGGATGCCAACAGATAAGCTTTTATATTAGCACCTGTGGTTTGCATGTGGCACCTCACCTGTCTTTAACACTTAAAAAAAAATGTTAAGTGAGCTAAGGAGGTGAAAACATTTAAATTAAATAACTTAATACATGCTGCAAGCAGACTAGGTAGAGTGCTGTATGCTCTGTGTGCAAGAGAAAGAACAAAATTGTTCTGGATTATTAAGGCCAGTGATGCATAGGAGACTGTGTACATCCGCCTTCTTGGCAGAGGCATATATGGCCAAACCCCAAAATTCCAACTTGAAAAAAAAAGTCTGGAAGAGCTGGGAAGATAGAAGAAAAGATACTATCTCTATTTTATCACAAAAAAAAAAAAAAAGAGGAAACTTAGTATGACAAGACCCAAGTCGACCTTTTAATGCCTGATTTATTGTTAATAATCAGTGCTGTACTTTTTCATCTATTTTATTTAACTCAAAAGTAGTCTGCAGCTGAGTCTGAGTTCTCCAAATCAAAGGTTAATTTGGTTCAATCCTCATACTAAATGTCTGCTGTATCTGAATGTATGCCTTTTATTAAGAAAGGGATCAAGTGGCTGAGGGGTACACCATTTTGCTCTTGCTGCCTTCAACCAACTTCAGTAAGCGGAGCAGCAGAGGAATACAGTAAATCCCTAGATCTCATTAAGTGGCATCAGGAAACAGCACAAATAACCCAGACAGCAAGGAACCTGTTGTTTTTGTTGTAATGTCAGACTGCTGGAAAATGAAGTGCTGACTGTAATTCAGTGGTTATAAAAAATTTATTTGAAAAACAAGACTAACTTTTTTTTTTTACACAAGCGGTGAATTATAGAGCTAGCTAGCCTCATTTAAACACTCTTAAATATGTAAGAGACTTTAAACAACAAATCCATCTCAAACACACGCTGAACAACTATGGCAACTATTTAACTACTTGTATATATGAAAGAGTCAAGTTGGGTGAAAAAAAAAAATCAGCTGTCTGTGTCTGGTCACTCGATGCAGTTAAGATAAGAGGGAAAGACAAAATTTATGTATTTACAGAACTGCCCTTCAAGAAGTGCAAATGTTGCCACAGGGTGGGAAGCAGATGGCATTAGGGAAACATTTCACTGGAGGAAAAGACATACTAATTTTAACAACTAGAGTCAAAGCAATTCATGTGTTTCAGACTTGAAAACTTGGCAACTTTATACTGCTTCCTCAATCACTAAGTGTTAGTTAGGCCTCATCTCCTTCAAAAGGGCACTATGTCAAAGCTGAGCTTGCCAAGTCTTAGAAAGTACTATTTATGATACCCTCAGCAATTCACATTCTGTCACCCTGTGCCTACTCCAGAGCTCAGGAACAACTTTTCTTTAGAGATCCTGAGGCTTCAGGCCCAAAAAGAAGAGATTGCAAGTAACTACCATACGCTGAAGTACTTGTTTTTTCTCCTGTAGGCATTGCTATTCCGATCCCCATCAGAGGCATTGAAGATGGAAATGGCAACTCAACAAACATCACGTGTGTCCTGATGCCCGATCGTTTTCATGACTTCATTCTGTACGGATCAGTGGCTGCATTCTTCATTCCCCTCGCTATCATGATAGTCACTTACTTTCTGACAATCCAAGTGCTCCGCAAGAAGGCCTACTGGATCAACAAGCCACCTCAGCGTTTCACTTGGTCAACTGTGTCCACAGTATTTCAGCGTGACGCAACGCCTGCCTCCTCACCAGAAAAGGTGGCCATGCTAAACGGCTCCAGAAAGGACAAGACTTTGCCCAATGACACATCTATCTGCAGAACATCTACAATTGGGAGGAAGTCCATGCAAACAATAACCAATGAACAAAGGGCATCAAAAGTTTTGGGCATTGTATTTTTTCTTTTCTTATTGATGTGGTGCCCATTCTTCATTACAAACGTAAGTTCAGTTCTGTGCAACTCCTGCAACCAGGAGGTTTTTCAAAAACTAATGGAGATCTTTGTTTGGATAGGGTATGTATCCTCCGGAGTGAATCCTCTTGTCTATACACTCTTCAACAAAACATTTAGGGAGGCTTTCAGCAGGTATATCACTTGCAACTATCGGACCACAAAGCCTATAAAGGCCCTTCAAAAGCACTCCAGCAGGATCTCTTTCAGAAGCTCTGTGGCAGAAAATTCCAAGCTCTTTGTCATGCATGGGATGAGAAACGGGATTAACCCCATTATGTACCAGAGCCCAATGAGGTTGAGGAGTTCACCCATCCAAGCCTCATCAGCCATTCTGCTGGATACGTTGCTGCTCACAGAGAATGAAGTTGATAAAACAGAAGAACAAGTCAGCTACGTATAGTGGAACAGCAGCCGTGTCCATATCATAATATTACTGTATGTATTATTCTAGGAAACTGTGCTATAAGAGGGTATAAATACTATTGTTTTCTGCTATTTATGCAAGCAATATCTTATAAATTTATATTAATTCCTCTCCTCCAAAGTCTCCTCTACTTGAACCCCAACGCTATGGTGGCAACCACAACTTCATTCCATGATAAATGACTAATGCAGAATTGTAGCCTACAGGAAGAGGAATATAAATAAAAGTTAAATCAGTTTGAATATCTGACTTCAGTTATCATCTTCAGTCTCCACAAAGTACATTTTTATATAAACAGCATCTCCGTACAAACACTACTTTAGCATTTGCTCCAGCAAGAAGACAGAACACTCTGTAGGTTGATGCTCTAATGATGAGATTAGCAGGGGGATAGAAGCTTGCTGGTTTTAATTTAAATTCACCCTTACTCCTGTAAACAAAACAGCACACAGGCTCACTGCATTGCCTCCTACTTATCCAAGAATGAGCTTTTCTTGTTCTCTGAGGGTATGTATATCACAAGCAGAATCACTCAGTTCAGAGTCCAAAAGGTGTAGGTGTCCTTTCCACAAGGGGCAAAACTGGTTCTTCGGGTAAGAAAAAATTCCACGTGCTGAAGTTATCCCTTTGTGGTTTTACTGTAAGGGGTGGGCAGAATCTCTCACCCACCTGAATTTTATCTCCATTACTCTCACATATATCTGTCACAATGTCAAATCTGTCACAGAAAACTGCCCTTTGTTCTTTTGACACTAAGAAAAATAAATGAGAGCATTTAACCAAAACAGGACAAAATCACATCAATGATCACGAGTAAAAACAGGACAGGCAGTGCCTGGAACATCCCTTTAATTTATACAAACAGACTTCCTTTATGACCATTGGAACTTCAGTGAAAGTCTTCCCTCATCCAAGATAGCTCACACTAAGTAGAAAAATCTGACAGAATAGCTATTTCATTTGAAAGTAAGAGCAAATGTTTCAGAGACAGCAGGGACAACACTACTATCTAGACCCACAGTTTAGCTTAGGTCAAAAGAATTTCATTGACCTAATGGCACAAGATTACAGGTCCCAATTCACATTCTCTCAAACATGTTCAAGCCTGCCATCAGAGCACAAAATTCATAGAAAGAATCACTCCTCACAATCCAAAAAAGCTGCCAGACTATCATCTGGGAAATCAGGAGCTTCTGACAGTTCCAGACAATCTCTCTTTGGGAAGGGACATCAGATTTCCCCAAAGTCCTGGAGTTCTTACTGTAAGCAGCTAGCTCACCATTTTTTTCAATAGTTTCCATTTACAGTAAAACTTTCAGCTCAGGCTTTGTTTTCATTTTTAATGTTTTCAGAACTCTTCAGTTACATGCCAATATTACATACAGGGAAAGTCTTAGGTTTTTTCATCCACAGAACAGAAAGTACTAAAGATAACATGTCCTTCCAACATTTATTTATATATATTTAATTTAAAACATATGCAAGTTCAAAGCAGAGCCTAATGTAACAACTGCCAAAAAGTTCCAGAAGAAAGTATTAAAAATACTTCTGTGGTACTCATGGTAAGTTGTCTCCTTCCTCCCCTTTTTGGTGATAGTCACTAGGCACTTACGTTAGAATAAGCTCTGACAGCTCTTACCCCTCTTTCATTAATCAAATTTGTTTAATAGGATTTTGTAGTTGGAGGCCAGGATTGATGGATTGCTATAGCTGTGAAAGATGCCTACACCTAAAAATCTTCGAGAATCAAAAGCCTTTACAAAGACGTAGATTACTTTGAAGATCAAGGAGGGAGGAAGAAGAAAACAACCCCCCAAAATTTACAGGTACGTAGCTGAAAATGTCACAGACTAGTGTCTCATTTAACTTCAAGCAGGCACTTTGGAACCAGGTAAAAGTGCAATTACATCCACGCACAGAGTGTTAATAGCAAAAAAATTAGAAGATTAATTTGCAATGCAGGAACCAACCTTCATGAGAAATAACACCAAGAGGCAAATGGGTGCAGCACCATTCTTGAAGTATTACTTCCCAGCAGCCAAAGAGCAAGAAGTAGTCATCTTTGAAAACTCTCTTGCCATTTAAATAAAACCATGATGATTAAACAAAAACCATTCGTACAGTGGGCAGCAACCATCTACTTTCATGAACAACTTAAATTTTCCCTTTCCAGCAGGGACCACCACAGCTAGCTCACAGCACCTGGAAAGAGCAAGAGGTAGCTTAGTTTTCTTCTGTCTGACCCTGTTCTTATACAGCTGTCAGTGTGCAGTGAGCAATGATGCAAGGAGTAATCTGCCCTAAGTGTTCCACTTTGTAATCAGTGGTTAGACTCCAACAGGAAACAATCCTTGGAAAAAGCCTCACCCAGCAAAGATGTATTTTGTCAAGGCAGCATATAGATTTCTCAATTTTAGTAACCACAAACAGAAACTCAACATGTTCCAGTTACTGAGTTTAGTCAGCAACAATACGCCTAAATCAAAAGGACTAGTGACTAGTCAAAAATCCAGTCTTCCTACAGAGGAAGGAAATTTCTCCACAGACAGAAACAAGTCATCAAGAAAACATGCCCATTCTATTTAACATGCTAAGAGCAAAAAGATATTGCTTGTCCACTGACAAAGCAAACAAGCTAAGAATTCAGGTAACACTCTTGGAAAACCTAAGGACAGAGGGAGAAGAAAGATGAAGAGAAGATGCAGAACTAGGAAATAAAAAGACAACCTAACAGACAGCAGAGATCTTGTTTTAGCAACTGTATCTACAAGAACAGATCTGAACAAAGACATTACCTTCATTAGCAAGACATGACTGAAAAAATACGAGAATCACTGCAAGCTCCTGTAAGAAAACACAAGTTTGTTGTATGGTAACTAACGACAATGCTGCTCATGTGGTACTGACAAGTGAGACAGGAGGCTCAGGACTACATCCACGAGCATCATCTTAAAGTAACACAAATTCATAAAACGTATGTTTACATACTGTCTGTGAAGTGAGTATTTTTATAGCTTCAGCTTCCTTCATAAAGACAGCAGACTAATAAAAGGTTTGTGGTCACTTGCTAGCAGGACACAACTTTTTACAGGAGAAAGGGGTCATGCACATCCCATTTAAGCAAAAAAAAAGTAATTCCTTTCTCTGGAGTGAAATACTCTCAGTTCTCACAGAATACAGCCCATGCCAAACCAACCACTTGGCCAGCTCTATGGACTCAATATACCACATAAAGTTTCTGTGATAGTGAGGAAAGCTGAACTAGGTAACAGTGTAAATTAGTATTTTATCTGGCATATTTAATTTCTTTTTAAACTACTAGAGAAGCAAGACAGCCAAAAGGAAGCTCATCTGCAACATACAAGCACTATGGGAAGAAATACATTTTAGAAGAACATTGGATAAGTATGGGGTTTTTGTTGTTTCATTATTTAAAATACATTAGGAGATTTAGTCAATGTTCTGGCTGCCTATCTAATTAAAAATTACAGAACAGACATGGACATAAGGACTATAAATATATCCACCTCAGCAGTCTTTGCAGAAAGGAAAATAGTATTTGAAGCCTAACAGAATAAGTGCTTTGAAATGCAAATAAAGGGAATATCTTAAAAAACCTACACAAAACAGAAGAACCCAGCAAAACCAAACAAAAATTCCAACCTTTAAACCACCCTAAGAAACTGAGAAGCAAGAAGTTAGGCTAATCTCAGCTGTGGTGATATAAAGCACATTTTGTGAAGCCAGTCCCAGGCCATCTGAGGTTCTGTAAGTTGCAAGCCTTTAGTTCAGATTCTATCAGGAAACTTCTAGGCAGCCAGAAAAATTTATTCGTAACCCATCTTGTATTCTCCAAGTGTAAAACTCTTCCTACCCACATCACACCTGGCTATACTAGCACCAATTTTCACATCTATCAAAATAGAGTTAAAAAACCCAGCGTTGAACAGAAGTCAAGGCAATGAGAAGACAGAATGATGCTGTGAAGCTGTTCACTAGCATACAAGAGGCAAACTGACTTTTTTTTTTATGGTGCTTCACAGAAAGTGTGATTTTCTTATTGTGGAAAAATCCACAGCACTGCGAACTGGTATAAGAAATCAAAAGCATTAGTCCTCTAAATCTTTTTCTAGGATGTCATACGTAACATCATAACAACATTAAAAGGTAAAGTAATGCAAACACAGTAAACCTGGTAAGGCCATACTGAACAACCTGGGACACTGGAGCCCAACGAGGCAGGACACAACACTTGCCAGAGCTCTTCTGGCTCCTTGCCTTGTAAGCTGGAGCCAGGAGTCCCAAAGTTCTGGCCAGTTCTCAGGATTGACTTAATATTACCCTGAAGCATTAGATTTCTTTCATCATATTGATAAAGGGGCCTATGTACAATTGCTAAGAAGCATTCTTTTGTTTCACTTCCCCTCTGGCTCTCTAGGTAACCATCAACGTGGCAAAAACAACAGTCAGGAGAGAAGTAACTTCCGTATTTTTGCTTTGGCATTTGACACCATGGCATTTACTGTCAGTAGCCATTCCCATGAGACACACTGTTTTCTCCAGTTGCAAAGAAAGGCTTTTGCCCTGCAGAACAGGAAAGGAAGCTTCTTAATTTTTAAATGGGAAGCTAGTTACAAAAACAGGTAAGATGGCTTGCTGAAATGTCCATTTTTACTCTTATTTTTAATAATTTACGTCAAACCTTATTTGTCTAGCCACATCTAAGATTCCTTGCATCCAAGCATCGAGGTCTTTTCCAATCTCTGGAAAATAACATCACGCTTTTAAAAATTAGAAGCTTCTTGCTCTCTGAAGGATTCTCTTTACAGATGCTCTAGACAGGTGATAGCAACTCATTTTCAAGCTCATTAAAACCCTGCAAAACAATTGAGTCCTTTATTCTGCAAGATGCACATCAATACTCACTAATAAAATCCAACATGGATTTTTTTGCCATGGAAAAAAAAATCATTAACTTCATTTAATGGCTTGAAGAATCACAGCATTTTTTATTACTTATTTTGAACCTTCAGTTGTTGAACAGCAGTTTTAAAGCAAATTCCAGGATCTGGTCAGATAAGCAATTTATTAGTTATAAATCACACTGCTTAAAATGTTTAGTTTCTCAGTTAAAAAACCTTACTGTGTATAATCTGAGAAACTGAAAATATTTTTCTGGAATTAGAGATGGAAGAAGGAACATACTAGACTGGTTTCTCTCCCTCTTCTCAGGCACACTGTGATTTAATAATCTGAAAAATCTTTATATATAAGCTTATAGGCACTATAGGCAGTATTTTTAGGCCCAAAGGAGCAGGTGACTTCCTGACCGAGTTTTCAGCAGGGTACAAGCTAGGCTGAAAATACTATTTCAGATTTAAACCCAATATTAATTTACTTATCTGTGTAGACATTCCAGTTTACAGTAGGAAGTTCAAACACTGGCTGAGATTTCCAAAAGCTCTCAAGTGATATAAGGCTCTGAGCCCTATTTTCCAAAGTAAGTAAAAGCTCATGCATAGTCTAGAACTAAGATAAAACAATAGCAGGGAAAGAATTAGTGCAAGATGTCACAGCGTATTGTTTGAAACAATGAATGCATTTATGCAACCTGGTTGTACAGCTACAATTTCATTATAAGTTACATTAGTTTTGCAGAGATGTCAAGGGACTTCTCCAGTGCACTACAGCTTGGTCAGCAAAGACATACAGCTCTGTTTCCTGTAGCAGACCTGCAGATAAACACATTTTCAAATCCAAAAATACTTCAGTGAAAGTCTATGGCTTCTGATTATAGTAATATTTGTGTTACTGTGAACCTTTCACTGAAAGGAACCCTCATTCTCCTCCCCCAGTAAGACTGAATAAAAGAGATACAATGGGTTGGAGGATAAACAAAACCCTTTTAATTTTTCCTATGCAAGAATTAACAAGCAGCTATGTTTCACTGAACTCCTCTTCTTCACAATTAATACACTGAAAAAGTCACTGGTACAGATCACATTAAAGTGACTGTTAGCCTCATACCCAGTTACCCAGAAGATCTGCCATCTGCCTACTGGATAAAGGTAGGTTGTAGGAGTCAAAGAAAACAAACTGTCCAAGTCTTCCTGGAACAAAATCCAAGTATCTGATGTGTTTGCTTTAAAAAAAACAAACAACCCTTAAAATATCAAAGGCTATGTAAACACAAAGAATACAAAAGCAGGAAACATTACTATTTCACTTGCATCATCCTAAAATGAAGAACTAAACATAAGACATGCAGAGTTCTCCGTGTTTGGGTAGCCTACACTTATCAGCTGAGACTACATCTTCCTTTCGGGATTCTCTAGAGGCTGCATTGTTCCCTCTCCTGCCCTTAGCCTTTTCCTAACAATATTGCACCAAGACAGAAGCAGCATCCCACAGCTTCAGTCCTGCTTCCCCATGTCTTTCATTCTCCTGGACTTAACTGCTGTAAGAGCATTAAACCTTTTTAGTTCATGCTTTCAAGCACTGCTGCATCCCACATTGAAGCCTTCTCCCTAACCTGATTTGTTATACCTATAAAACATCTACATCCTCATTTTGTAAAGAAACTATAAGTGTTTAGATATGCTGCAGCATTGCTCTGACATATAACAATATAAAAATAAAACTGACTACAGAAACCAACCACATCTCACTTCGTAATACAAAGATCAAGTCATGATCTAAACTGGTAAAAATTAAGCTGAAAACAATTCTTTCCATTTTTAAAAAAGTAAACCACTTTACATTTATTCTGTTTTCCATTTCATCATAATAGTCTTAAAAAAAGAAAAAGGCTGACCAGAAAGCCCCTTAAATGCCATTTTCCAACAGCCATGATCAATATTTTATAAACCACTTTAGTAGAAGGAAGGACTAATATATAAACATCAACAGTAAGGTATGTCTACTGTCTACAATCACTGGCAAAGGCAACAGGCCTGGGAGAACAGAGACACATTACAGTAGCCAAGTCAATACATCTCTTCTCTTCTTGGTATTTCACAACACAGCTTCTTGTACAGCCCTGCAGCCACACTGCCATCTCCAAACATCTCCAGCTTTATTCATGCCTCTGTACCATTTTCCAAGAACATTTTACTTAAGTGTCTCCTGTAAGGGATGGTCATTTTGAAAAACAGATGTAAAAAGTCTCAGGTTTTTATGCTGTGCTATTTTGACTGTCTTGCCAGTTGCACAAAGGAAGAAAGGCAGAGAGAGTTTTGAAACAATTCTCTTGCACCAGAGCATTTTCTGATAATTTAATATAGTGGCATGAAAACGATCAGTTACAAAATATGTAACTAGTGCCTAATTTTTGTAAGGCACTCAGCCGAAAGGCAAAAGCACCATACCAAGTCCTACAGCCAGCAAGCTGTGCTTTTGATCCCCAGCCTGCAAACTTGTGGACTGCTTCCAAGCAATCAGCAAAACCAGAATTAACACCAGCAACACTGCTGGTCAACAGGCTTAAATTCTACATACACGCCCCCCTGGAAAGCTTTCAGGAGTCCAAGAACAGAAAGAGGAAATATTGTGCTGTATGAACAGGACCCCACACTGTATTCTGCAGCTCAAGCAGTATGGATGGCTACTGCTTTGCTCCCTAGAGTGACTGGCCTGCAGATGTCACACAGCCAGGCAAGCATGCGTCCCAGTGTGTAACTGCTATAGCAGCGTTAACCCCTGCTCCCCTAATCCCTTCAAAATTCTTAAACCACAGCTGATGTTTTGAGCAATGCACAAGAGTCCATCAAGTGTTCCTTATTATACTTATACTGCTTACCCTCAAAGTACCACAGGACTTGCTGAGCAAATACAGCTAATGATCCTGTTGCAGAAGCAAGAATTTCACCAACTTTTCACCTTTGATCCAGGCAACAAAGACTACTTTGGAAAAGAATGCTGGAAGAGAACTCCTGAACACAACCAAAAGTGCATTTTAATTTTTTTTATGTTATTTGAGAAAATAAAAGGCATTGCAGTTACACAAAAAACCCCAACTGATACTAATTTAAAGAGAGCCGTAACTACAGACTGTTTTCACTTGATATGTTAAGGAATACAAAAATTCTCTCAAGGAATTTTATGCTAAGGAAAGTACTGAATGGTATAACTGGGTAATTTGAGATCTTTCAAAACACACTAGAAAATTTAAACTTGCAATTCTTAGGAGGCAAAATCTAGTAACCTAGACTAGAACATCCTATTGAAACCTTGAATCATGGATTTTGAACACTGAAATAGCCACACACATTCTTTTGTAGACTTTTCTAGTAATTAATAAGTAGAAATACCCTAAGAAAAAATTCTGTGCTTAAAAATAGTTAAATATTAAAGGTAAAGCAAAATCTTGTTGCTTTAAAAATTAAATGTCATGTTTTATTACATTATGGTTTATCACATTTTAGTCTGTTACTGCTTTCATTAACTCTAGTCCTAAAAGCCAAGCTGTGCTCTTGCATGTACATGGGGTGGCATGTATGTGCTAGCAAGGAAGACGCGCAGAGGTAAAGGAGGACAGAAAAGCCTTACAGAATGTTCTGCTATGCAAATGTATTGCCTAAAAATAGCTGGCTTTGTGACGTTCATGACACTTTTAGTTCAAATCCAAGGGAAAGAACTTCGATTCACAGATTTTCTCCTTTTGTTACAGGAGAAAACTAGGTATTTATGACACAAAGCGAATTTGTGGGCTTCAGTCTGTCAGGAGCTCTGTCAAGTTCACCAATGGTGCTTTTAAGGAAATTACCACCATCTGACTGCATAACCTCCACCTTTGTATGGATTTTATTATTCCTATAGGAGGAACAGACAGAAGCACAAGTCTGTGCATACTCCTGCTGCTGCAGTGTACAACCCAGCAGATGAACTTGTACCTCAGGCATGTTCAACCCTAAATTAATGGCATGAATTCCCCAAGAAAAGTGTAGACTGCATCGAACAAATTTATTCTCTTATTTCAATCCTGATTTCACAGTCCTCTTTCTGGAGGCACATAGAATTCAATGACACCTCTTCTCACAGGGGCTTCGGTCATATCCTTCACTTCAGATGAAATTAATTTCTGGGGCTTAGTCCACTGTGTTACAGACCTGCTTACCTCCCATCACAAGACACTTCATTGAAAAGCTCTGTATACTGAGCACCTGGCAGACCACTGACTCTTGCCAGTATTAGTAGCTGTATTAGTAGCCCTTAAGACAGCTAAATCCAGTTAGACTTCAACAGCAGTCCTAAGAAAGAGATGTCATTTTCATAATGAAATCTGACAAACCCACAGCCCACTTGCTCTTTATGTCTCTGCATGCCTGCAGTGTTGAGATAAGCCAGAGCACACAATTAGTGCTAACTAGCAGTTCCAGCAAACAGGAAAGGTAAATGTAAAACCAGTTTCTAGATCCCTCAACCAGACAGTATTTCTTCCCAGGAATTGAAAAATGGCTTTTGGTTTATAATTAGAAAGAGGGGTACAGGGGGTAAACTGTGAGGTCCCCTAAGCAGAAAATCCCTTCTATCACTGCATGTGAATGCAGGGGTCTGGACCAGACAAACTAAGGGCTCCCTCCAGAACCGTGTCTTAAAAGCAAAACAACTGATCATGTATTTTGTCAAAGTTATCAAGTGAAAAGTGTGAGCAACTACAGCAGCCTGATGATCAGGTGAAAAGTTTTAGTCCTTTGCAACCAAGTAAGGTGGACACTGGAATTTACAAGAAAATACTTCTTCCTATTGTGCAAGCAAGTTTTGGACTGTACCCCTCCAGAAGGGGAAGGGAAGAGGCAGGATAACATCTGACCCACTGCAGAGCAGGTCAAAGAGTCAAGGATGATGTCACTCCTTTCCTCATTTCTAGATATGGAGAGAACAGGCAGGCCTAGAAGCATCTTGCTCCAACAAGATGCCAGCACATGATAAATGGTTCAGTTCAGAGCCTTGAAAGCTTCTCATTTTTGTAGGAGCTATCAACGTCCAATTACATGTTGCATTTGTTGAAAAGGAAAATTACACTGAAATCAAGAGATCAAAAGTGCTTTGTCACAACCTGTTTGGAAAAAAGATGCCTGAAACTATGGAAGGCCTGCATGGAATTTGCCTTCTGTAACTGGCTTCCCCATCTATGTAAACAGACCCTTTGGCTTCAAGGAGAGTCGCAGATCGCTCTGCAGCAGGGACTGATCTCTGCTCATTGGAAGCAATGGAGCAGAAGCTCTTGGGAGACGCCTGTTGCCCACAGAGAGAATTTGTTCTGTTTGTAAAGTACATTTAATTGCAGCCAGAATATGCTTCAAATAAAACTGAGTGGAGCAGAACTATTTGTATGTGAGGAACAACGGTTAATGAAAAATTGACTGGTCATATCAGTAACCCAGGGGTTTTTTTAATACCATCTTTAAGCACCTCATCCTGTTTTTCAGAATGAATTTACAGACTGCCTACCAACCCAAAGATGATGTGAACAAAGATTTTTAAATTACAGTCCTGGACCCAAGTACGTGCTACCTCCTCCCAGACACACTCAAGAAGGTGCAGCTTGGCTCAGTGCTCAAATTACACAGATTTCTGTATTAACAGATGAAGGTGTAGTCCTTAGGGAGTCTTCTAATTCCACCAAAAAAACCAACCACAAAACCAAAACCATCCAAACACCTCGTACCTAAAAAAAAAACTATAGAGCTCTACAGAACACTATGAAATACCAGTTCAGTGACAGATTTCACTTCAGACAACCAAAACAAATTTCATGACTATTTTGTGATGGGCTCACATTACCACAACGTAAACTCAGTAACCCACCAGGGTTTAACATTTAACAGCGGATACTTAAAAAACAAAGACTATTTTGACACCCTTCTTCAGGTTATTTTTACCAAATTCACAGACTCCAGGAATGTTTCAGATAGCAGCTAAGCAGGCATATTTGTCTGAGCACTATTGCCTTTAAGAGGCCTAGCACAAGAGCTGTATACTTCACTTTTAACTCTCAATCTTGGCAAATATTAACTTTTCATTCTATTTGTCAACTTCATTTAACTCTATTCAGACAATTAAGCTGTAAGTCCAGAAACTTACAGAAAGGCTCATTAAGCATCTGCTGAACACTAAGGAAGGCTTCCAATTTTGAACCACGTTTTATTCTCCCTGAATTTTTTGACTTTTCAACCTCCACTCAGTTAGTAATTGAATCATTTTGTAATAGCATACACATTTCCTGAAAACTGAAGGCTGTGTAAGTGACCAAGGAAGATATTGTACCTGAACAGAATGAAACCAAGTGACTCAACAGCTGCCCGCCTCACGTCATCATTTACATCACTCACCTACAAAAGGGAAAACAGGACAGTCAGAACACAGCTAAAAACATTTGAGCACTCCGCAACATTTCAGGACAGGTGCCAGGCACACAAGTTAAAAAAAAAGAGACAGGATTAAAAAAAATTAACACTCATGTTCAGCCTTAGCTGGAACAGCCTCACTCTTGTTCATACATTGTGACTGCAATCTTATCAGAGTAGACAGACCTCATCCTTTACAGCTGGCCCATCATTACAGAGATTATTCACCACAAACCCATTACCAACAACTTTAGGATCACATTTTATTTTTAACAGGTTCCTTTTTTGCGATACCAGGTTGAATATTCTTTTGCTGAAAGTCTGCTTATTCTAATGTCAGAAGACCCTGCTATTTCTATTCATAGTATTAAGGAAAGCTTTTACCACTTCACAATCTCTGATTTGGGCCAGAACATTAACACTGTAGACACAAATCCTGCCTACTCTCTCACCACAAACTTCTTGCTGTGTGCCTCTAAGCCCACAGTACTTACAGCCACATGCAGTAGGCGTCTGATAGCCTTGTTGTTCCCTGAGCCACAGTATGCCATAGCAACAGTATACATGCCAGAACGACGAAGAATTGGATCCTGGAAGATAAAGCATCAATATTTAACATCCATCCAAACAGGGACTCAGTAATTTTGACTTTAAATCTGTTGTACTCTTGGGCCCGGAATCTGAAAACAGGTAGCCTCAGTGCTTAGTTGTTTATTAGGGATCAGTAACAGGACAATCACCAAAGCAGGGTTGCCATTACCAGTTTCAGGGGGACAGAAAGTTGCTATACCACAAGGCTATCAAAGAGCATCTGGCAGATGTGTCATTCTGCTTCTTATTCACTATCTGCTATTGATCACTACTAGATCCTTGAGAATGACCCACCTACAGCATGCCTCACCTGTTTTTAACCATTACACCCTGTTTTGCTCCTTGTTGCAGCTCACAGGACCACGGAGACAGAGTACAAGGCTAAAGAATTAATAAAGCACTGTTGTTCTTGTATTTTTGATCAGTGAAACAACCTGTGAAACTCCCCCACTTCAGACCTATGTAAAAACTTCCCCGGTTTGAAACAACCAACCCAACATAGCTGGAGATTTCACAAAAGGACAGGAAGGTCACCCATGTAACAAAAGGGCCAGGGATTAAGTCACAGCTAAACTTACCTTGTCTCTGCAGAGACTCTCAATGAGAGCATCTGCCTCCTCCATCCTTCCGTACATGACCAGAGCAATTCCAACCGCAAGGCCTCGCAAAATCTTTTCATGCTGGGTTTCCTGTGCATAGCCAACCATGTCCTCAATAGCCTGAGCATTTTTAGACCCCAACATAACCAGCCCCAGTGCCAGGCCAGCTGCTTCACCTGCACAGCACAGAAAAGCAAAAAGTCAAGGAAACTCTGTCCCCAAAAGCAGTAACTATTTTATTTAGAGAATACACAAGACGTAGGCCAACAGATCACTTCTGGACACCACCATGCTCAGGAATCCCATTCGTTATTCATGGCCAAACGTGCCTGTAATGATAACCTACCAGCCACAACTTAGTACTCTTCCCTACCAAGTTCAGTTTTCCTTTCTGTGGGCCAAGAGCTGCAAAGATAATTTTCCTGTGAACCCCTGCAAGTGCAGCAGTAACCCTCACAAGCTTCTCCGAGCCTGTCTCTCAGCCAAAAAGGGTATTTGGCTCTGGAGATCAGCCATGCTACATAAAAAGCATACAAAAAAGGAAAAAATAAAGCAAAATAATGTACTGTTTAAAGACCTAGCATATCTTGCCAGTATTTGGCATCGTGCCACAGACCAGTCCTGACATGACCTCTGAACATTACTGCAACATAACTGAAGAACCATGCTGATCAGGAAAAGGTAAGTAAATAAAACACAGCTAAGGCAACCTAGAAGCAATCTATGCTGCCTACAAAAAAACTGAAAAAAATCCACCAAAAAAAACCAGATAAGGCCTCAGATGGTTATTTACTTTTGAAGCAGAACATTTACCTGTTACCGCATCATCTTGGTATAGATTTGTTTTGAGCAAATCGTACACATCTTGACGTGCTGTCCCCATGGCAGCCAGACCCAAACCCAGGCTACCACCATGCCGGACAATCTAGAGAAGCATATACAAGTTCAGTCATCATAAAACCAGGAACAATATGACTTCAGCTGAAGTAGACAACTTTCCATCAATATAAAGCTGCAAACTTTTAGCCCCACACCACCCAAAATGATCTCTTGACCTGTCAGAAATACCACTTTCACCACCTCAGGCAGTGACTCTGATGAAAGAGGCAGAAAATAGAGGACAAATAGCAGTTCAAAAGCCCATAAACAAGGAGTATCAGAAGCTTTACACATAGCACAAGAGATGTTCTAGTATCTTTAAGGTCTTTTTCCTTATGGTTTATGTAAAACCATAAATCTGTACCATGTATAAAAATTGTTGCCTAGCTTTCAAATAGAAAGGTAAATCAATACCCACTTAAACACCCTACATCCTCTTTTGTTCTGCGAACAGTTACAGGAAAGGCTGTATATTTGGAATAAAATGAGTGGGATCCATTCACAGAATTTTTAAAGACAGAGTCTGAAATTCTCCAAAGAGAAGAAGGGAACATGCTGGGAAAATACTAACCTATTCCTAACTTACAAAAAGAAGTATTTTACTTTACCACTTACTGTTTGTAGACCTTTATGAAAAGTCTTTTTTTTAAAAAAAAGATGCATTAAACCTACAGGTCAGCAGAAGCACTTTGTGGTTTATTCCTTTGACAGCTAAGTCATCAGCAATAGCAGTGCCTGAATACTGCAGGCCTGCCAGCAAAACAAAGTAGATGTACAAATAGTAAAAACAATGAAGCTAGATTCACTGTCAAAACATGTAAGAATTTTCTAAAACTCATACCTAAGCCTTGAGCAATAGGTCATTAAAACCAAACTTAAGGCCCACAGGAGGTGTAAGTATCACATTACTGCCACAGTGTTAGTTACCTCTAACCCCCACTTCTAAACCAGCTAGCACCCCTCCCAGGTATTCCCAAGAACACAAAGGTTCGGAACCGAACCCAGTACATACATCATTACTGGCATTCTTCAGCTGGTTCAGCAAATAGTCAATGATGTCCCCACCGTGGTTAGCATGAATGAGGCCCAAGGCATAGAGACCACCACCTTCCTGGTAGGCTGACCCTGGGGAGGTGTCCTTGGGTAGGTATGTTGCCATTAGCTGTAACGCTTCTTTCTCATGACCCTGTATGTCCAGTGTCCAGCAGGAAGGGAAGACAATGAGAAGGTGAAAAAAAAAACAGTGTATGCAAAGACTTCACGATAATATTTAAACACGTCATGAGAAAACGTGTTATAGCCATTACTTCCTCCACAAAAATCAGCCTTTCAGTACTGTACAATCAGCAAAGTATCCTTCTGCACTGGAGTTTAACCACAGTACACAAGTATTCATCAATCACTTGGTCACTGATCTAAACCAGGACAAATCTGGCCTGAAGCTACAGATTCGTTCACTACAGCACTTTAATGAGGGTTGAGGCACACAAGACAAATACAAAGACTTCTTGCTATTTCAAAACATCCTTAAATACACCCTCCCTGTGAATGAATTTTAAGAAAATGACCACTGCTTAGGTCACCATTCAAACCTGCTGAAACTTGCTACAGTAAGGACTTTAGTACTGTCCCGAAACCACTTAAGAAATAATATACCTGTAATTTTAAAAGCTAGAAACTATTGACTCTGTTCAACTCACAAAGGAAGAGAAAAGCTAAGGAAGACAACTCTCTCCTTGAGCCATATTACCCTACCACCTTTTTGATAGGCAGCAAAACATGCCATAAAATACAGACGAGATGGACTTGTCAAAGCACAGCTTTTCTTTAGTGCAAAGACACAAACTATATTACAGCTGTGCCTTGCAATAGCCTAGGCAAACTGGAGTGCAGGCATCATTCAGAATCCCCAGTTCAATGTTTTCAGCGTTCACAAGTCAAGCGTTTATACTGAACAGAGGAAGATGAATGCAATGTTACCTTGTGTATAACACCCAAGCTGGCAGTGGCAGTAAACTTGGCCCAGTTAGTAGCTCTGGCCAACCACTCCAAATTGTCTCTGGAAGACAAAAAGAGAAAGGTTATACAAAGTTTTTCATACAGCCCATTCCTCATCCTGCAAGCTGGGTTTCACAGTACTAAAGACTGCTTTCAAACCAGAAAGCAGCTCCAAAAAGCAAGAAGGCTAGCCACATTTCCATGTTATACCTCTCTCTCCTTCATCAGCCCTGATTCTTGGCTGGTCATAGTCAAGCTTCTAGATACTCAGTAAAAGATTAAGAACAACTGCTCAATATGCAGCCCATCAACTCTCTGGGAGAGACTCCAGCAGAGCTTCCGGAACTTTCCTCAAGTCCCTGGTAAGGTCAGCCCTGACATTTTCCTTCCAAGAGTCATTCAGCACTGTCAACCTCTACCAAAAAAGACAACATCATCTCAGAAATTCTCCAACTAGAAAACAGACAGAATGGAAATTCCAGATCTCCACTCTCCAAACTGTTTATATGGTTAGCAATCACATAAAGCCAGTTTGTGAGGACAGAGAACAGGAAGCAATTCCAGCTTCTTCCTTCTGCCGCCACATTAGTTTTCAGACTCTTTGTTTTTACTTCTCTAAGCCTATGAGAGTCCTGCAGCCACCCTTTTGGAAGTATCAAGTTAGTAGGACAACAATGTTGTTCAAACACCTCTAAATGACACTGGAGTTTCCTTGCCATAGATTTACCTAAGGAACTGATCACTGGTTGTACCACAATGCATAAAGGAGTTTGCTATAACCGTTGCTGTATGACATACGGAATTCCGCACCGCGTCCTGAAAGAACAAAAACAATCAGTATCACCAGTCAGCAAGAGATATGCCCGAGGTTGCTTAACATGCTTGCCAGTACACCAGAAAAGTGATTGTAATTATGCTCAATTTAACCAGTAATTTCCATTTAATCAAAGTTAATAGACTGTTAATACATTCTAACATACCCTCAACCCATCTTTCCAGTGCAAACCAATCCTTTCTATGAGTTTCTGTCAGAGATGCGATTACTTCAGTTGCAGCTGATCTGGAGAACCCCACCCTCTGGTTCCCAGAGCTAAGCACTGCAGAGCATGAGCTGCTGACATTTTCAAGCCATCCCTGGAACACTATGCAGGATCACTCCCAAGCACTTAACCAGCAGATGGAGATTTTCCAATACATCCAAAGTGCCTCTTGAAACAAATGAACCCACCGACAAGCATCCCCTACCATTTTTGCTGATGACATGCATCTCATTTCACACAAAAAACTTCTATGGTTTCTAATAATCATTTAGCTTTAGAGAGTCTAATTTATCTGTAAGTTTTCATTTGCCCACCCTCGAGTAACACCGTTCAAAACAAAACCAGTTACTCAAATCACTATCGCTGCCTACGTTACATTATCTGACTGGTTTTGTCTTCAGTGTGGAAATACTAGTCTCTGAGCACCTATCTGAATTTCTTTAGCCAAACTGAAGGTCTAGTCTCACATAACATCACATCACACTTCAACCCAGACACCAACATACTGTAACCTACAGTCCTGGCTCACTCCCTCCCTCTCCAACCAGCAGCATTTGCAATGGATTGGTCATGGAGCTGGAGGGTGAGTTCATCCATCTTACTGACCAGATGGAAAACAGGCCCATCGAAAGGAGGGGGGTGGGGTGGGGGGTG